>NW_027187378.1:17726869-17814411 GCF_028583685.1 Petaurus breviceps papuanus
ATATATATATATATATATATATATATATATATATATATATATATATAAAATTTCTCTTCCCTTCAACTACTGAGAAAAGTTTCATAAGTTACAATTATTGTTTTTCCATGTAGGAATGTTAATAGTTCAACTTTGATAAGTTCCTTATGGTTTCTTTTCCCCATTTACCTTCTTATGCATCTCTTGCTTCTTGTATCTGAATGTCAAATTTTCTATTCAACTCTGTTTTGTTCAGCAAGAATGCTTGAAAGTACTCTATTCCACTGAATGACCATATTTTCCCCTGAAACATGATACTCAGTCTTGCTGGGTAGGTGACTCTTGGTTTTAATCCCAGCTCCTTTGACCTTTGGAATATCATATTCCAAGCCCTTCGATCCCTCAGTGTAGAAGCTGCCAGATCCTGGGTTATCCTGATTGTGTTTCCACAATATTCAAATTGTTTCTTCCTGGCTGCTTGTGATATTCTCTCCTTAATCTGGGAATTCTGGAACCTGGCCATAATATTCCTAGGAGTTTTCTTTTTTGGGATGTTTTTCAGGAGGTAATCGGTGGATTCTTTCAACCTCTATTTTGCCCTCTGGTTCTACAACATCAGGGCAGTTTTCTTTGAGAACTTCCTGGAGGATGATTTCTAGGTTCTTACTTTGATCATGGCTTTCAGGTAGTCCAATAACTTTTAAATTCTCTCTCCTGGATCTATTTTCCAGGTCAGTGATTTTTCCCATGAGGTATTTCACATTGCCTTCTATTCTTTCATTTGTTTGGATCTGTTTAACAGCATCTTGATTTCTCATAAAGTCATTAGCTTCCATTTGCTCCAATCTAATTCTGAAGCAATGATTCTCCTCATTGAGCTTTTGAGATTCTTTTTCCATCTGGCAAATTCGGCTTTTTAAGGTATTCTTCTCCTCATTGACTTTTTGAGCCTCTTTTGCCATTTGAGTTAGTCTATTTTTTAAAGTGTTATTTTCCTCAGTCAGGCTGTTGACTCTCATTTCGTAATTTTCTTACATCGTTCTCATTTCTCTTCCCAATTTTTCCTCCATTTCTCTTATCTGCTTCTTAAGGTCCTATAAGGCCTGTTACCAGCTCGTATTTTCCTTTGAAGCATTTGGTACAGGAGTTCTGACTCCACTGTCTTCCTCCTGTTCCATGCTTTGTTCCTTTTTGTCCCCAAAATAGGAGTCTAATGTTGGAATCTTCTGTCTGCTTTGTTTCCTTTGCCTGGTCATGTTGCCTCTCAGTCACTTGACCCCGGGGTTTTTTGTCACGGTAGGACTCTGCCACCAGACAGGGGAGCTTCTGTCCCAAACACTGGGGTTTTCTTAGCTGCCGGAGGTATTAGATGGGTGCCCTCTCTGAGGTCTCCACATGCTCTGGCAAGCTGGACACACACCCCAGGACCTCCACCCTAGACTACAATCCAGATCCAAGAAGGTTAAAGCGAGAGCAATTACCCCTCAGACTGGTGCTTGGCCCCCCTACACTCTGCAGGCCAGTAGCTGAAGCTGCCATGTGCCACTGGCTGGCTGTGCCCAGGTCTCAATGGCTTCTCACCTTGGGTGCAAAAGCCTTGCTCTCCCACTTACTGGGTCCCAAAATCCAGACTGCACTGACCTCTCACTTTGACCTTCGCATCTATGTGTTGATAAATCTGGAAAGGGGCACAGCTGCTGCTGATCTGGAGTCCCTCTTGCCTGGGGCTGGTCAGGCCCGCCCTGGGGCTAAAGCCTTTATGTGGGGCTGGGCTTGGCTCCCAGTACGCTGTGCTGGCTGATTCCTGCTTGCCTGCCATGCTGTCCTTAGCTGGAAGTTAGCTTCTCTGTGTCATTTCATGGGTTCTGCAGCTCCAAAGTTTGTTTAAAAAACCCCTTTTTACATGGATTGGGGAAGGTGAAAGCCGGAGCAGCAGGGAGGTCCTCCTCTGCCATCTTGACCCCGCCCCCCTGTAGTGATGTATTATTATCCTCACTTTCCAATGAGGCACAGAAACAAGGAATACATGTCTTGTACGAAACATAAGCTAACAAAGTGTCATGGAAGGTTTTCTGTTGGAATACCCAATGCTCTGCATTCCTTTTCCAACTACTTTCTATCATCCATTCTGTTCTGGGAACATACCCTGTCAGGTGTCTGGGTTTCAAGGTTTTTTGTTTTTTTATCCTCCCAGTAAAGTAAATAGTGACTAGATATGTCAACATAGAATTAGTTCTGGCAATAGTGACTGTCCTAATAAAATATAATTTTCTCCCAGATTCTTTATTTGGACAATAGCACTGTCAGACATGACTTTTAATAGTGTTAATGGCCATATTACTTAATGCCCAGCTAAATTTCTCCTTCCAGTTATACTAGCACAATTGTAGGTAAAACAGTGTGCACTTAGTCATTTATCTATCCACATCTCCTTCTCTCCTATATTTCACATGCAGCTAAAAGTTGCAATCTCATTGCTGTAGGTTGTCTACTCACACAGATATCTTAGACTTAGACCTTCTCTTCTTTCTGTATAATCTCTCTCTTAGTAACTTTATCAGCTTGCATAGATTTAATTATCATATCTAAGCTAATGATTCCTTGTTCTGTATCCAACCCTAGTCTCTTCTGAGGTCCAACCCCAAAACACCAGTTGCCTATTATATATTTCAAATGGCATGACCTGTAGAGTTCTCAAATTTAGTATATCCAAAGAACTTATCTTTCCTCTTCAAGCACTACCTTCTTCTAAATTAGCAGTTTCTGTTGAGATGTCCCACTTCTACCTCTTGGAATCCCTCATTCCTTTAAGACCCAGCTCAAGTACTACTTTCTACATGAAGCTTTTCCTTATCCCCTAATCCCTTGATCTCCTAATGTCCACCCAAAATTATTGTGTATCTATTTTATAAATACTTTTTTATGTACACAGGTTCTTCCTCATTAGATTACAAACTCCTCTTACATTTCACTTGTATCTTTGTAACCACATTTGTAATCTAGGACAGAGTAGGTGCTTAATAAATACTTGTAGGCCAGGTAATGCTTTAGCCCATTCCTTAATATCAACATACCAAAAATATGATCAACTAGAAATTTAGCTAATACTTCTAAGTAATTCTAATAACCTTTATAGGAAAAACTATATGTTTCTAGTAAGATACTAAAGGCTTAGTGTTTATGAGTATACTTAACAATGGAAAAGTAACTAGTCTCAATTTCATGGGTCATCTGACAGCCCCTAAAAAAGGATAGTGAAAACAAATATTACTGTGGAAAATAGCTTCTTCTAATTGTTTTCTCTTTTCCTTAATAACAGAATGGAGAAAAAGAAAATCTTGGTGAGATCCAAAGTGGCTGCTTCAAACCTTCTGAGTGCCTTGCATTCTCTCTATCAGTTTGGTCATTTCTGTGATGTAACTGTTCATACAGTACATCTTGGAATCCAAGAAGAGTTTTTGGTACACAAAGCAGTCTTGGCTGCTTCAAGCAACTACTTTAAAGGCCTTTTTCTAAGTGATGAAATGTCAGACATTAAGAGGTGTACTGTTGTTTTAGATGACATTTACACAGAGGAATTCACATCCTTTCTGGAATTCATCTATACTGCAAAAATTGAGATTGAACCGGAAAAATTGCATCGACTGAGAGAGGTAGCAGAGAGGCTTGAATGTAAGGACCTGCTTGACATCTGTGAGGAAATGAAGACAGAAAGTAAAATGGATGGCTTAGATTTAAGTCTCCATTTGAAAACTCAGGTATGTGAAAATGGTGGGGCTTCATGGGTCTGTGATCAACATGCTCATCAGACCAAACTGAGTGATTCTCCACCAGTTGTAGTGACTCCTGTGAAGAGAAAACTCTGGGATATGCAGAAACACAGAGCATTATTAACAGGAAGTTCAGATCAAACTTGCATGGTTGTAACTGATGTGAAAACTGGAATAGCCAAGATAGTGAAACAGAACAGAATAAAGCCCACTGAGAGCTATATCACAAACGTAATCAATTCAGAAGGGAAAAAAAGCCACCCCTCTTTGTGTGAATTGGAGGCCAAAGAAACTTGTCTAGTCATCAGGAGAGTATTATCTGAACAAGATGAGGATGAGAATTCTCATATTTCCCAGCCTCTGAACTCAAATAAATGCAGCAACAGACTGGAGGATTTGCCTCAGGTGTCTACAGAAGCCTATGAGTGTGAAAAATGTGAACAATCTTTCCCTTTCATCAAATCATATCAGTCACACATGGAGACTGAACATGGGATTAATGTTGTCATCAAGTACAGCTGTAATGTGTGTGACCAGCTTTTCTCCAATCGCCAGAACCTGCGGCAACACCGACTCACAGTTCATAATGATGAACGGCGCTTTCCTTGCACATTTTGTGACAAGAAGTTTAAACGTCAAAAGGATATAAAGTGTCACGTACGGAGAGTGCACGAAAAGAAAAGGACTCCTCAGGCTTGTCCCTACTGTGACAAGGTCATCAGCTCCAAGTGTGGCCTGACCGTTCACATTAGAACCCACACAGGAGAGAAACCTTATAAATGTGGCTATTGCCCTGCAAGTTTTGCCCAGAGGTCTGCTTACAATACTCATGTAAGGTACATTTTGTGTATGTATGTCTGGACACAGTTGCTGGCAAGTGGGCACAAGATTATTTAGTGATCTTTATTTTCAATTTATTGCATTATTTGTTTTGATCATGAGAGATCTGGGATGGGTAAGATAATGAAAGATTAAAATACCAGACATACTTTTTTAAGAGTTAGGGGAAAAGCCTATATCTGTCCTTGTATATTAGTTGTGATCTTGGAAAAATCTTTAAGTAAAGTTAAAGGTATGTTTAATCATAGGAGAATAAAAAATAATAAATTTTATCATGGGCCCTGCACATTGAAATTAAGTGTTGATAGAGAATTATCCAATCAATAGTATAATTGATATCTAATATTGTTCCTTTTTAAATATGTAGTCAGAATTCACAGAGCCACCAAAAGGACTTCAGAGGCCATCTAGTTCCACCCAATAACAGAAGAATACTTTTTATAGCATACTCAATAAGTGGTCATCTGACCTTTTTCTTGAACTAAAATGATGGGCAAGCCACCACTTCCCCCTACTTTTGGATAACTCTTATTGTTAGAAAGACTAAAATTGCCTCTTTGTAACTGCTACCCATTGTTTCAAGTTTTTTAGAGCTTAATGAAAATAATTCTAATCCCTTTTTCACCCAGCAGAACTTCAGGAACTTGAAGACTGTGACCATGTCCTTGCTAAGCCTTGATTTCTAACCGTACATCTTCAGTTCCTCTGCTCATCTTCAAATTTCTTGAACTCTAAGCCCTTTTCCTCTCTCACCTGCCCTTGTATGTTTTTAAACTTATTTGACATATATTAGTTGAACATAGTACTGGAGATGTAATCTAACCAGAGCAAAGTACAGTGGACATATCACCACTAGACTTGGACACTAGGCTTTTCTTAAATGTAGGTTGTCATACATGTCACACTCTTAATTCATATTGAGTTTTAATCCATAAAATCCCTCAGATCTTTTTGAACAAACTATCTTAACACACCTCTCTAATTTTTTGAATCCAAGTGTTAGACTTTACAAGAACAGAATAAGGGTTTGGCATAGTCCATGGGGTCATGAAGAGTTGGATGTGACTGAATGACTGAACAACAATAAGAAGTTAGATTTTACCCATATTCACCTTATCAGATTTGACCCAATGTCCTTTAGCCTTTTCAAATCTTTCTGAATCCTGATTTATCTAGGGTATTAGCTTTCTTTACTGACTTTTTGTTATCTATAAAACTGAAAGACATGCTATCTGTGCCTTTAGGTTACTCATAAAAACATGTTAAACAGTAAAGAGCAAAGCACATATCCCTTGGGCACTCCACTAGAGACCACAATCCAAGCTAAATTGAACAATTAATAATTACTTTTTGGAAATGTTCATTGAACTAATTCTGAATCCACCTAACTGTAATATTCTCCATTTATTCCACAAGAATGGCAAAAGAGGCTTTATCAAATGCTTGCTAAAATCTAGGTAAACAATCTATACCACTGTCCTGATCAAAAGGAAACAAGGTAGTCTGGCATGGTTTAGAATTTTATCAAGAATCAAAGTCAAGCTTCACTGGCCTGTGTTTTGTAGATTTTAACTATTTTGAAAATTGGGAAAATAGTTGCACTTCTCCAATTCTCTAATACCTTTCTTGTTCTCGATGATCTTTTAAAGATCACTGGCAATGGCTCATAAATCACATTTTCCAACACTTTCAGTACAGCAAGGTGGCATAATGGATAGAAATAAATAGCAAGAAATATAGATTATAGTTCAGATTTTTGCCCTTCTCTCTCTACCCCTCTTCTTGATAGGTATTAAGTTTCTCTTCCTTTTCATAGTAGCATGGAGACAGCACAGTAGAAAGAGTGCTGAGCTTGAAGTCAGGAAGACCTGAGTTCAGATGAAGCCTCAGATACTAGCTCTATGACCTTTGGCAAGTCCCTTAGCCTGTCTGTCTCAGTATCTTCATCTATAAAACTGGTATAATAATAGTACCTACCTCCTAGTACCATTGTGAGAATATTATAATATTTGTAAAGCATTTTGAAAACCTTAAAGTGCTATATAAATACTAGATGTTGTTGTTGATATTGTTGTTATTACTGGAGTATATAGTTTATCTATCTACCTTCTAATATAGGTTAGTATTCTTCTCTGCCTGTTCACAGTTTTTATTTTCATACTGAACATCTTCCTTTTTATTAATGGAACACTTGCTTTTTACTTGATAACCTTCAATAGTAGAGAGGCTTCCCCAAGTCCCTTTACTTTCACTTCTAAGAGGGAGTCTAGGCTGCACTTTTACCTTAGATAACAGGCTCTTGACCTTGGCAGACTCACAGAAATTTAGAGTTGGAAAGGAATTCAGAAGCCATCTAGTCCAAATCATGCTCAAATGTGATTCCTCTTATAACATTAATGATATATGGTTATCCATTCTGTACTTGAAGAACTCTAGTAAGGGAGGGGAATTCACTACTTCCCTAGGCCTCCCATTTCACCTTGAGACAGTTCTAATTATAAGGAAGTTTTTTTTTTTACCTCAAGTCTAATTTCGCATCTTCCTGGTTCTGCCCTCTGAGGCTAAATAGAACAGTCTGACCCTTGTTCTACATGATAACCCTTTAACAGATACTTGAACACAAACATCATATTCCCCTCTATCTTCCCCTCCTCCCAAGACTAAACATCTTTAGTTCCCTCATCCTATCCTCATATGATGTAGATTCAAGGTCTTTCACTATCTTGGTTACCCTCCTCTGGCCACTCTAACTTACTCATTACCCTTCTTAAACTGTGGCATTAAGAAGTGAGGATAATATTTTATGTCTGACTAAAGTAAAAGAGTCTACCATTTCTTTATTCTTAGAATGATTTAATGCAGCCTAGAATTACATTAGCTCTATTGGCTGCCACATCACACTGCTAATTCATACTTGACTCTGAAGTCCACTAAATCCCTCGGACTTCTGTCTAAGTATGCTGTCTAAGTATGCCTTCCTCATCCTAAACTTGGGGTGCTGATTCTTTGAAGTCAAGCATAAGACTTTATATTTATCCTATATTATTCTTATTAGATTCAGCCCATTGCTTCAGCTTGTCGAGATATCAAGATCTTTTTGGATCCCTAATGTCACTTAGTATGTTAGCCATTCCTCCCAGCTTTGTGTCATCTGCAAATTTAATGAGCATATTATTTATGCCTTTATATACATCACCAATAAAAAATAGCACAGGGCCAAGGAAAGATGCTGGCATATTGTACTAGAGATATCCTGCTATTTTGACACTGAACCATTAACAACTAATCTTTGAGTCGGGTCATTCAGTTGGTTCTGAATCCATGTAACTGTATTATTAGTTATGGCATAGCTGGCAAAAAAGCTAATGTGAATGTTGAGTTACATTAAAATGTTCTTTAGTTAGGTGGTGCAGTGGATAAAGTGTTGGGCCTAAAGTAAGGAAGACCAGAACTCATATCCTCCACTTTCTAGTTGTATGACCCTACACAAGCACCTAACCTCATTTGTATAATCTGCAAAATGGAGATGATAATAACAGCATTTGCCTCCCAGGATTTTTGTGAAGATCAAATGAGAATAATTTTAAAGTGTTTAGCATAGTGCCTGGAACATAGTAGGTATTATATAAATGCCATCTATTATTATTCTTTTATTATTATTATCTTAAAACTGACCTATTTTATTTTACTTATTTAATTAATAATGTAAGATTTTAATTATATAATTTAATTAAATTATTAATTATATATGGCATTATTCAATGATATGATAATAAGATTATCTTGCTGTATGCTTCCCTGGTTAGAGTGTATCTGGAGTACTATGTTAAGTTCAGAGGACTAAATTTTAAGGACATTAGTGAGCTAGGGATTTTCCAGAGAAGGGTGACCAGGATGACAAAGAGCCTTAGAGTCTCAACATCACCTGGAAGATTACTTGTCGGGGATATCATATAAGGTAGGTCTTGCATACCAGTTAGACCATAGTGTTGCTCTCAAGTCCAATTTTTTGGTTTCAATTCTTCCAATTCTAAGATTCTGTGATAGTTCACAAAACTTTTACATAGTACAATAATACTGTGAGGAAGGTAGTATTATTCTCATTTCATGGGTGAGAAAAAAGGCTCAGAAAGGTTAAATGCTAGAACTCAGAATCCTATCAGATTTTGTTTCCACAATTCTATCTTTGTAATCTCACCATTCTACTAATAGATTTTGCTTTAACTTTTTTTTTTAATTTTTCATGAAAGTGTTTTAACCCTTCCCTTATCTGAGTTGAATTAAGGGAATGTGGGTTCAATGAACATCTAACCAGAGAGTCTGGGAATTTTTCAGGTTTAGGCTTCTAACCCCAAGAGAGAGAAAAGGAAGTAAATTCCTATTCTCTTTAGAGTAATTATCTTCTTCATATGGGTTATTATCACCATATTGGTTAATGTATTTGAATTCAGTAGATGATACCCTTAGCTTTTGGTACTTCAAAACTGTGTTGAGAGGACAATTTTTTTTCTTCCATTGGGTACACAATACATCCTTCTTAGTTCCTGTCCTAACACAGCCTACTAAGGCATGTGGCATACAAAAAGGCTCAATATTCAAGTAGATAGATAGGAAAAGGGTGGTAGTTCTGGAGGGAGGTATATCATGGTTTGGAGGGTCAAAGGTATAGGATGGAGGAATTATGAGATAGACCAGGGAAACTACCAAGAATAAAAGCTTTAAGGCTTAACAAAATGATTTCATTTTTCTTTATATCTTGTCATTTTCCCTTTTCTGGGCCTATTAAGAGAGCTGCTATTGAACTATCTGGTCATTGCTTTGCATTCTAATCTTTACTTATATGCTCTGAGCCACAGTGTTCAAATATGGTAACAATAATAAATACTGAAACTGATAGATAACTTAATATCTTTGTTAAACAGAATGAATTCTAATTGGGCCAGGACTTATAAACACATCTATCATTCAGGATTTTTTGTTTAGTAGAATTTGTGGTACATACATAAATAAAATAATTAGCTACAATTAGTATTATAGAACTGTAGTGATACTTGTTTTAAAAAATAGCATTCTGCCACTATATTTCCAAATAATACAATAGCAATACTGGGAGTAGGTGCTGTCATATCCCCATTTTACTGTTGAAAAAACAGAGATTTTAAATAACTTGCCCAAGATCATATAGCTGGCAAGTGAGGCAAATGCAGGTCTTCCTGACTCCAGATCCAACACTTTATCCACTGCGTCACCTAGATGTCTCTAAATATAAAGACAGAATTTAAATAGTCCCTGCCCTCAAAGAGCCTACATTCTTCCAAGGAAATACAATAAGTATATAAGGAATGAAATACAAAATATAAGTAGTAGAGTGAGAGTTAGGCAATAACAGGGATAGGAAGAAGAAAAGCAAAGTCTTAGGGTAGGAGGTGGCACCACAATTGTTTTTTGAAGGAAGCTAGGGTTTTTAAGAATTGAAGATGAGGAGGAAGTATATTTCAGACTTGGGCAAGCACTTGTGCAGAAGTATGGAGTAGGAGACTGAAATGTTATCTGGAAGGAAGAACTCATAGGTCAGTTTGAAACGGATAGTATGTGAAATAAGCTTAGAAAGAATGGGAATCAGATTGAGGAAGGCTTAAAATGCCAGAGTTGAGAGGTTTGTATTTTATCCTAGAGTCAGTTGGGGTCTATGGAAGATTTTTTTAGTAGAGAAGGTAACACTTTTATATCTCTTTTTTGGGGAATCTCGATTTGACAGCTACATGGAAGATTAAGGTAAAGTAGATGGAACAACAACAAAAAAAATTTCAGATTGATTGCATTATTGTAATGGTAAAATAGTTTCTGGAATATAAATCTGAAGACATTTAAATAGGTACCTCTAGTAGCTCTAATAAAAAAGTCTTCCCCTGCACAAGGGCCTTCCAAATATAGCTGTTATTGAACGTTTTGAAGGATTGCTATTGTGCTAGTTCATTTCTCCTCTGGTTCAATGTATGCTTGCTTCAGAGCTGGGAAATTGAGGAATGACTTTGAACTATTTATTTATCTGTCTTCCAAGCTGGACCTCTCCCTATCCACTGAGTTTACCCAGCAGTTAGCATAGTCCCATTTTACTTTTATTCTTCTTATTCCTTCCCCACCTCTAGTTGTCTGCTTCCTCAATTCCTACCAACTTTAATACTTCTTCACCAGTATCCCACTTCAGATCAGTACTCTACCTGTGTTCTAAAATTCCTGGTCCCTAATTAACAAACTTCCTTTCATCTTAAACATCTTCCTTTCTTACTCCCTCCATCTTCTGGAACTTACTGAGACCTGGCTCACTCTTGAAGACATTGTATCTCTCCACCCTTGCCAGTACTGGTTATACTTTCTCTCACATTTTCCAACTCACTGGTTACAGTGGTGGAGAGGGAAATACCTATTGCTTCCCATTGCCACTTCTAGACTCTGTCTCTACCAATATCACTCAGAAACCTTTTCTCCTCTGATGTTCACCATCAAAATTGAATCTCCTCAGTCTCCCTTCCCCAACCCATTCTCCTTCCTTCCTTAATGAATTTATGACCTAGTTCACAGTATCTTTCTCCACTCCAACTCCTGTTCTCATACCAAGGGACTTAAGTGTACATCTATCTAGTGCTCCCTTAAAACCTTAACTTTACATTTCCAAAATCAATTCAATTCCTATGACTTTCTCCTAAACATTACCTCAGATAATCTTATTCTTGATCCCACCATTACCTATCCATAGGTATTAGACTTATACATTCATGAACGATGAAATTCCTTTATCTGATCATAATCTTTTATCATTCCATCCTTTCCTACACCTTACAACCCCTATCAACATTCTTCATCCTCATGATCTCCATTCTTTCCCTTCTTCATTTCTTTCTCAGGCCATCACTTCTGCATTGACTTCACTTTCCTTCCTTTCCTATCTCACCCCCTGGTGAAACAGTTCAACTCCATACTGTTATATACTCTTGACTCTCCACCAACTGCCAAGCACAGCCAAATCCCAACCCTGGGCTACTCCCATCATCCATCTCCTTTGCCCTATTTATTTGCTGCTAAATGGAAATAGAAAAAAAAATCACAAAACTGAGCTGATGTATAATGAGTATACATTAAAATTTTCTCAATCTAATTTCAGCTGGCCCTTACTGAAGCAAGGTAGTCATTCTATTTCTCCCTTGATGATTAGCTTTTTTGTTCTCTACAGTAGCTGTTATCTCTACTGTCTCTTATCTCTCTTAAATCTCTTTAAGCCTGGAATGAACTACACCCTCCTCTCACACCCTCTCAGCTAAGGAACTCACCTCATTCTTATTCACTAAAAAAATTTGAGGCCTTGGGAAAGAGTTCCCTTTTCTCCCTCTTTCACCTCCTATCATTCTAACATCTTTCTCCCCCTTCTTATTCTTCACTATACTTCTTAAGAAAACCATTTAAACTTGCTGCTCCACTTCTTCTCCTCTCTCTTTTCTAATTTCTCTTCTCTCCAGCTTTCAGCCTCCTCATGTAATGAAAACTGTTCTCTCCAAAGTTAACAATGCTCTCTTAATTACTAAATCTAAAGACCTTTTCTCAATGCTCATGTCTTTGGACCTCTCTACAATCTCTGACATTGTTGATCACCTTTACTCTTGTAGACTTGTTATTCTATAGGTTTTCATGACACTGCTCTCTCCTGGTTCTCCTCTCACCTGTCTGACCTCTCCTCAGTCTCCTTTGCTGAATTTTCATCCATGTCATGCCCCCTAACCATGGGTGGCTCCCAAACCTCTGTCCTGTCCTATTCTTTTTCATTTATACTGTTTCATTTGGTGACTTTATCAGCTCTCATGGGTTCAATTTCATCTTTATGCTGATGATATCCACATTTCCATCCCAGTTTTTCCCCAGAGTTCCAGTCCCAGATGGAGCTGTTCTATAGGCCTATTAATCTTAACATGTCTAAAACAGAACAGATTATCACTCCAAACTCCCCTCTTCCCGACTGTCTCCCAATGGAAAAAAAAATCTAGCAAAATCTATTCATACGTTGAAAATATCTGACGTTATAGAAAATGTTCTACACCTCTGGATACCCTGTCTCTACAAAGATTTATAGGAGGAAGGTATAATTTCATAGATCTTCTTTGGAGCCAAACACATTCTTTATACTTTGACAATATTATGTTTTGATTGCCTTGTGGTTGTTCTTTCCATTTGCCTCATTTCAGTTATTGTGAACAGTCTTCCCCCAACATTAGAGTTTCACCTTTGTGGTTTTGGTTATTCATGGGTTTGCTATCTATAATTAAATGGGAATTTTTGGAGATTTGTGGCAAACTGGGGAAAATCACAAACAATATGAATATGTAAAGAAAACTAAAGAAAATTTAGGAAGTAATAAATTCATGAATACTCTATATTAAACTGTTTAGTTATTTACTCCCATAAGTATACATACTTAAATTTATTATAAATAGTTATATTTTGTTAAAAGTTTCAGTGCACTAAAGAATTATGGACTAGACACTTTCTTTGGGAATGCCACCTCCTTGTTCTGTGTATTACAAAAAGTGCTGTTATAAATACTTTGGTATGCAGCCCTATTTTTGTCAGTGACCTCCTTGGAGTATATGCTTAACAGTGAAATCAGTGGGTCAAAGGGTATAGATATTTTAGCCACTTCATTTGCATAATTCCTCATTGCTTTCCAGAATTATTGTATCAGTTGACAACTCCATGAAGATGAATCTTTCTGATTACAAACCCAGTGTTCTATCCACTGTGTCACTTAGCTGTACAATATCATTAGGATTTGAACCCAACTTGTTTGATCCTAAATCCAGCACTCTTTCTGCTACTCAGTTATCCAAACTCACAAAGCTAATTAGTGGCAGAGGCAGTGTTTTAGAACCATGTCACCAGATTTCTAGTCCATACTTTTCAGTATACCACATTATTTTCTGAATCCAACAAAAGATTTCTGAAAAAGGAATTATTGCCATACTTCCCCAAAGATCCCTACTAGTTCTCTGAAGAGAACTGGTTTTCATACTACTTCATTATTATGGAGAAATGGAGAACCTTAAGGCATGAGATACTCTTTTTAAGTTGGGGGGGGGGTCGTATTAGCTTTGTAGGGGTCTATGGAAGGTTAGAATCAAAAAAGCTTTGAACTTTTACACTCTCTTTGACTTCACAGGATGTTCATTTAAGTATTAAGTTCTTACCTAAGTTGAATTTTTTTTCCCTACAGAAAAATACATGAATCAAAACAAGATAGAAAAAGTATGCCAGTATACTGGATGGTTGTTCCACCTACTAGCAGATCAGAGACAACAGAGTATGAAATAGATTTCACTAAAGAAACATGGGAACAGTCCTCAGATAATAGTTTACCAATGGGAGCCAGTAGCAAAGACGTCCTCAGCTATGAAGAAGATGCTGGCAACTCATCTAATGCAGTTGATTCTAGTAGTGAAGCAGAAGAAAAGGAAAATGAAAAAGATGGTGACAAAGAAACTGAAGTGAGTAGAGCAGGAGAGGAAGATGAAAAATCAAGTGTTAAAGGAGAAGAGGAAGGAGATTATAATGCTGGATTTTCTGAAGTAGAAATGAATGGTAGCAAAGATAATGAAGTCTGCACAGATGATGACTTTTCAAATGAAAAAGATGCAGAAGATAATGAATCTGATGAAGAGTTTAAGATAAAGAAAGTAAACAATATGACAGTAATGAAGAAATCAACTTATGTTATAACTTGTGATAAGTGTGATCAACAGTTTGTATCCCGGAAAAAATACGTGGATCACTGCAAGGATGTACATCAGTCTCTTCCTGGGAAGGTCTATCAGTGTGATATCTGTAGCAAGTCCTTTGCTAGTTATAACAGCTGTAAAGAACATCGAGCTTGTGTGCATACAGAAGAGAGGCAGTTTGCCTGCACTCTCTGTAATGCCACTTTCAAACGAAAGCGAGATGTAAGAACTCATTACATGCGGAAGCATGAAGGAAGAGTAAAACGACCACTTTGTTCTGTGTGTGGAAAAATTTTGAGTTCTAGAACAGCACTGGTATTCCATATGAGAACTCATACTGGGGAGAAACCTTATGAATGTGGTGTCTGCCATGCTAAATTTGCTCAACCATCCCAACTTAAAATTCACACAAGGTTAGCTTTTGCCAACTCTTCTTGAATCTCTTTAGTCACCTATTCCTGCCCCCATTTTTTTCATGATTATCTTTCTTGAGTTAACTTCTAATATCAGTATAATATTTCTATTAGTGCTAATGAATTAAAAATAATTCACTTTTAACTGTTTGCAAAATGTAATTTTTAAAGTTCTTTATTTTGTTAAGATGGGAAATTTAATAAATGAACTTTTTAGCCCCAGAGTTAGAAATGAATCCTCTAAAGCACATAATTTTAAATTGTTATTAAAATCTTCTTAAGTATCCCACTTTATAATATAGTCCTGAAAAGTTATGTTTAAAGGGATAATTTTAGGGATGTTCTGCATCCAATATCTGTTTGACTACCTATGAACTTCAAAGGAACATTCTATCAAATGCAAAGATAGGAAACAGTCTGTGTTAAGGTTGAATTAAATGTGGTGTAGCAGATTTAATTTGCTTCTTGGTTCTAGATTAAAATCTGATATTCAGTATTATCTTTCACTAGTTTTTAATTTCCAGTCATTTAAAAAGAAATGGAGGCATAGTTTTATGAAGAAAATTTTAAAAATAATTTGGTTTTCTAATATAGGTATGTTGGGATTATGGTTATATTTACTTTAACCCTTGATCATATCTAAACATCCTTATTTGATTTGTCCTTGATTTTCTTAGTCTGCAAAATCAAATGTAGGACCCCAAACTCTAAATTAATGAGGATGATAGAGGTGAACTTTGTCATAGGATTTAGATCTGTAAGGGATCTTAGATGTCATCTAGTTCATCTCTGTCATTGTACACATGAGGAACTGAGGCCCAGAGAGATGAAGTACGTCATCTAAGGTGGGACAAGTGATGATCAGCAGACCAGGACTTCAAGAAAGGGCCTCTAGTTTCAGTTTAGTGTACTGGCAACTATATCATGTTGCTTCCCTTAAGAGTTGGGTTTAACAGTTGAAATTTGATATACACATTGTAACATAAATATGATGGCCTATGAATTGTTTCTCTTTTATTTGCTTTTATATTTTACTAATTGTTTTACTATTACATTAGCATCATATCCAAATATGCAAATTCCTCCTTCTACTACCCAGGAAGCCATCATTTATAAAAATGAATTAAGAAAAAAAGAAAAAAAATCAAGACAACAAAACTAATCAATATATTATCAACAAAATTGGACATGTGACATTACATACAATAATCATTTATATCTCCAAACAAGGAAGAGGGGATATAGGTTATTTCTACAAGTAATATATTTTGCTCAATGAAATAAGTTCAAGATTAAATAATCTATAGTTTTTGTGCTACTATTGAATCTGCATTCTTTTCTCTTTAATAACTGGATATAGGTCTCATACTGGAGAAAAGCCATATATTTGTGAGGACTGTGGAGCTAGCTTTGCAGATAAAGGAAAACTAAATGGCCACAAGAGAACTCACACAGGTTTGTATTTAATACTATAGGCTTGTAATATCTTCATGTATAGAATAAACCCTTAGCCCTCCCTCACTCAAATCAAAGTCAACTGCAAGTCATGTCATCATTTCCCTGATGCTGTGGTCCTCTTTGAAAAGGAAGGACGAACACAACAATAGACTCTTACTTGGTGTTCAGAATTAACTCTCTGTAAATTCAGGTGACTAAATTATAAATGATTTTTAATATACATAAATATAGATGACATACTAGAGTTTACCAAAAACAAGATGTTATTTATAATTAAAAATTCCATCTTCTGAGGAGTTGACAAAACTTGTATATAAATGCAAAATTTATACACAATTTGGGTTTGGAAGTTAGTCAAGATCTTTTGATCCTACTTTCTAGAACTGAGTCAGAAAGTACTGTGCAAGAGATAGTACTAGGCACTCTGGAGAATAGAAAGAAGTAAAAGACATTACTGAAGTATACCTGTGACAACTTAAGCTCCTTGAAAGTAGGGACTGTCTCACTTTTCTATTTGTATGCATAGCACCTGAGCCTGGTACATAGTAGGTATTTATTAAATATTTTTGGTTGATTAGTTCAGGAAGTTTATACCAAAATTGGTGTAATGTGGTAATTCTCTTGAGGTGTCCATCCTTAAAGTTTTAGATGAAGTTGAGAAGTGTAAAAAAATTTGGAAAACTGAATAAAATCCATTCTAGATTTATCAAATATAAACTTTTTTAAAATAACTTAAAATACTTGGTAAAAGGCACAAATATTTCAGTTATGCAAAAATAAAATTTTAGATACAGGAAATCTCATTTTATAATATAAACCAATATTTTAGTTAGAACCTATCTGGATGAATCAAGTCCTATCTTGTCTTCAAAAAATTTCAAAACTCCTATAATGACCTTAAAAATTCCTCCAGAAACAAAGACCTGTCTTCTTAATACCAATATTTTGGTAGTGTAGGGGCAAGCCATGAAACAGTATGATGAATTCACAATGAATATCACACAGAGGGCAATAAAGAGAGGGGCATGTTGGATTTGAGCAGGGTACAACATATAACACATGAACCCTAAAGAAAAACAGAAGTGAAGAATTTATCAGGAAAATGTATGATAGAAAAAGAAGATAAATTAGTCATTAGTAGCAAGGATGACGGATGATATCTGAATAGCCTTTGTGCTCCACTGAGATCCTTATACTATAAAAAGAAAGTAAAAAAGGCTTCCAAAGCTCTTTGGTGAATTCCTGAGATGAATTTTTCAGGGGACACAATTGAAAAATGATAACATCTGTGATACAGCCACTTCTCTAGTTTCAGATATTGATTTCAAGACTTTTAAGCTGTCAGTGTATGTCTTAATACTCCCTTCTTTAAGAAGTGGCCAAAAAGTATGTGCCATTTATCTCCCTTACACATTTACTGCAGTAAATACTTTATAATAACAAATAATGGCCTTGAGAAAGTGCTTTATCTAATAAACAAGGAATGGTTTATAACAAAAACAAGTCAACAGTTTTTATTGTGAATGAAAAGGTTGTGATTATACGAAGAAATAACCAGAATTCAATTTCAGTTTCTCAGAAAATGTTAGAAATTAATGTTTGCAGATGGCAAAATGACCAGTCAGGCAGCTAGCACTTACTAAGTACCTGTTATGTGCCAAGAACTGTGCTAAGCACTGAGTATACAATGAAAACCAAAAGACAGTCCCTGTTGTGCTCATGGAGTTTACAGTCTAATGGGAGGGACAAAATGCAAACAACTAGTACAAACAAGATATATACAGGATCAATTAGGTATAATCAACAGAAGGAAGGCACTAGCATTAAGAGGGATCAGGGAGAGTTTCTTGTAGAAGTTGGAATTTTTGCTGGGACTTGAAGGAAATCAGGAAGTAAAGATGAGGAAGGAGAGAATTCTAGGGATAAGGGACAGCCTGTGATAATTCCTGGAGTTGGGCGATGAAGTGGCTTTTGGAAGGAGCAGAGAGGCCAGTGTCACTGGATCACACACTGAATTGGAGTGAGAAAGATCTAAGAACACTGGAGGAGGCGGGGCAGGTTATGATGGAAGTGGTAGCAAAAAGGATTTTGTATTTATCTTGGAGGTGATAGGGAGCCACTGGAGTTTACTGAGCAGTGAGTGCCATGGCAGACTTATGCCTTAGGAAGATCTATTTGACAGCTAAATAGAGGACAGACTGTGGTGGTGAGAGATGTGAGATGGAGACCAACTGGTTTCAGGCAGCAGGTAGGAACGAGGTGTTAAGTGTTTACACTAGGGTGATGGATGGTAGAGTCAGATGAGAGATGGGGTCTTATGCAAAAGATGGCAACAGGACTTGGCAACAGACTGGATATGGGGAATGAGAGACATAGAGTAAGGATAACACCTAGATTTCAAGCTTGGGTAACTGGGGGAATGGGGGTAACCTTGATAGTAACAGGGAAGTTAAGAAGATGGGAGGAGACTGGATAAGTCATTTCTCTTCAAAGCATAGTATGTTCTTTAAAATTTAAATATAAAAAACCCTTGAAGGAACATTTAGTTTATCAATCTGAAAAAAATGACTTAGGAATGCTTACATAAAAGTCATTAGTTATCCTCATGACTGAATAGAGAATGAGATAGAGAAACATGGACAAAATTGCAATGTGGAAATTTAACAGTGAAGGGGATAGTTTAATTTACAATTTAAATGCCAGAGAAATGTTTGTGGTATGTGAAGCCTAAAGATATTCACACTTCCAGCTCTCAAGTTATGGTGAAAGCTGCAATGACACAATTGACATCAAGACATTTGCAAATCCTTGACTTTATTTTATGCTTTTAGGAGAACGGCTATTTAAATGTGATGTCTGTGGGAAACATTTTGCTACCAATGAATACTTAAAATGCCACAAACGATGTCATATGGGAGCTAAGCCTTATAAATGTGATGTGTGTGGAAAAACATTTGGATTGAGAGCCTCTTTAGCTCAACATAGCAATGTTCATGCAGGTAAAGATATCCGTAAAGAACTGAGCAAATAAAGCCTTTTCTTTGGAAATCAACAGATTGATATTGATGAAAGTTTTGATATTCACTATAGTACATAACTCTTGGAACACCTTGTTTATCTTCCTTAATAACAGCACACATTTTTACATATTTTTGTATAATGTAAAGCACTTCAAAATTCTTCTGTTTGAACTACTAGATTATAATCTACATTAGGGCAGGGATTGAGTCTTTAATATAAACTTTAAAATACTCCCACTACCCAGCCTGATACTTTCTACAAAGTTTGTACTTTAATAAATTTACTACACTGACATCTCATACTAGCTAGTACAACTATTATCATCCTCATTTTACAGGTTAGGAAACAGAAGCTTTGAAAGTTTTAGTTAGTGGCCCTAGTTCACAATAAGACTCACAACCTAAATTTTCTGACTCAATTCCCATGATCTTTCTACCACTATACTATACTGTTTTGATATCTTTTGTTTTTATGTTATAGTCATTTCCCTGTCTACCCTTCCCCTTTCCTGAGGCTTTTTATGACCAGGAAAAATAATTAAGCAAAGACAACAAATGCAAAGTTCGGCACCAGCATGAACCTGTAGTCCCCCACCTCTCTAATGAAAACAGGGGTATGTTTCATTATCTGTTACAGGGACTATTCTGCATCAATTCTTAGGAGCTTTTTCAGGTTTCAGTTTCTCATATTTCTCATTTCTTACTATGTAACACTGAAATATCAGTTTGGTTAGCCAAATGATGGGCACTCAGTTTGTTTTCAGTTTTGTGGTTTTGGGGGCAGTACTTAATTGTTTCTTTTACTGCCTTAAAATATTGTTTTTGGGGCAGCGAGGTGGCACAGTGAACAGAGCACCGGCCCTGAAGTTAGGAAAACCTGAGTCCAAATCAGACACTTAAATACTTAGTAGCTGTGTGACCTTGGGCAAGTTACTTAACCCTAATTGCCCTACATTCCTCCCCACCTCCAAAAAGAAAAAAAAATTCTCGTTTTTAAAATTTTGTGTTATGGAATAATTCCACTGATTTTGACACTGGTTTCCAGAGACTCGTCCATATTTCTGTGAACAATGTGGGAAAACTTTCACTCAGCAAGGAGCTCTCAGACGCCATCAGCGCATTCACACAGGAGAAAAACCATATAAGTGTCGGGCTTGTGAGAGAACCTTTACAGACATGTCAACATTGAGGAGGCATGTGTCGGTAGGTTGATTCTCCATAGTTTGAATGTATATTCGTTTGCTTGAAATTAATATGAACAACTATTAAGAATTTTGTTTACCCAAATTCACAAATTTTCTTTTACCCCAAATACTTTTGTACAGTTTGTACAGTAACTAACAGTGGTAACTGGTCTCAGATTCTGGAAGAGCAGTAAATTCTGATTATATTTTTAACTGGGTTTTTAGATAATAACTGTGTAAAAAATCATTTTTTTTCTGTCTTCTGGTAGTACTGGTTAAAGTAGAAGATGGTATAAATCAAGTATAAAGTGCTAGTGTAGGGAAGTTAATAGAATTAGCTTACTTCTTCAGTCCGGCATATGATGTTGCCAGTTGCATAACTGTTCACCTTGAGTTTCCCTATTTGCAAAATGAAAGCATTTGAAGAAAATGAAATCCTGTCCTCTGCATATCACACAGGAATATTTTAAGGAGAAAAAGAGAATATTTGTGCAAACATTTTGGAAATATAAGCTAATAATTGTAGCTGACATTTACCTAGTATTTTATATACATTATCTCAGGGAATTTGACAATAACCATGTATGGCAGATATTACAGGTATCATCCCTGTTTTATAGATGAAAAATTTGATGCTTAGAAAGAGGTTCAGTAATTTGCCCATATAGCTAGTAAGCATGAAAGATGTGTGATTTAAACCCAGGCCTTCCTGAGTCCATGCTGATCACCTATCCATTGTTTCATGCTGCCTCTACATAATCAAATTATTATTTTCCTGCTGTACAGTCAATTATTTTTGATGTGTCATGTTTTTATTAAACATTAGGTACATTTTGCTATACAGACCTTAGTATTTCATTTACTTGCACTTCAGTGGTCCTTCCCCAACAACGTTAAGCATAAAAGGAGCAAATATTTCTATTAGTCGAAAGCAATTTTGGATTGCTGATAATATAGAATGTAGAGGGGTGGCCAGGTAGCACAGCGAGTAAGAGCACCGGCCCCAGAATTGGGATGACCTGGGATCGAATCCGGGCTCAGACACTTAGCACCCACCCACAAACACCTGGCCATGTAACTTTGAGCAAGTTACTTAACCCCAATTGTTTAGGGGCAGCCAGGTGGCTCAGTGAGTAAGAGCACTGGCCCCAGAGTCGGGATGATCTGGGAACAAATCCAGGCTGTGATACTTAGTACCACACCCAGAAATAACTGGCCATGTAACCTTGAACAAGTTACTTAACCCCAATTGCTTAAAATACATACATATATATATATATATATATATATATATATATATATATATAATGTAGAATTCTACAGATGGGTACTAAATATTATATGCACAGATATGTCCTAAGTAAGGGATGGGGAACCTGAGACCTTGAGGTCCTCATATTGAGTACAAGTTTTATAGGATAATTCCTTTTATTAAGAGAATTTGTTCTGTGAAGTTTGGATTCAGTCAAAGGGTAGCACTTGAGGAGCTAGAGAGCCACATGTGGCTTCTAGGCCACAGGTTTCCCACCCCTGTCCTAAGTTTTTTGCTTAAAAGCTATGAGCTATATCATGAGGGATACTACTTACCAAATATTTTTTAATAAGTAATATTGCCATTGTTTGTAGAAGGAATTTGGCAATGTCATAACTTTGCTAATTAGGATAGGACCAAAGACACACTCTTTAAAGTATAAGAAGGAAAGACAGATCCATCATTTGACAGATGATGAAATTGTAGCCAAGAAGAGTTAAATGATTTACCAGTCACGGGGCTAATGTTAGAGATAGGACAAGGTCTTCTTACTTTTAGTCCAGAACATTGTAATAAAACCTAATTTAGATGATTTTTAAAAAAAATATTGTAACTAAAATAACCAAATCATGAAGCTTTACTCAGACTATATTCAATACTTAGAATTTCACATTGGAGGCAATTGAAATGGGCATCAGCTCAGGGGAGTCAGCAGTTAGTAAACAGTATTATCAGCCTTCTGTTTTATAGCATGGGCAGAATTTTAGTCAACATTATATTTAGTCAACTAATAAGTCACTGCTAATTAGAAATGTTCATTATCATGATTTAGCATACTTATGATTTCTACACACTGGCTTTTCTCAAGAGCATTGTTAATGAGTGCTCTTTTTTTTTTTCTCCTGTTTCCATTAGATCCATGATCGAAATGCACATTGGAGAAGTTTCCTGATAGATCTTACTACTAAAAAAGACCACAATTGGTCAAAAATTGAGACCTTATCAGATGTGTGTACGGGTGAGGAGCCAACACCTGAAATTTGGTCAGTTGACCAAGGTAGACTGTATAAACCAGAGAATGCAGTTGTGAAAACTGCTAATGTCATAGCCACCAGTGTTACTACTAGTACCAATAACCATTCCTTGGTATATATGTAACAATAAGACCTGTTTTGATAAAGCAACAATCACATAATGAAACATGGTCAGGAATTTTAAAATCTGAGTTCAACTGTAGATGTTTGATTCTGATGCTATAGTGAGTCATTTTTTTAGAAGTCACATAAGACTCCCATCAGTAAAAACAAATTTGCTTTAATAGATGTTAGTTCTTAGAACTTTTATTCACATATTATAAATGTATTATGCCACTAATAATCCTTTTATATTAAATTCCTCATATAATTTGCATAAACTATTAATTTATGTTAATATTTATATTAAGCTAATTTGAGGGGAAGCAATATGTTATCATTTACTTAGTGACTAATTTATTTGTATATACTTATAAAATGGTTTTTAGAAGCTTTCTGAGTATACAAACATGCAATCAATCGTGCAATGGTAGGATTTAGAGGTTTCTAGAAATGAATAAAAATGGGAAGTGAAATTTTACCTTTTGCTTGACTGATATTAATGTGGTTGTTTTACATTTTGTCAACATCTTATTCAATCTTTAAAATAAGCAAACTGTGGTTCAATTATGATGTATAGTGACAGACTAGCTCTTACAATGCAAACCAATATTATATAATAGAAAATTATTCATGGATTTATAGTTTTGTATAAACTTATCAGCAGTTTAGGAAATCACAAAGAACCACAAATGAAAATACAATTTTAGTGTCATGTTTGTATTTTACCACTTCTTTAACATAACCTGAATCATACAGCATTTAGGTTCATCTAATTTCAACAGGGAAACTACAGCTCAGAACCTTGCCAAAGGTCATGGCACTTTGAAACACATATGTAATCTACAAACATTATGTTCTCAGTATTTGTGTCTATCATATTTGAAAGGAAGACTGCCAATGGTGTTCAATTATTTTTATGAAATCATTGTGTTCTGATTGACTACCTGTTCTAGAGCTTTAGAATGACCTTTCTCTTCTTTACTGAATAAGATGTTTTTCTTTTAAGCTACAAGCAAGTAGCATTCTTTGCATATAGTATGCCTTTAGGACAGCATGACAGCAGCAAATGCCTTCATTTTTTAGCTAGGTCATAAACATTTCTTGAAGATTTACTTCTCACTGCACTACCACTAGAGCCAAAGAATCAGACAAATGACAGTTACTGCTTGTGTCCTGAGGGAAAAACTTTAAGCAAAATGAGTTTCATCCTTTTATACAGGTAAGACTAATTCGCTGCTTAACTTTAAACAATAACTTTTCTACGCTGTGAACAGAGTTAGCTATGGGAATCAGTGTTTAAAACAAATAAAACATCTAGGTAAGATGCAAAGTCACTGACAAAGTTTGTTATCGAGTCATTTCAGTCATGTTGCCTCTTCATGACCTCATTTGGGATTTTCTTGGCAAAGACACTGTAGTGGTTTACAATTTCCGTCTCCAGCTCATTTTACAGAGGAGGACACTGAGGCAAACAGTTAAGTGACTTGCCCAGGGTCACACAGCTAGTGTCTGAGGCCTTATCTGAATTCGGGAAGATGAGTCTTCGGGATTCTATGCCTTTTGCTCTACTGCGCCACCTAGCTGCTTCTATTGACAAAGACATGGGGCTAATTAAATATAAGTTTTTACATTTTAAAAATCATCACCATTTTAACTGCCACGGCACAACCTATTGGCATTGAAATAACAAGGCATGTGATTAAATGGAAGCAGTATGGATTATGGTGCCTTTCTCAAAGTTGAATGGATCCATGATCTCAATCCATTGCTAGAGGTCAGGGCACTGTACCATTTTTTCCTTTGTATCCCAAGAACCTAGCACAGTGCTTTGCATACACTTTATGTTCTTCCCTTACTTCACTCTTGGGTTCTACTCCCATGCCCCCAGAGGCCTTTTAGCATTTTCTATTTACACTCCAGCAATCCCTTATTTTGACTTATCTTTAACGATTTTGCGTTGCCTTGGAATGAATGAATCTAAGATTCCCTCCGAGTACCGAACGGTCTTCACATGCAGAGATGCACCTTTAAATATCTAAGGCTGGATCTGAACCTAGGTCTTCCAGAAGCCAGCTAGCACTCTCTCCACTTTCCCAAGATGCCCCCCACTTACACTGTGGATGCTGAATAAATGTTGGATTAGGACAGGTATTAAAAAGGACATGGTACCTGTGATGTTTGTAGGACATTCAGGAAGGTTTTCAAGTTAGTCTGTAATCTGCTCTGGAGACTAAGCGCCAGTGTAGGTGTTTGGGGTCTTGGCAGGGGTAAGGGTTTGGTGAAATGGAGATTCCGGGTGCAGTGTGTGGAACTAACATATCTTGGAAGCCCAGACTTTCAGTTTAGGCCTAGATTGTCACTCAGTGACTGGCGGCCCTGCCTGGCGCTGCAGGAATGAGGAATGAGATTAAAGACATTTAGTAAGATCCTGTCTTTGGGCACAGGAGAGCTGCCCGGGGCCGAAACGTGGTGCTGCGCACGCCCCAGGATCAAGGTTTGAGTCCCGGCGGATGGGAGCTCTGTGTGTGGTCGTGCGAAAGGGAGCTCTCCCGCTTCCTCAGTTAAAGGTAGCCTGCACCTGCCTCCAGGGCTGGCGGGAGGGGAGCTGTAATGGGGAGAGCCTGCGGCCAAGCAGCAGGTGCTTGCACTTCACCCCGAGAGCTACCCGAGGCAGCAAGAGACAAACGAAGGTAGCAGCTCGGGATGGGAGGGGTGAGGGGGACCCATGACGTAATCACGAAGCGCACGTCCGCCACGTGACCCCAGCGTGGTTGTGCCATATGACCCAAGATGGCGTTGCCGAAGTCGCTCTGGTAGTTGCTGTGGGCGGGTGTCGTAGGAAAGGAACTGTGAAAGCGCGTCCCCCAACCCCCTCTTCCCAGAGGGGAGCGGGGAGAGGCAGGGGCAACGGCCGGTGAGGGAGAGGCGCGTGCTGTGGAGCGGGGGGAGGGAGCGCCCCGGCAGCCAATGAGCTGCGAGCAGAAGGGAGCTGAGCTGCCCCGGCGGCCGCCTCCTCCTTCCCCTTTGCCTTCTCCTCCCCATATCCCTCCTCCCCGGACCTCGTCCAGGCGGATGTTCGGTGCCGGGTGAGTGTCCCGGCCCCGGCCTCTAGAGCGGTGTCCCAGCCGGTTCCGAGCCCCTCCGTCCCTGCAGCCGCGGCTGCCCCCTGGTCCTCCTTGACCCGACTGTGTCGTGGGGGAGCCCCCGCGGACCCAGGTGAAGGAGTGCGGGGCTTGGGGGCTCCTGAGCCCGGGAGCCGGCCAGGGAAGCCGCCGGGCGGGGGCGGGAGGGGCCCTGGTAAGGACGCGTGGCCCCGAGTGTGGAGAAATTCTCGGGGATTGGGGCAGTGCCCTCCCATCGCCCTGCTTAGCGTCTGCCCAGCTCCCCGCCGACCTGGGCTGGGCAGGTCCTGGGCCCCATCCTTGGGCTTCATGCGGTCCGGGATCTGAGTCGGCACTCAGAGTGCAGGTGCAAAACCTGTCCTTAGGTAAGGGAGCGGAGCCAGACGATCTGCGGTCTTCCAACTTTAGGAAAGCAGGAATCCTTTTCCCACGGGCTCCTAAGCCAAGGTGACAGGGCAGATCTCGAAGCCAGGAGGCAGGTACATGTGGGATGGATTTAGTATTTTGAAGTTCTTCTAATGACCCTTTGAAAGACCGTGAAGTCAGATGGCCCAGCCAAGCCAACTATCAGGATTTCATGCCATTTGTTGTGTTTCCGTTAGGTCAACCAGGTTTTCATACTTAACATCAACAAATAACATAAATGAGTACCTATTATGTGTAAAGTGATATAAAGACCGATAAGATGAGGTCCCTGCCCTCAAAGAGCTTACAATCTTAGGGGGAGGAGGGATAGAACATGTAAATATATGTATGTGTATAAATATACAGAACAATAAACTATCTTAAGCTAAGTGACTTGAGTGAGGGAATATTCGCTATTGAGCAAGTGGGGAATACATCCTTGAAGGTGTGAGATTTGAACTGGAATTGAAGGAATAGTAACACAGAGAACTGGAAAAGAATTAGGGGAGCATTCTAGAAAGAGCAAAGAGGAATGTTGTAGCATGTTAGGGGAAATAGACCACCTTGGGTGAAGCAGAGTTTCTATTAGGGAAGTAATAGAAGATAAATGTTGACATCTTATTTGTGAATTGCTAAATTATGAATGCCAGATTAAGGATTTTAATTTTATTCATTAGTGTTAGGAAACCAGTGAAGGTTGTTTTAGGAAGATTAAGCCGACCTTGTTTGAAAAAGAGTTGGGAGACTGTTGAAGTAGACCAGGGTTGAGGATGAGGGCATAGATTAAAGTTGTAGGTAACTAGAAAAATGATTTCTTTAATAACCTCAAGGGGGAGATTAGTTTGGGGAGAGGGAATATTATTTTCTTCACGGTATTTGAATAGAAGTGCCTAGCAAGCAGAGAGAAATACGTAACTGGAATTCAGGTTTGGTATCAGTGATAGAAATGTAGCCAAAGCATTTATTAAGCCTTATTATTAAGCAGGGACTGCCAATCCTTCAAGAAGTTTACCTTGTAATAGGGGAAGACAGCGCATAATCAGATGATAGAAAACAGGGAGACAGATGCAGGAGCATAGCCTAGAGATGGCCAGGGGAGTGAAGGCCTGGATCAAGATAAAGCAGAAGCCCCACCTCTCAGAGTGCAGTATAGTTCCAGGGTGGGGATGAAGTTTTCATCGGGTTTGAAGCCGGTGGGAATCATACACACTTACCCCGTGTTTCCCCGATAATAAGACACTCTTATTAATTTTTTTGGACAGAAAAACACCAGAGGGCTTATTTTAATGAACATTGACAGCAATTTTAATAAACAGGTAAATGTGAACAAAAAAATGTACCTTTATTCAATAAGCAAATCACTGGGGAAGAACAGGATGACGTGCTCACTGCTGCAGCTGTGATTGGATGCAGCTCGAGCGCGGCGTGCGTTTGGGGGGGGGGGGCGGTGCATACAGAGGGTACCGTAATGTAGCGTGCAGGGGATCACCTTCACTACAGTAGCAATCTCAATAGGGCTTATTTTCGGGGGAGGGCTTATTTTAGAGGAATCTTACACACTAAGGGGAGGGCTTATTATCGGGGAAACACGGTAGTTGGTAATTGAAATCTAGATGAGCTTTCAGAGAGAAGTAGAGGGGGCTCGTGACTAGGCTTTGAGTTATACCTACATTTAAGGATGAAGGAGGAGGAAGGACCCTTGAACCTTTTATATCCTCTATAAAATTAAAACAATACTTTAAAAATATATATTTTAAGTCAATAATTGATCCTAATTATTTTTTTCTCTTTAAAGCTGTTTTCAGAAAGAAAGATGGAAAGTGGTGCAGTTCTACTACAGTCCAAATCATCGCCAATTAATCTTTTGAATGAAATGCATCAGTTACGTCTTCTTGGTCACTTGTGTGATGTGACTGTGAGTGTGGAATATCAAGGTGTAAGAGAAGAATTTGTGGCTCATAAAGCTGTACTGGCAGCCACAAGCAAGTTTTTTAAGGAGATGTTCCTTAATGAGACGACCATGGATGGAACAAGGACAAATGTATATTTAAATGAAGTACAGGTTGTTGACTTTGCTTCTTTTCTTGAATTTGTCTATACTGCAAAAGTCCAGGTAGAAGAAGATCGTGTGCAGAGAATGCTGGAAATGGCTGAAAAACTGAAGTGTTTAGACTTATCTGAAACTTGTTTTCAGTTAAAGAAACAGATGCTAGAATCAGTACTTTTAGAGCTTCAAAACTTTTCAGAGTCTCAGGAGCCAGGAGAGAATAATAACTCACAAACAAATGATGTTCTGCTTGATTCTAAGTCAAGTATAACGGTAGAAGTCCCTAATGCTAATAGCTTTTCAGATTCTTCAGATTACCCTGTAGAAAGAAATAGCAATGGTTTAATATCACAGACACCACTGAGAAAGTCAAAGGACAAAGTAGATAAGAAAAAAGAAGTTATGAAACCTCCCTATCCTAAAATTAGAAGAGCTAGTGGAAGGCTGGCTGGTAGGAAGGTATTTGTCGAAATCCCTAAGAAGAAGTACACAAGGAGACTCAGAGAACAGCAAAAAAATGCTGCAGATGATATTGGGGAGAACAAATCTCCAGAAGACCAAAGCATACTTGATGTGGAGGTGGTGATAGAGCCAGTGACAAAAAATGTGGAGCCAAAGAATGAGGAGTGTGATGCCAGCTTTGAGTTAGAAGAAGCTTTGAAAAAAGCTGAGGAGGAAGATGATAAGAAAAAGAGCAACTTTAAGTGCACCACCTGTGAAAAAGAGTTTCTTTATGAGAAGAGTTTCCTGAAACATATCAAACATAACCACGGCATTGCTGCTGAAATAGTTTATCGCTGTGATACCTGCAGCCAAACATTTGCAAACCGATGTAATTTGAAGAGCCATCAGCGCCATGTTCATAGCAGTGAGCGCCATTTCCCCTGTGAACTCTGTGGAAAAAAATTCAAAAGGAAGAAAGATGTTAAAAGGCATATTCTTCAGGTTCATGAAGGTGGTGGGGAGCGTCATCAGTGCCAACAGTGTGGCAAGGGCTTGAGCTCCAAAACAGCTCTGAGGCTTCATGAACGAACTCATACAGGGGACAAACCATATGGGTGCACTGAGTGTGAAGCTAAGTTTTCTCAGCCTTCTGCACTGAAAACACACATGAGGTATGAATAGTCTTCACTGTACTTGTGGAACAGGGTTAGGGGGTGGGAACTCAGACAATACTTTGTGACATCAGAAGGAAGCATCCTTATAAAGTGCAGTATTTTTTATTTCCAGATAGTGTTTTTATGCTTGAATAAAGCAAGGCTAAACTATGACTTTGGTCAGAGGTTTTTGCCCATTTGAATTCAGGTCCTTTAGAGGCTGAAAGAATGATTGATTTATTTTTTTTTTTGGATTTGAGAGTCTGTGGGAGTTAACCTTTGCCAAGGAATTGCAGGAAGTAATTGTCATTTCCACAAGCTTAATGTAAAGCAGAATTTCTTAATCTAGGGTCCATGAATTTTTTTTTAATATTTTGATAAAACTTTCAATGTAATTGGTTTCCTTAGTAATCTTGTATTTTTTATTTTATGCATTTAAAAACATTATTCTAAGAAAGAAGTCCGTTGACTTAACCAAACTGGCAAAATGGTTCATGACACAAGGTTAAGAATTCCTGATATAACTGGTTAAATTTATACTATCCTCTCCCATTTGACCTGTAAAACTTTTATTGTGTTGAGAGGGAGAGACTACAGGCTATATAGGAGAGGGCATGTATAGTTCTCAGAGCACTTGTCCGTAACCCTGCACTACATGACTAGAAGATGCATAGTGTCTTAAAGGGCCATTCTGCCAATATGTTTTTTAAGGGGGAGTAGGAGCTTATTCTTCTGTTAATTATGAACTGGAATCAAAGGTTAGAGAATGCATTAGATCTCTCAGCCACTAGGAGGCCTCAGTCAGAGTACCTGATAACTAGTATACTTATGCATTAATTCCACCTTTTGAGTTTTAAAATACTATTAACTCAGAGCCTGGCACTTAGGAAGCAATTAATAAAAGACTTGTTGCTTGTTTAATTATGCAAGCTCTAGAACTGGGAGAGGGAATGGGATAGATTTATATTTATTTTTTCAGTATCATACTATTTGAACTTGGCTTAAAGAATTTTAATAAATTTCCATAACAGTCTCTTTAAGCATTTTTTTATGATCCAGAATTTTTCTAATTCCTCATATCCAAAGGTAAGTCCGTGACAAACAAAACCCTTGTAATTACCCTGTCTCCATGAATCTACCTCTGAAGCAGAAAGATTGACTTTTAAAGTCGGTAGTATGGGGAACAATATTATCTCAACCTTTTGAGGTGGGGAGAGTGGCAGGAGGCAGAATTGTGCTAGTCAGAATCTCAGTGCATACATATTTGCTTTCTAATATTAAGTTTACATATCCTTTTAAGGTCATTTTTCCCATTTTTGATTGGTGCTATAGCACATAAAAATGAGGTTGATAGTACCATGAATTTCTTAAAAGTTGGAAAATATGTGACAGTTTATCAAAAAATGATTCCTTAGAAAATGAATACTAAATTTTTTTTGAGAATTAGAAATCTTGTGGCAGTTAAAAAATGGTTCCTTAGAAATTTATGGTTGATTATGCTACACAGAAATTTTTAAGGAGTGTAAGTTGAGATAGTAGCAATTGTTTTCCAATTGATGAAAGTTTATTAAAACTTTGCTAAACTAGAAATATATGAAGATGTTGTCTCTTTACAGATGTCTTTTTAAGATGAATCAACAGATATAAATGAAAATTCATAGAATAATGTTCATAAAATTATCAGATAATCATTTTAGTATCTGAGATTTTGGTTTGTGAAGTTGATAGCTCCATTTATTCTGAACTTTTCGTTAGTCTGCTAGAGATGGCTTTGATCAAGATTAATTTATTTTGAAAAGATTGGAATGAGGGGCACTTTATTTGGAGGCAGGCTTGGAACTTGGAAGTAAGCATTCTGAACTGTTCTGGAATGTTGTAATTTCAGAATTCATACTGGTGAAAAACCTTTTGTCTGTGATGAATGTGGTGCAAGATTCACTCAAAACCACATGCTGATATATCATAAAAGGTGTCATACAGGTAAGTGTGCTATTGTCATACGTGTGAGAGAAAAAGTTACAGAATCACTGAATGCTAGGATTGAAAAGGAATTTAGAAATGTCTAGTACATCCTTTAGATTTACAGATGGTCAAACAGGGCCAAAACAATTAAATGAATTGCCTAAAATTATACAGATTAGCACCAAGTTTCAAACCGAGGTCTTCTGATTTCAAATGTTCTTTCCATTATGCTACAGCTGCCCCAACTTACTTAGGAGTTTACGTCTTGATGACTTAACTCTATAGTTCCAAGTAATTCAGAATTCAGAGTAATAAAAAATTACTCCAGTGATAGTCTGTGAAATTGTTCATTTACCTGCTTGTAAAATTATCGCTCTAAACTTTATATAAACCCAGGTAAAAATGAAATTAAAAGAAAGATAACTGAGATGTCTCTTGACAATATTCAGAGTTTGTAAAAACAAGTAACTTGATTTTTCTTTTTACTTTTTTTGTTTTTTGGCTTTTTGGAGGAGGGAAGGTGGGGCATTTGGGGTTAAGTGACTTGCCCAAGGTCAGTCACATGGCTAGTTTTGTGTTGAGTGAATGAGGCCAGATTTGAATTTGGGTCCTCCTGACTCGAGGGCCAGCGCACTATTCACTGCACCACCTAACTGCCCCTTGATTTTTCTACATGGTAATTTCACAGCAAGATTCACTAGGTAGTCAAAAGTTCATTTAGACACAGCTTAGAGGTAGGGATACAGGGCATAAAGAAAGAAAAAGGTAGGTGGATAACATTATTTTCTCTTACTTAAATGCCAGGTTTACATGTACATGTTCATATTTAGTTTCTGTTTTAATGACAGTTATAACTTTGAAAAACAGGCCCCCTTTTTAATTATTTATGTTTAGTTTTCCACAATCACTTCCATAAGTTTTAAATTTTCTCCCTGTCTTTCCCCCCCTCCCTAAGACGGCTTGCAGTCTGATATGGGCTCTGCACATACATTCCTATTAAACACTTTTTCACATTAATCATGTTGCATAGAAGAATTATAATGAATGGGAAAAACAATGAGAAAAAAAAATACATAAAACAAAAAAGAAAATAGCTTCGTTCTGCATTCTGACTCCATATTTTGTTCTCTGGATGTGACTGGCATTTTCCATCATGTATTCTTTGGAATTGTTTTAAGTCCTTGCATTGCTGAGAAGACTGAGCCTATCAAAATCAGTCATTGCACACTGTGGATGTTACTATGTACAGTATTCTCCTAGTTCTGCTCCCCTCACTCAGCACCAGTTCATATAAGGCTTTCCAGGTTTCTATGAAGTCTGCCTGTTCATCATTTCTTATAGCACAATAGTATTCCATTACATTCCTATATCACAACTTGTTTAGCCATTCTCCAGTTGATGGGCATCCCCTTGATTTGCAGTTCTTGGCCACCACAAAAAAAGCTGCTATAATATTTTTGTACATGTGGGTCCTTTTCCCATTTTTATGATCTCTTTGGGATACAGCCCTAGAAGTGGTATTGCTGGGTCAAAGGGTATGCACATTTTCATAGCCCATTGGGCATAGTTCCAAATTGTTCTCCAGAGTGGTTGGATCATCTCACAGCTCCACCAGCAATGAATTAGTGTTCTAACATTCCCACATCCTCTCCAATACTTACATTTTTCTGTTTTGCCATGATAGCCAATCTGATGGGTGTGATGTAGTACCTCAGAGTTGTTTTGATTTGCATCTCTAATCAATAGTGATTTAGAGCATTTTTTTCATAAGACTATGGATAGATTTAATTCCTTCCTCTGAAAACTGAAACAGGCCTCCTTTAATAGACATGTTTGGTGTTTGTTTTGGAATTTTATTTGCTTTGTGATAGATATCTCATTCTTTCCTCGGCTATTAAAATGAGTTGAGCTGAAGGTTAAACTCCTTGTTCTAAGTATTTTTTTATGTGTAGCTTACTTTACTTTGGAATTATGTAATAAATTCAGCATATTTGCCTATGCTTTCTTACAATGTTCCTTCTATTCATAATAAATTCCCAAATATTTTATGTATTCTGAAGTTATTTGTGATGGAATTTTTCTATCTTTTCCAGCTAGGGTTTGTTGGTGATATATTCAGATGCTTATGTTTTAAAACATTTCTCTCTTTTTTTTTTGAGTGATGTGTGGAGGCAGCTCTTTTTAGCTCCTCACTCCCTACGTCCTATCCCTACCCACCAAATTGTGGAATAAAAGAAAAATTCTTTCTCCCTTCTTCCCCAGCTCTACTTTTTCCTTCCTTCTTTCCTTCCTCCTTTCCTCTCTTTTAAAATTTATTACACTTTCATTAACATATAAACCAATATAAATATCTTAAATACAAACTGAAATAATGTAATATACATAATTATATAGTAATAAATAGCTAGCATTTGTATAGTGTATTGAGGTTTGCAAAGTGCTGTACATATTTTATGTCATTTGATCCTCACAGTAACCCTGTGAGAAAAGTGCTAATAGATCTCCTTTTTATAGATGAGGAAATGGAGCTTAAGTGGCTCAGTTAGTCATACCAGTAGCAAGTTTTTGAAAGAGAATTTGAACTCAGGTCTTTCTGACTCCATGTCTATTCATTGTACTACCTCACTCATAATAATATGTTGGTTGGGCTTTTTATATTGTTCATTTTGAAGGTTTCTTAAAATATGGTGTCTTTGACACTGCTACTTATAATTCTTTTAGAACCACTCTTTTTTTTTCTTAATTTGCCTCTCCCTTTCACCCTTCCAGTTGAGAAATGGGGGGAAAACCCTCAGTAGATACTTGCAAAACAAATTTCCACATTTTCCATGTCTGAAAATTTGGGTTTTTGTATTTTAAGTTCAGAACCTTTCTGGCAAGAAAAAGGTAGTGTGTGTCTTCTTCATCCTTTTGGACTTAAGGTTTACCGTTGTGCTAATCATAATTCTAAAAAAGTCTTCTATACTTGTTTTTTTCTATAATGTTTTGTATAGATTGTTTTCCTAGTTCTGCTTGCTTTACTCTGTATTAGTACATAGAAATAGTCAGTTTCTCCTTAAACTGTACATTTCATCATTTCTTTTGATTCAGTGATATTTCATTTTATTCATATACTACAAATAATTTTAGCCATTCCCAAATAGGACACTCCCTTAGTTTCCAGTTTGGAGTAACCAAAAAGCTCCTTTAAATATTTGTGTACATATAAGTCTTTTTCTTCTTTCTTTGAAGTATAGGCCTGGTAGTGCTATTTTAAGTCAGAGGGATATAATAGTATAGTAGATTATGGACATAGGTCCAAGTTACTTTCCAGAAGATCTATACCATTTCGTTGCTCCGCCAGCATTGCCCCTCGAATGTTTTTCATTTTCCTGTTTTGTCTTGTCATCATCTTTGCCAGTCGACTAGGTTTGGTGGAACCTTAAAGTTGCTTTTCATTTGCATTTCTGTAATTAGTGATTTAGAGCACTTTTTCAGAGTGTTGTTAGTAGCTTGTATTTTTTTTTTTTGAAAACTGATTGACTATCTATTAGAGAATGGCTCTTAGCCATTCGTGTATTTGAACCTGCTTCTTGTATATGTCGAATATTTTATCAAATGAACTTACTGCAAGTATTTTTTCCTAGTTCCCTGTTTTCCTTCTAATTTTAGTCACAAATGGGATTATTTGTGCGAAAAAATTAAATCTTATATAATCAAAATTGTCCATCTTCTTTGATCCCCTTGCTTGGTTAGTCATGAGCTCTCCCCTTATCCATAGGTCTAAAAGGCAATTTCTTTTTTGCTCCTCTAATTTGTTGATGTTGTGACCTTTTTATATATCCACTTGTAATTTATTTTGGCATATATAGTATGAGGTGTTGGTCTAATCCTGATTTTTGCCAGATTCTGCTCTCAAGTGTTTTTAGCACTAACCTGTTAGTAAAGAAGATCAAGGGGGTACCTCTGGTCAAAAGAATTAGACAAAGAGGCACAGATCCTTTTTATAAGCATAGAATAAAGAACAGAACTGACAGTTGATTATAGATTTGGCAGCCTCATAGAGGTGAGGACAACACGATTGGTTATATTAAGAATGGTCTAGCAACCCCTCTTTCTGTCTTGAAGGGATCCTTGATTGATTTATGGGACTCACCTGCATCCTGAGACAATTGATAGTGAATGAGGGATAGCAGACTCCCCAGCTCTTAGGAAGGAGATAGAGCCTTGGTTAATTGTACAGGGAAGGAATGATGACATATCTCTTATAGCTAGCTTTTTAGTACTTAAAGATAACAGATGTCGTGGTATTTTCCTAGGAGATGAAAAGTATGGTAGATAGCAGTTTTTCCCATTAGTTATAACTTTAAACTAATTTGGAAGGAAACTAAACTCCTGCAATTAAGAAATGTTCATTGTTTGAGGTCACTTTCATGGTTAGAGATATTGAACTAGACTCTGGTGTACACCTGCATCCCTCAAGGATAGCAGATTTTTTTGAGGCAAGAATAAAACAGTGATTAGTAGGAAAACTGAATTTCAAAACTTAACTTATTTCAGGTCCGCTGAATTTCAGAACTAAGTTCAGAGACAAAGAATCATGACTTAGGCAGTTACAGTACAAAATCAATCAGCTGTAAATAGGATTAACTAATCAATTTAATTTCTTAAGTCGTTTTCCTTTTCTGTCATTTTTGCCAGTCTGATGGGTGTGAAATGGAACCTTAGGGTTGTTTTAATTCCCATTTCCCTAATTAGTGATTTGGAACATTTTTTCCAATGTGGCTGTTGATTATTTGGATTACTTCCTTTGAAAACTACTTATTCTTACCCTTTGATCATTTATCAGTTATAAATTTGAATCAGTTCCTTATATATCTTGGATATGCTACCTTTAGCAAAGATAGTTTCTCACTTATTTTTATGTAATTTTGATGTGATAAAATAAATTTTATATAATCTAAAATGGCAATTTTATCTTCTTTGATTCTTCTTATCATTTGTTTGGTCCTGAATTTTTCTTCCGTCTATGGTTGTGAGAAGCATTTTCTTACTTGCTCCTTTAGTTTGCTTAAGATATCATCTTTTATGACTAAGTTACGTGTATATGTTTAAAGCTTATCTTTATATATGGTATGAGCTGTTCTGTGCTTAACCTCTTTCAGGTAGCCTTCCAAGTTTCCATACATTTTTGTCAAATAGTGAGTCCTTACCCTCAGTGTTTGGGGTCTTTGGGTTTATCAAACATGGGATTATAATTTTTGTTTGTTTCTGCATATTGTATATTGAATTTTGTTCTATTGAGAGACCTTTTTATTAAACCATTACCAGATAGTTTTGATGATTATTGCTTTGCAGTATAATTTGAGATTTGGTACTGTAGGCTCCCTTTCTTCTCACTTTTTAAAAGTTATTCTTTCTCTTGAGAATTTTTTACTTTTTATTCCTTCAGATGAATTTTGTAGTAATTTTCTCTAAGTCAGGTAAGCCTATGGTGGTTTGAGCAACATAGCAAAATGAGTAATTTTGGAAATATTTTCATTTTTATTTTATTGTCATGGCCTATCCACCAGCAATTAGTAATACATCTCCAGTTATTTTCTTCTGTCTTCATTTATGTAAAAGATGGTTTGTAGTTGAATTTATCAACACAAAAGAGTGTGTCTTGGTAAATTCCCAAATATTTTGTATATTCTGAAGTTAATTGTGATAGAATTTTTCTGTCTTTTTCTAGCTAGATTTTGTGGTAGTATACAGAAATGCAGACTTTTTCATGAATTTATTTTATGTCTTTCAACTTTGTTGAAACAATTATTCCATTTACTTTTTTAGTTTGCAAATTTTCTGGGTTCTTAAGATAGAACATATAATATTTGCAAAAAGTGACATTTTTTTCCTATGCTTCTCCTGATTTCTTTTTCTTGTGTTACTGCAGCTAGCTTTTCTAAATCTACATGAAATAATAGTAGTCATAATGGATGAAAGGATGAATACTTAATCATTCATCAGAATGCCTCTAGCACCAGTGCAATATTTAAAGCCTCACGATCACTATAAATATACCTGCATGGTGCTCAATTGCAAAATATAATGGACTGTCCATATCAAAGACAGAAACAAAACATTCAGACATCAGAAAACCAAATTCTAAAACCAGTAAGCTGCTTCCATTAGTAGCAAAGAAGTTAATAAGCCTTAACAGCACAGAGAACCACACCATCTTTTAGCCTTCCCACAAACCAACACTCACAAGCCTAGCCATCTCCCTGGGTATATCCTCTCTCTCCCACCATCTAGCTCCTCTGACTCCCAGCATCCTGTGGGCTCTGCTCTGCCATTCAGCAAACTCCTCCTACCACAGACTCCATGAGAGGATATTCATCATATTAGGGGTCAGAGTTTATTTTCAGAGTAGAGAAGGTCTTCAAATTCACTCAGACTTATTAAGGGGCAGGGAACATTGTCAAATTCCTATTACCATTACAGTGCTCTGAGAAGAAAATAAATATTTTAAAACAGTATTTATGTGGAATAGTGTTGCTTTCATGAGTACACACAGTGCAAGATGACTAAAGTGATCTTTATCTTGGACCTTCCCCTCCTTTTTTGTTGTTTTTGTTCTCCCCCCCCCCCCTTTTTAAAGAATTGTTCACATATGCTTTGCAGCAATCTTCCTCTTCCCAAATCTATTTTTTATGTTTCTCAGAAAGATCCATAGACATTCTTGATTGGGAATAATCAAGCGACTCATTATATCAGAAGTTTGTAATTCTTAATTAAATTTTTTTTATGTTTTAAGTTCTGAACTGTTTCCCTCGCTCTCCACCCCACATTAGAAAAGGCCACCATTTGAGAGAGTGTATCTGTATCTTACTCTGAAGGTAGATAAGGTTCCTTCATAGGTTCTTTGTAGTTGAATTGCATTATTATTTCTGTATTTCCTTCCATGCTTTTTTCTTCACTGTTTATCTTTTTCTTCCTCTCTTTTTGCCCTATTCATTTTCAGATGTCTAATTTACTTCTGAACATTGCCTCCCTAAACTTCACCCTTTCAAATAATCTCTCCCTTACTCTCTCCTGTTACCTTCTGTTTCTTAATCTGTATATTCTTCTAAGAGTCCCTCCCTTATCCTGTCCCCTAGCCCTCCTATTTCTTGGTAAATTAAGACTTTTATATCCTTCTAGATGTATATGAAATCCCTCTTAAAACCAGGTCTAATAAAAATAAGGTTCTAGCACTGCCAACTCTCCACCCTCTCATACCCTCTATTGTAACATTTCTTCCATTTTTCCATTATGCCTCCTCCTAGTAATTTTTTTAGGATAATCCCATCATACTCAACCCTAAGCCTTCTGTCTGTGTATCCCCCCCTTTTTTTTTTTATTTTTGCTTTTTGGAGGGGGAAGGGCAGGGCATTTGGGGTTAAGTGACTTGCCCAAGGTCACACAGCTAGTAAGTGTTAAGTGTCTGAGGCTGGATTTTAACTCAGGTCCTACTGACTCCAGGGCTGGTGCTCTATTCACTGCACCACCTAGCTGCCCCTATGTATACTCTTTCAGACTACCTTAGTAATGATACTATTCTTAAGAGTTACAGAAAATGTTTTACCATATAAGATGTAAACAATTTGACCTTATTGAATCCCTTATAATTAGTCATTATAAATTATAAAACATTACAAATAATGTTTACCTTCTTATGTTTCTTCTGATTCTTGTAGGTCAGATTTTCTGTTCAGTTCTGGTCTTTTCCTCAAGAATACCTGAAAGTCTTTTAATTCATTAAATACCCATTTTTTTTTTTCCTTGAAGAATTACACTCAGCTTTGCTGGGTACGTTATTCTTGGTTGCAAACCCAGCTCCTTTGCTCTTTGTAATATCACATGCCATGCACTTAAGTATTTTAATAAAGAAGCTGCTAAATCTTGTTATACTGACTCTTGCACCACAGTATTTAAATTGTTTTTAGTTGCTTGTAGTATTTTCTTCTTTACCAGGGAGCTTTGAAATGTAGCTGTAATGTTCCTGTGAGTTTTCATTTTGGAATTTCTCTTTCAGGTGGTGATTAATGATAGGTGATTAGAAATTCTTCAGTTTCTATTTTACCTTCTAGTTCTAAAACTTCAGGGCAGTTTTCCTTAATAATTTCTTGAATTAGTATCTAGACTCTTTTTATCATAACTTTCAAGGAGTCCAACAATCTTATATTGTCTCTCCTCAGTCTGTTTTCCAGGTCAGTTGTTTGTCAGATGAGATATTTCACATTTTCTTCTATTTTTTCCTTTTTTTTTTAAATTTTGTTTTATTATTTCTTGGTATCTTCTGAAGTCATTAGCTTCTCTTTGCCCTGTTATAAGTTTTAAAGTTATTTTCTTTGGTAAATTTTTGGATCCTTCTAGTTGGTTGACGTGATTTTAATGTATTACTCTTATTTTTTTCCCTATTTTTTCTCAACCTTTCTTACTTGATTTTAAAAATTCTTTTTGAGCTCTTCCAAGAAAGCTTTTTGTGCTTGTGACTATTTTACATTTTTCTTTGTAGCTTTAGAAGTAGCTGTTTTGACTACTCTCTCTTCTTCTGAGTTTGATCCCTGATCTTTGTCATCATTAGCTGTCTGTGGTTGGGTTCTCTCTTCCTTTTGCTTATTCATTTTTTTAGTGGCTTATTTTTTGGCTGTTAACTTTATGTTAGAATCAGGCTCTAATCCCAAGGTATCATCTCAGGCTTCAGGTTTTTCATGCTGTTGTTTTCTGAGCTCTCTCTGGGTACCTGACCTCAGGTATTCCTCTTTAGCTATGACCAGGGTCCCCAGCAATACTGTCACTGCAAATGCCTTTACTTCCTGCAGTCCCTCCAGGAGCTGCAAGCTTCAGCTTACACCTCTGCCCTAGAAAGAGGGACTCTATCCTCTTGAGAGTGATCACAGACAACAGAGCCCTCACCTCTCCGCAGTCCTACTCACCAATATCTGTTCCTCACCCACAGCCACAGCCTGGGACCACATCTGATCAGCATACCATGCCCTGAGACCACTCTCAGCCTTTCTTCATTCTTTTCCCTGTCAACCATCCAACCCCCACACTGTCTATGAGGCAAAAGTTTCTAAAGCTGAGGCTGCCACGCACACAACTGCACCCCCCTTGCCTCCTTGCTTTTTGTTGATTAGGGATATCTGCCCAGAGCTATTCACGCTTCAGTCAGGCCAGACCACCACCACAGGAGGTCAGGTCCTTCCTAACTTACTCCCAGGTTGTCTTAGGCTGGACAATCGCTCTACCTTTGGTAGAGCAGTTTCTACCACTCTGCTCTAAAGTTCACTTTGAGGCATTATTTTAAGTTATTTGTAGGGGAATTTGGGAGAGCAAGCAATTTCTTGCCTTATTCTGCCATCTTCCCACAATCCTCTCTTATAATTCTTTTATTTGAGGGAATACCTAAAAAAAAATGGAGAAGCTGAAACTATCTAGGCAGTACTTCTACCTCTAGTGCAGGAGTTCTTAACCCAAGGTCTTTGAACTTTTTTTCTTTAATACTTGATAATTGAATTTCAATATAATTTGTTTCCTTTGTAACTTAATATATTTTATTAATTTTAAAACATTTGGAGAAGGAGCCCATAAGTCTTCAAATTGCTAAAGGAGTCCATAGCACAAAAAAAGGTTAAGAGCTTCTGTTTATAGAATCTTGAATTAGGTATGAGTAATTCTTATACTCTAGCCTTACCAAGGACCAGTTCAGTTACTTATAGTTGTTATTATTGAATATTGCAGGTTATTAACAGTGATGACTTACCAAAATACATGTTGGTATTGAGACCATTTGTTTCTGTTAGAAGTTTTTGTGTAAATCTGTTTCATATTTCATTTAGGGGAAAGACCTTTTATGTGTGAAACATGTGGCAAAAGTTTTGCTTCTAAGGAGTATTTGAAACATCACAATCGGATTCACACAGGATCCAAACCCTTTAAATGTGAAGTTTGCTTCAGGACATTTGCACAGAGGAATTCACTTTACCAGCATATTAAAGTCCATACAGGTATGACTTTAACTATGTAGAGAAGGGAATTGTTTTGCAAGAAAACTAAGTGTCCTTAGTTTACAAATAGGTTATATCCCAAAAATATGCATGTAAATCTTTTTTTTGTACCTTGGAATATATATACATATATGTATGATGACTTTGTGGGGTGGGGGTGGAGGTACACATTTACAGTTTGGGGCTGCAAGCAGACTTCTTTCCTTTCCCCTTCAGTAGGGATAGACATTGTCTTTCCTTTAGCCCTTTCTAGATCCAGTATAAGGCTCAGTCTAAGGCTGTGGGAGTGCAGGGAATGGCAAGGCCTCAAAGACTCTCCTTTCCCTTTTGCTACAGATAGTGCTGCTCCTCCTGCACTGGTCTCTTTTGATGCTGTCACTAGAGCTTGGATAAGCATTTGTTTAACCTAAACAGAATTGGGAAATGATGTCTCTTGGGTTTTACTGCCCCAGCAAAGGTTTTGATCCTTTACAGTTGAAAAATAAATTTGATTTATTACAAAATAAGTAACTGTGCATGAAGAGTGGAATTTTCTGGGGATGGTGGTGGGAGACTAGATTCTAAACAATATTATCATCACTAGAGAAAAGGGGAAGGAGGAGGAGAGTTCCTTTGGCCATAGCCAGGCTTGTCAATCATACTGAATGTTTATAAATCAGTTTTATGTAAGTCCTCAGCTAGGGGAATGGGCTGTCCAATTTGTAACCTGGGGAAAACTATACTATTTCAATGGAAATATTGGTCGTGGTTTTGGTGCACCTCAGTGATTTCATCAGTGTAAAGAACTCCCAATGTGAAAGTTCCCTCTACCTATTATAGATCAGTAACTCATTGGAAACTAAAAGTCTTCAAGTGTTGCTTGGGGGCACTGAGAGATTATGGTTCTGATCAGTCTCACGCAGCTAATAGTACGTCTCAGAGATAGAACTTTAACCTATGTCTTCCTTACTCCAGAGTTGGGTCTCTATTCACTAAGGACAAATGCTATTTTTACATTTAATATTTCCTTGCTTCTGATGTGACTTGAAATGGAAGAATCAATCGGAGTAGTAATTCATTCTAGAGATAGGAAGTTAGACTTCTCTTTTTCTGGGCATTCATTAGAGACTTTTTACTCTTATGTGTTCAAGGTTTTTACAAAGTATCAAAATGTTTGGGGTTTTTTTGAGTAGGCGTAGGCATATGGACAGGAAAATGTTAAAGATATGATTTGTGTTCAAGTTACACATTTTTCTATCTGTGATCTGTCTGTCTGCCTAGCTTTCCATCTGTCTGTCCAGGATTTGGACCTGTGGTTTTACCAGGCAACACCCTGATGAGTAACTTCCTCTGCCAGTGCAGGCTGACACAAGGTCCTAGGGCATTGCTTAAGGCTCTGAGAGGCTTAGTGACTTCCCCAGAGTCACACAGCCAGTATGGGTGAGAGGGGTGGGACTTCAATTTTAAAATTAAATTTAAAATACTATCAAATAACTGGGTTTCTTTTGCTATATATGTGAACATCCATGGTATAGTGGACAGCTAGCCTTAGACCCTACAAAACAGGTTCTTCTGCTGAAAACTTTAGCAATAATTTGGTGATAAGAGCTAATGTTACCTGCAGGTGTGCCACCCTCTGGCACTTGTGGCCTTGGATATTTGGTATAATTTCATTTAGAAATTAAATTAGAATTGATGAAAGTCTTGTCTTTATTCATTCACTTCTGTAATCCCATAGCATTCTTTCATTCTGTTCATCTACCTTCACCATATTGCATTTGCTATAGGTTTAGAAGATACTTCTGTTTTGGAAATTAAATACAACTTCTCCCTTCTCCCCTTTCCCTTTCCCCCAATTTGAACTGGAATGCAGGTTTTCTGAGGTCCATCTTGAACTAACAACTTTTTGACCAAGATTACTTCGATCCCAGAACTTGGGGCTTTTGTGACTCAGGAGGCAAATGCAAATAGATCTCTCACTTGCCCTTTCTCTCTACTAATAGTGGCCTAGAGAACATTATAGTTTGAAAATAGACCTTTAAGAGTGTGCTTTAGTAAATTGCGTCTATATTTGACAGTAGGGACCTCAACAATAAATAGTATTTCTTTTTTCAGGTGAACGTCCATATTGTTGTGATCAATGTGGTAAGCAGTTCACACAGCTTAATGCCTTGCAGCGTCATCATCGAATCCACACAGGAGAGAAGCCATTTATGTGCAATGCATGTGGACGGACATTCACAGACAAGTCCACTCTACGCCGGCACACTTCAGTAAGGAGCAATATATAATTTACATGTTCTCTTTCACCTGTTCCCTTCCTCTTTTAAATATATTTTTCAGCTCAGTGAGCCAGTGCATTATAACTACAAAATCATATAATTTTGTGAAAGTTCTTTTAATTACTAGACAGTCTTTTTCAGTTCTCTTATTTCTTTAAGGAGAAGAATAATTAGTGGTGTGATAATTTCAAGGCCAAGAATTCGTCCAGTATAAGTTTCATCCCTGAAATGAAAGCTCTTTGATAGAAAAAATATGTATATATACTTAGAAATAATTACATAAAAGCACATTAAAATATTGGTCTATTTGAGCTCTTATTTTTCTAAAAGCATGTAAATGAGCCATTGCACTGAAATGTAGGGAAATTTAGAATAGTATATATTAGAAATTGAGTCACACTCATACTTTCATTATGAGAAATACTTGAAATCCTGAAACATTTAAGACAAAAATAACTTACTTTAAAGAGTTTTTAAGTTGCTCAAATGTATTTAATGCAGTTTCATGGAATATATAATAACTGTTAGATTCTTCTGTAAACATAGGGTAGCATACCCTTACCTGCCAGTACTCTGACTGAAGGAATGAAAATTTTGATCACTGAAACCTTGCAAGATGTCTTGGGGTTTACAGCTAGATATCTTTCTTAAGGACCATGCCTTAAACTCAAACCACTCTGGCTCTCATTGATTGGCCAAGAGCAGGTCCCAGGCCAAGCCCTGCTTGGTTATTGTTTGGCCATGTTTGTCTCAGAGTAAATGTAAATAGCAGTTGTTATCATTTTGGCTGGAAATCTTGAGGGTCTTCCCCTTCCAGATTGATTTTTTTTTTTAACTAAGTAAAAAAGACCTATTCTCTGCCTCATTTCTTATCTCACCTTAATCATTGATTGGGAGTTGGCTTGGTCAGACTGAGACCCGTTAAAGACCTTACCAATGTCCCACTAAATCCAGGGTCATCTCCAATCATCCTCATCTATATCTTGCCACTGGACCCAGATGGTTCTGAAGGAGAAAGTGAGGCTAATAACTTTGCGCAGCCCTCCCTTAGTTAAATCCAGTTCACTTGCATATTAGGGCACCACCTCCCTGATGTCATGATCCTCTTTGAGAACGAAGGATAGACAACATTCCTCTGTATTTCCCATTTATATTTCAAATAAGAGCCTTAGCGGCTAGCAAAAAATGGCATTTGGAGGTTTTCTAGATTCTGTCACCTTCTACCCTGTTTTGACCAAAGTTCTACTTTAAGAACACTCTGTTCAGATTGAATGTAACAGTTACTTTTCATCAAGCCAGGGGATGCTAGCTTTTGGAAAGAAGTATGTTGCCAGTTCTTCTCCCTCGCTGAGAGCCCCCATGTGTGATAGCAATGAAAAAAACAAATGGTATTCTCTTCCTCCTTTCCCCTCTCTAACCCCGCCAAATCCCTTTTGTAATCCCATACTATCCTTTGATTCTGTTCATCTATTTTCACTATGTTGTGTTGGCTATAGAAGATATTTCCATTCTAGGGATTAGTACAAACTAAATTTGTTATCCCTGATACATTGTTGGAAAGTTCTGTCAACACCAGTTACACCTAAACTCCCTTTAACCTATGTAATGGATATGAAAGATTTAATATATTTTTGCTTAATTTTAAGATCTTTCCTATCCATTAATAGGCCCATGTAATCTATTTGAGTCACATGAGTTTGAATCACATGAGTCCATGGTGGAAGGAACTTGCTGAATGGGAAGAGCAGAGCCCAGAGGAAGTTGTTGAGAGCAGTTAGAGCTGAGGGAGAGAGAGGAAGCAGGCAGCAAGCTGAGTGTTGTTTGTAGTAAGTCCCTAACAGGGGGAAGGCTTGGGGATGGAAGTGCTCTCTGCATTGTTATTGTGTATAGATTTCTTTGGGTCTGTGATGGATTTGGCTTTCTGGTGTTTGAACTAAATGTTTTGGTTCTGTTTTCCCTGTGGAGAGTTTGTTATATTTTGCAATTCAGAATTATGCAGGCATATTCATAGCCATCGTAGGTGCTGTGAATAGCTTGTTGGCACTACAACCATCTGTAAGTGGAAAAGGAACTACAGCTTATTTGGGTAGTATTCCAGAGGTCTATTCTCATCAAGCATCCCTGATTTTTTTCTTCTAGTTTCAGGAACCTAAGGGAAAGACATTTTGTGATTCTTGCAATGAGATCCCTATTGATTAGGGGCTTTGGGTGTGAAATCTAGTTCATTACTGGGTATATGCAATCAGGAGTTAACTACCTTCTCCATTTTGCCTCAGAAGTAACAGAATGAAGTTTCTCTAGCACGTGTTTTAAGATTATGAGGAAAAAACCTGCTGCTGCTGGGGAAGAGTAAAGCTTAAGTTGCCTCTCTGACATTAGCAGCTTTATTACAGGCTTTATTACAGACTTTACTTAAGATTTTTTATCAGTTAAATTTTCAGGGCTGGGGGGAGGGAGGGAGTATTACCTATATTTGGACCAATATAGTAGTTTTCTTTATACAGTATTTTAAGCAAAGCATAATACATGATTAGTCACTTAAAGGTTTTTTTAATTAAATTTTATTGTTTTCAAATAAGGATTTTTTTTCTTTCCCTCTTATATCCCTACTAGGGGAAAAAAAAAGAAAAATTCCCACATTGGCAAGGTCCAAAAAGTGTATGTCATTCTGATTTAGTCTCTTACCTCTGTCAGGAGGTTGGTAACATTCTTCATCATTGGCCTACTTAAAGCTTTTTAATAAAGATGATAATGATCTTAATAGGTTGGTATAAATGTTTAAGTTTATGCTTATAGTTCTTGGCTTGTATTTTTAGAGTAATTTCATTTATACTCTCCCTACTCCCTTACGCCCCTTTTTTCTTAGGACAGATGAGTTTGGATAATTGGTTTCATCTCAGTTCTTGTGTGACCTGAAACTAGTTTAGATTTGCCCTAACAAGTTGACTATTTCTTTTTAAGGATCCCTGAGCATTTTCCACTTATAGTAGTATTAGGCCCAATTTTGTAGAGATAAAAACTAAAGTGTATAGAACCCCAGTTTCAGCAGAAAATACACTACTAGTTTGAAAGGATAGACCCATAAAGAAATATCAAGTTCTAGAGATTTTATTTGTATTATTCTTTGAATTACTTAATGATGATGATTGTTTTCTTTGTAGATACATGATAAGAATACACCATGGAAATCTTTCCTCGTTATTGTAGAAGGTTCACCCAAGAATGAAGACAGCCATAAAACTGAACAAATGGATGAGGACTATCCATCACCCAAAATATCAGAAAAGCTGCTCTCATTTGCAGAAAATGGCCACTTTCAAAACTTGACTGCAGTTCAAGGAGCTCTGACTGCTTTACATGAAAATAGTCCTCCTACAGATCTAGACTGTAAATCAGATGATCCTGTAGTCCCCCAGGAGGCCCTCATAGCTACCACATTAAGTGATCTTACAGTACTTCATACACAGACAGACTCAATTCAACCATCGCTTCATGCTTTGTCAAACATAGAATGATTGCTTCAAGTTGTTTGCCGAGAAAATCCAACAAAGGAGATACTCTGAGTACACATTGCCTGTGCTCAAAACCATGCCAGTAGCAGACATAGAATTTCCAGTGGGCACACAAAGAAAAGATGGGCTTATATAAGTGACATCCCCAGATTTTCCTGAAACCCCTGGTACTTGCACATCTTTATAAAAACATTTTTTAAAATCTCACTTTCCAGACCCCGATCTGCATGATCTCAAATATACTTTCCTCAGCAGTTATTATTCTACTTTGAGTAGATGTGTTGCATTTATTCTAAGGCTTGATTATTCTTATTTTTTAAAAGTTTGGATAAGCTCTTTTGAACCTAGTTTTTACCCATTATCAATTGAGTTACTTAATTTCCTGTGAATAGGTCCTCCACAATCTTCTCATTTTCTCAGTCCACCTGTGTGGATGTATTTATGTGATAGGGTATTTTTCCAGTTGAGTTGATTCTTTGATGAAATAATGTTGGGACCATATTTTGCCAAGTGTCTTTCCTGATAAATCAAGCCAAATAATTGGAGCTTTGGGATCATTGTAGTACAACCCTTTTTCATATTGAAAAAGTATTGTTGAGCTCATTTTTTAATATCATATAGGCACAAAAAAGGACCAATTAATTTTTAATAATAAACCCAATAATAATCTCTTCACTGGCTGTACAAATAACTTAGTCATTTCTGAAATTCCAAGTGTAATTGTTACCAAAGAATCCAACAGTAGAGCAGCTTGCAGCTTTTTGTCACAAGGTGCTTAAAAATTATGGAAGAACTACCGTGTTTCCTCGATAATAAGACACTGTCTTATTTTTTTGGACAGAAAAACACCAGAGGGCTTATTTTCAGGGGAGGGCTTATTTTAATGAACATTGACAGCAATTTTAATAAACAGGTAAATGTGAACAAAAAAATGTACCTTTATTCAATAATGATCATGTCATCTTCTTCAACAACATCGTCATAAGTGTCCATACCCTGAATTCCGTCCTGGATATCTTGCGCCTCCATTTCCTTCAGAAGAAGTGGACCCAATCTGTCATGTTCAGCAATATAGCTCTCTTTAAATGAATATGTCTTGTCCAGGTAACCTGCTCGTAGTGCCTTGGCGACACAGCTGTCAGTAATTTTATCCCATGACTTCTTCACCCAAGTCACGACTTCTTGCAGACAGGGCTTCACAAAGTTTCCACGCTGATTTCTTTCCATTCTATTTTCAATGTAGTCATTGACTTCCATGCGCAAATGGTCCTTGAATGGCTTCTTTATTGCAATATCAAGGGTCTGGAGATAGGCAGTCATTCCTGCAGGAATCATTACTTGATCTATTCTTCTCTCTGCAAGGAAGTTCTTCATTTCTTTAGCGTGGTGAGTGCTGGCTGAATCCCAGACTATCAGACCTCTTTGGTTACCTCGCATAACAAGTGGCAGCATTAAATCAACCCACTTTCTTATAACGGCTTGTGTACACCAGGCTTTTTCGGTTTCAAGAACGTAAATGCCAGATACACGTTCAATCTTATCTTTCTTGCCCTTACTGATGATTAGAGGTGTGGCTTTCTTTCCATCCAAACGAATTGCCAAAACAGGTGACCCGTGCACTTTCATAGCCAGTGGTGGGAATGTAGATTGACGTTGCACCCCTGTGAGGAATTGTTTGAGATCCTTGTCCCATAAACACTGCAGTTTCATCCATAGCAATCATATTGCAGGTTTGGTACTTGGAAATGTCGATCTTATCAATAAAGGACTTGAATGCAAGTGCACGTTTAATAACTTCAGCATCTTCCAGCTTAAACAGTGTTGTTGATCTTCTTAGGGACAGTTCATACTGTTGAAGGAAACCGTCCAACCAGTGTTGTGATGCTTTGAATCCTTCTGAGACCATATCAGCCCTGCGCACAACCAAGGCCTTTGCTCTCCTGTCAGCAATCCATTCACCAATGAGGATCTCCAAGTCAGGATATAAGGGCTGCCGACCTGATCCAGACCTGCGCTTTTTCCCTTTTCCCTCATCCACCTGTTGATTGAGGTTATTATAATCTGCTCTCCATTTTCTGACCATTCGATGATCCAAAAGTTTTTCTTTACAGAAAACTGCAAGATTCTTGCCATGTGACTCCTCTACAATTGCTTTCTTATACTCAACAGTATAGCTCTTCCTTTTTGTACTCATGTCTGGGGGTCAAAACAGACAGAACAATAAAATTATGACCATCAGTACTTCTTTTCACTCCATCATGCCCCCTGAGTTCTTCTTTTTTCCTCCATCATGCCCTTTTTATCCTCCATCATGCCCCCTCACTCCCGCTTACATACCAGGTTTTTATGTTGTCCTGCCTCAGCTCTCCTCTGCGGCACTGCTCTCAATGGCGCCAGCAAGCAAACCACTGGGGAAGAACAGGATGACGTGCTCACTGCTGCAGCTCTGATTGGATGCAGCTCAGAGTGCGGCATGTGTTTCATGGGGCGGGGGGGAACGGTGCATACAGAGGGTACTGTAATGTAGCGTGTAGCGCAGGGGATCACCTTCACTACAGTAGCAATCTCAATAGGGCTTATTTTGGGGGGAGGGCTTATTTTAGAGGAATCTTACACAGTAAGGGGAGGGCTTATTTTCGGGATAGGTCTTATTATCAGGGAAACACGTAGAGAATTTGTTAAGGACTGATGCAACTTTATTCCTCTGGCAAAATGTAGTGATTGTGGGATTATTTGGAATTCACTGTTGTGGCTTTCACTTAGGTAAATTTTCATGACTTTTGATTTGTTGCCATTTGTTGACAGAGGCATAATTATCCAGGCTTTATTATTTTTATGACAAGCACCTAACACTATAGAATTCCAAATTCCAAATGTCCACAACTCAAAATTTTATTACTAGGTTGTATTTTAATAATTAAAATGTTTCAACAGGTTATTCAACAACATATTAAAACTGTATAATCATTTCATTGCACTTCAAAGATGCTCCTGTTTTTCTCTTCGAAGTATTCCTTGAGAAGCCTCTTTGGTTGCACTTGCTGCCGGTGCTCTTTAACAAAACAAAGATGTGCTTTGCCAAGTTTGAGCTCTATAGTACTAATACAAGTGTTCCAATTTTTGAATTGGTTATATTTTGGTGAAGTACTCTGGTTTGGATATGGTCCTGGGAATCTGTTTGTGTCAAGAATTTTACAGAACCACAAAATACTTAACTTGTGTTCCCTTTAAGTTTTATTTTGCTGAATTTTCTATGAACAAAAGTTGTGTGAGGTAGTTGTATTTTGTTTTCATGAAACCACTGGAAAGTGCTTTAACCATGTAGGTTTCTCTGGAGAAAGTCTGTTTTACTGTTCTTTAAGTAATTTGACCATTTTCTATATTAGTGTCACACATTTAAGCTATTTTGAGCAAAATATTCGGTTAACTTAGTTTCACTACCACAACTACAATTTCAAAAACTGCATTGTAGATCTGTATACAAAGTAAAAATTTGCAGGCTGTTTTTTCTCCCTCAGGATTCAGCTTTTTTTTTTTTAATTTCTTGGAAAGAGGGGAAAAACACACTACTAACTTGTTTTTTTCTTGAAAAACCAGTCACTCAGAAGGAATTTGGATATTAGATTTTTATTTAATGATAGTTTGGTGGTCTTAAATTTTTGTAACTTTTCAAGGAACAATAAAATTTTACCTGTTCAGTCTTTTGATGAATGGATGTTTACTTTAAGTTTACTGTGCTGTAGCTATTAAGTTCTTTATATCCAATACTTAATAAAATCTAGACTCAGATAAAACTTGAGTACATACTGTGACTAAAGCACAATCAACTATCTAATTGTGTAAACAAATTTTGAAAGCAAGGGTCTATAACCTATTTTATGGTATATTGTTAAAATTAAAATACTTTTAAAATATATTAAAATGTCAAAATAGTGTTTTTTATAACTGAATTCCTCAATTGTCTCTAAATTTTTAATCCTATATAGGGATAGCATGGAGAATTTTTTTTTAACTCAATTAATTTGTACATCTCAATTTTGTTATGTGAAAGTTAAATATACTGCAGTCTTCAATGCAGCATTAAAGTTAGTACATTTTATCAATGATAGTACATCTGATATTGAATCCTATAGAAATCTTGCTGATTATAACCATCATAAGTATGGAAAATGCCAGATTTGTAAAATAACACCTTCACCCTTATAGTTAAGGATATTATTTCTAACTGAAGTTTGTGGGAATTGTATAGAAAAAGCAGGGAGAGTTACTGTATCTGCTTATGTTGTAATTTAACATTCTAATAGGTTTTCTTCTATTCTGTGGAGATAGAATTAAGAGAATTGAGGAATCTTTAGTATCCTATGGACATCTCAAACTTAGAATTTCCAAAATAGGTGTCATCACTTTCCCTCACCTCCAATATGACTGCCCTTTTTCATCAGGGTACCACTTGCCCAAGTCAAAACTTTAGTATAAGCATTGGATGTGATGAGTGAGAAAATAAGGACAGTTGTCAACTCCCCTAAAACTTTCATATCTCTTGCATTAGAACTCCCCCCTGCCCCCTTTTATACTACCACTAATCTGGACTATTAATAATTTTGATTTTGTTTTCCCATTCTATCCTTACTAGTCTTTCCTTTCATGATTCCATCTTAATACAACAGCCAAAATCTTCCAGCACAGGGGGAATAAAGCATTTCAGTGACTTAGTACCTCTCAGAGAAAATATTTGCACCTTGTTCTTTAAGGTCCTGCAGAATTTGCCTTCAATCTAACTTCAAGCCTCGTTTCACATTACTCAACATATGTTCTATTCAAATGACTTTCATGCATTCTCTCAAGCTAGTCCCCTTACCTGGAATGTATTCCCTCTTCAACTCTTCCTTTCTAATTTTCTGGTCTTTATGGAAAGGTACCACCACCATCTGTGTTCAGTCTATTTCCTACAGCTGGTTATGTTTTCTTACCCCAAATCCTTGGAACAAGTTGAATCTCTTTTGCTACCTTATATTATGCTTATTCATGAATATGCCATTTATCACACACACACCCCCCCGCCCCTCCTATACGTACCGAATGGAAGCTCCAAATTTTGTATTTGTAGATGCTTAATAAGTATTTACTAGTTTGTCCTGTACCAATTATTTGAGATGTTTCCAAAAGAGCCTCCTGTGTTGATTTTCTTTTTTTTTGCTTTTTTGGAGGGGGGAAGGCAGGGGAGTTCAGGTTAAGTGACTTGCCCAAGGTCACACAGCTAGTAAGTGTTAAGTGTCTGAGGCCAGATTTGAACTCAGGTCCTCCTGAATCCAGGACCAGTGCTGTATTCACTGTGCCACCTACCCACCCCTCCTGTGTTGATTTTAAAAGATTTTTATTGTGAACTTTAAGGAAGAGGGCTTAAGTACTAAATTCTTTTTAGGACCTTCAAAGACTTTCAAGTAGCCAACCAACAGTTATAGGCATGTTAACTTTAGGAAGGCCTTAGAGACTGATATGACTATGAAGAAATTAGGGATGTTTAGCCCACAGATGAGAAGATAAGGAACAGTAAGGGTATTATATTCAAGTATTTGAAAAACACTTTCATTGAAGGATTAGATTTTGGATCAATTAAAACTATCCCAAAGGAATTCCCGGCTGCCTAGAGAAAGGTAGTAGGTGTGCCCCTCATTAGTTTTCTGAGCAAAGGCTGTTGAATGTGTTGCTTGTTCAAGCATGGTTTGAACCAAATGGCCAGGAGTAGCTCTACCAGCTGAAGCAGCTAGGTGGCACAGTGAATAGATTGCTGGGTCAGAAAGACAAGAGTTCAAATTGGACACTTAATCTTAATTACCTCAAGTTTCCTCACCTGTAAAGTAAGCTAGAAATGACAAACCAGTATCTTTGCCAAGAAAATACCAAAGGGTCACAAAGAGTTGGACGCAATTAAAATCTTTCCAACTGAGATCATGAAAATGTCTATCACCTCTTTCAGGTCACCAGAATTCCAAACAATACCTTCATACCAAACTGCCTTATGGAAAGGGGGAAAAGGGAATAAGCAGTTGCTAAGTGCTTGCTATAAAGTCAGGCACTATGCTAAACACTTCACAAATATCTTATTTGATAAAACCACCCTGGGAAGTAGGTGCTATATTATTATAATTGAAACTGAGACAGGCAGAGGGTAAGTGCTTTGTCCAGGGTCACAGAACTAATATGTGGCTGAGACCAAATTTGAACTCAGGACTTTCTGATTCCAGCCCCGGTGCTTTATCCACTTTGCCATTTAGCTGCCATGGAATGACTAAAAGCATTTTGTTATATACTCTTTAATACGCTTTATTGAATTTTGTGTGAATTAATACTAGGACTAGGCGTATCAGTTAATGTAAAGGGGGGGTCACTTGAAAATCACTTAAGCATTTAAGCATTATGCTTTTCTATTTTCTAAGCATTTTTATTCATACTTTAGGAATACTTTTCTGTATTTGTTATCAACATTCCTTAGCATTCTAAAGACTTCAAATAAAACATGTGCATAGTACCTATGAAGACCAGCTGCATCAAATTGTACCTATTATTAAATGCTTCAGAGTTTTGTTGTGCACTTATTTTTATTGGGTCACATCTTTGCCTATATTAGTCTTTTCCACTTGGAGCATCAGAAGAATTTGTCAAATGTTGATAGAACCTTGTGAAAAATGTATTTACAGAGTAAAATAAAATTTTATTTTTGCATGTAGTTTCTACCAATTTTACTTTTATGATTTTTCAAATTTTCAGAATTTATACTTTGGTTGTCATAATATTGTTTTGCTTACATCCTTACTGATAAAATGTCCAAGATATTCTCTGCTGAACAGATTTTAGACCCAATAAGAACTATATCATCCACGCCATCTGATGGTAAAACTTGCAGATAGTGAATTCAGATGTAGTAAATGTTAACAGCTGCAATGTGTGAGGCAGAGAAAATGTATTCCTCATCTGATTCCAGAATGATAAATCCATTCGCGAAGTTACTTTTTTAAACGACAATCTGAAAGGCAACGAGCAATTTGGTTCTTGGGACCAAAGTTCACAACAACAGAGGTAAATACCCACAATATGTCTGAAAGGTAAAGATGGTTCTTGGCAATGGGCTGAAGCTCCTCAGGCAGTGCAAGAACACTTGCAACAGCTAAACATTACAATTCAATCTGGCCTTACTACATCTTCTACTACCCACGTCATCAAGAAAAGTCCCATTTTCCCCCCAATATTTTTAGGCAAACAAATGTTTAGGAACATTAAGAAATGCATAGATACTGAGGGCCACAATGTAACAAGCAATGCTCTAACTGGTCCATTATATTATATGGCTCAGAAAAATTCATCAATCTAATTGTTTCCCATGGTGTTATCCATTGAAGAAACCTATCCTTAAAAACCAATGTGGACTAGTTCAGGGGGAGGGAGGAAAAGGGGATGGGTTCCCATCTTTTGCCATCCTTTGTTCAACAAAACTATGTCATGTAATCCATTCCTAGATATGAGGTACCTTCACTTTGACCTGAAAACTGAAAGGAAGCAAAATCTCAGGATGAATTTTGTCCAGTATTCTCACTGCAGAATCCTTTCACTGAAGACTGTCAGAAGGTATTCGTTCCCGAAGTGCATATAATGGTTGATAAGTAATTGCTACCTTGCAAAGAACACTGCAAAATTATTCAATGTTATGTCAAACAAGCCAGATATATTTGGCCTAAAATTTTTGTAGACAGTAAACATTAAAAACAAATACTAGAAAGCAATGATACCAGTTAGGTTTTGTGATATTGTGACTATTGTAGTACCCTAAATGTCCACAAGTATCTAGAAGGAATAAGGTACCTCCATAACTACCTAGCTTAAATTATAGTTTTCAAAAAAGTCACACTATCCCCTGCACCAAGAGGCCATTACAGATCCATGGTGGAATAGGTCTGAAGGAAATGAAAACCTGTTTTGAAATGTGGGAACCTAGATGCCTAAACCAATTTTTTATTTTTATTATATTTTGGGGGTGCTCAAAACCTATCCATAGTACTTGAGTTTACTTCATGGCCCTCCTGTGGTGGTGAAAAAAGGACACAACTTAACAGTAAAGACAAATGTCACCTTGGATATGTATTAGGTCTAGTTGTGGGACATTAGATAAGTGACTACAGTTATCTCTAGAAGCTTCTCATTTGTAAAATATTTGCACTATGTATCTCAGTTTTGTGGAGAAAGTGCTTTTGTAAGCCCTAAAGCCCTATGAAAGCATGAGTCATAAACCATCAAACACTACACAAATGACCTAATTCACCCAAGTATTGCTTCTCTCCCTGATTCAAGCTAAAATCATTTGCTCAGAAGTTGATAATTTCAAGGTTATTTGAAAAATATCACGTTCATAATTTAAGTATAAAATAGAGTATACTCTTAAAACCTCAGTGAAACTTGGATGTGGCACATTTATTTTGAAGAGGGAAGGAAAATGACTGATGCTCGTAGGCTAAATGAGCAAAATAATAGTAAACTGCAACTAATCTAGAAGTTAAAAAGCAGAATATTTGAGCTCATGGTATAAAAAACAAGAAATTAGAGTTAGCCCAAAATAAAATGATCTGTGAAGGTTTCACATATAAAATGTGTGAAACTACAAATGATAAATTGGGGAAAAGCAGGGAGGAACTTTTTTGTGTACTCGTGTGTGTGTGTGTGTGTGTGTGTGTGTGTGTGTGTGTGTCTGCTTTCTGGAGGGGGAAAGGCAGGGCAATTGGGGTCAAGTGACTTGCCCAAGGTCACACGGATAGAAAGTGTTAAGCATCTGAAGCCATATTTGAACTCAGGTTTTCCTTACTCTGGCTGGTGCTCTATTTACTGCGCCACCTAGCCGCCCCACTCCTGTACTTTCTTAAAACTTTTTTTAAAATAGTTTTTGTCTTTTATGATTTTCTGAGGGAAATTTTCAGGAAGATTCTAGAGATGTAAGTCTGTGTAAACCCTCAGTTAACCAGAAATTTCACTATGTTAAATCACCACGGAAGGCTCAGTAACCTACCTACCTATAAGAGTCAACTTGGCACCTTAACATACAATTTCAGGTTTTCAACTTAATAGGTAGATTGTTCAGTAAGGAAGCTCGCTCTCTCTCTCAAACAACAGTTAGAAAGAATTACTAATCATAACATTAATCATAATTTTGATTTTATTACTATACAAGTTCACACAAAACATACACAATCTGTTCCTGCTAAGGCAGAGTCATTATTAAATAGTTTTCATGATAAGTTTTCTGACCTAGAAAGTGATAGGAGGAATATCAGCAGCATTATTCTTTGTACTTTATATGATATGAAAACTGCTGTTATCACCATTTATAACACAGGCTAATTACATCATAGTTGACATGCTAGACTGCCAAATCTACAAAAATCACAATGTTTTACATTTAGACAAATATGTGCACAATAGCAGAGAAAACACACTGTTAAACACCACAAAAGCTAGTGCATATAGTTGACTATACTATTAGAGATCATTTGTGCATATCACAATTGTGCAAAAATACTGTTTTCATATCACTGGATAAATAAAAAAAGTAACCACAAAAAAAGGAAATCAAGAGACAAGTTGTAAAAACACTTCCACAAAAAGCAATGCTTTTCTGTAAGAAATTTTACCTGTGACTGTCATCTTTGACCACGAATAACCAAGTGTAAGCTTTCCCAAATAACTTGGTTGATCCATGGAAAAATATTTACCATAAATGCGTCAGACTTGCTAAAATACAAAAACTTTAACATAATTCCATAATTATTACTATTATTTGTAAAGAAAGTCTTATGAACATTGAAAACCCAACTCCTTAGCTTGTTGAAAGAAATATGGCACTATTCCATTATATTGGGATAGCAATTCAATGCAATTAAATTTATATTCACTCTATTCTAGTTTGGGGTTTTGTTTGTTTTGGATGAATATTGTATATACATATCTTTATACTCTGGCTAGTTTGTTCCATCAATAAGAACTGCTATTTTCCTATGCTTCTGGGCTACAAATAGCTATTAGTTCTTAACAAGCCCAGATATTGTGTTGAAACAATATTTGTTGCAACACAGATTGTAATAATGACAACTTAACATACCTGAATCCTTAAAACAAAGTGTCATGTCACTTATTAGTCTGTGGTGAACTGACAGTGTCTGGTGTTGATAAAGGAGAATAAACAGAGTTCACTTAAAAGAAAAAAAAGTCAATGATTAAAATTATTTTTATCATATCTTGTAGAACAGAAACTTGGAGAAAATGCAAATATTAGCAAGCAAGGGGAATGGAAGCACAATCCCTTCAATAAAATTCTCTAAGGAGAAGAAAGTCAGCTCCACTGGCAAAAGAATAACAGCCTTCCAATCCTGGTAAATTTCTGGTAAGTACCATACTATCAGATCACCACATAAAAGTGTTTATGTATATTGTATGAGGTTAAAAGTATATTTTTCTGCACAACCAAGTGCCACAAGAAGATGATTTTCTTCTTTGATTATCTTGCCTGTTTAGCCCAATGAGGTTTGGGGAAAGAGCTTTTTTTTTTTTTTAAGTTACTGCAAAGGAAAGTGACAGTTGCTTCCTGAAATACTGTGTTGTGCTCCATTTCAGTTTCTAATTTATATTATACTGTTCTAAAAAAATGATTTCTGGTTTCATAGCACAAGTCAATAAAAGTCCTCAGACCTCACAAGGCATTTTGTTTCACAACTCCAGTGTACTTATCATGTAATGTTGCATATTATACTTATCTGTCATAACCTCAGAATCTACTGCAGTGTTCTGCCCACAGAGAAGGTGCTTAGTAAATGTTAATTTGAGATTTAATTGATAATTATATTTTGTAGAATTTTAAAATTGGAAAGTTCCTTCAAAGTTCATTGGTCAGTCCGGAAAAGTTGTGACTTTCTTCCTATCCCATTATCCTATTTCAGTATCTACGTTACCTGCCTAGATTATTGCAACAGCTGCCTAACAAGTAACCCTGACTCTAGTCTCTATCTTCCACTTCTACAGACCACTGCCAAACAAATACTAAAGTATTATTATTTTCAGCATTATTCATTCCTAAATTCAAAAACTTTTCATAGCTACCCACTGCCTACTGAATACAGTGCAAATGTCTCTGCCTGGTATTTAAGGCGCTCTACAGTCTGACCTCAGTCTACCTCTTCGACTTTTTCTCTCCTTATCCTCCTACACGTATTCCACAATCTGACCAAAATGGACTATTATAACCACTTCTTGAACATGATTTGCCTTGCCCTATCCATTGCTCATTATACGCCCTTTACTTTTTCCTTTTTCCCATCAGCCAACATCATACCCATCCTTCAAGTTCCAGCTCAAACACCACATTCTCCAAGCATTCTGCTATGATCACTTTAGTTCAAGAGAATCTTCCCAATCTTTGAACTTTGAATCACTCTCAGTGCACTATTAACATTTTTCCTCATATTGAATGTAAACACAAACAAGTCTTATCTCCCCCAACAGATTTTTATCTACTTTGAGGCAAAAGGCAGAGTCCTACAGAACAGTGCCTACCACAATGTATTGCACAAAGGTGCCTCATAATCATTTCTTGGATGAATGAGCCAAAGCAAAACCCAAGCCTCTTTTTCACCTCCCAATCTAATACTTTGTTTTTATTGATATATTTTTTAACACCGTGAATTTCCTAGCACTACTTCACCAAAACAGAATTCTCTCTTAATAGCAAAAAAAAGTTCAATTAACTAGAGCAAATCAGCACACCTAATGATCTTTCTACTTCACCGCACTCTCCTTTAATCATACCTAAAGGTGTCAAAGACAATTCAGTATTTCTCACTAACCTAAGAAGTTATGACAGGGACAAAACTAACTGTCATTCTCTATATTTATCACAATCAATAAATTCGTTTGCAAAGAGAAGCAGGCAGATGAAGTCAGTGTACAAATTTAGAGAGAAGGGTTTTTTTTCCCAAAATTATAAATGGTATAAAACCAAATTCTCACACTAATCTGTAAATAAATCTCTTGATGCCTCTGAGCATGTGATTTCCACAATCATTACATAGGTATTTTATGATGATATTTTATAGTTTTCTAAAAACTAAAAAGGAACTGCCAAGTAGTATTTGAAAAACTGCCAAATCAGGGTTTATTTTTCTCACTTTCTCATCTCCAGTGTATTTTGGAAAGGGTAGTCCACTGGACTTTCTGGCTATTGATCCCCTGTGATACATACCCAGTGATAGGTGGGGACTAAAGATTTACACAAACCAGAATGAATAATCCCAGAAATGGTATACAATTATGTAAAGCTAAAATCATGGCAAAATCAACCAACCTTGTTCTTTACTTAATTAACCATGTGGCTGGAAAATAGGCAGGAAAAAGTATACAACGTAAAAACACAAAGTATTGCTATGTGTAGAAGAGTCACCTGTTTACCATCAAGATTTATATTCAATTCCATTTGCTCTTACATCTCCAAATAACATTCATTTTTTTTTCCTGAGGTTAATGCACTACTCTAAAATACACCATTATTTCAATCCAAGGAAAATTATTCTGTTAAGAAAATAAACAGCAATTATAAAGAGATCTTTTAAACTGGGAATGTCCACAAAGCAACATACCATACATTCAAATTCCACATTCTCATTAGTACTTGTGATTGCTCCATTCTCACCCAAAACATTCATGTCGTTAATAGGGCAATACAGTTTAAAACAAGCTATAGGATAATTCTTTACATTTAGTCTTAGTATCCAAAAAAATATCAACATAGCCATTTCAGCCTAAGAAATATTAACAGCAACACAGTAACAGGCTAAAAACATTACTATGTCTACATACAGCATCTGTTCAGTAACCTAACAGCTAGGACAGTTTTGTATATGAAGACTGAAAATACAGATAACCTAAAATAGCTTCAAACATTAAACATTTCAAACATACCATCATCTGATGAGCGATTCTTAATAGTTCCCTAGTAAATCTGACTTCCTAAACAAAAAAATAAACATGTGAAAAAAAAGAACACCAAAATCACTAATTAAACCAAATGAATTGCATGTAACTCATTACCAATAGTCCTAAAAACCTACCTTTCCCTGACATACCACAAGTATATACAAAACAGCACAACATCTAAACAGACTTAAGAGGCATTGAAAAAAGTCAGAAAAATATATTTCCTGATCAAACCATCTTTTGTGATTCTGAAGATGGAAGTCATTTCTATCATAAATCAAAAATGAGAAAAAAATTTCTAATGAAAAAACCATTTCACATAGAATAGACATATACTTCATGTGTACACATAATGAGGAAATGAAAATCTTACTATACTATCTATCTATACTAATTTGTACAACAAATAACAGCCAGGAGTGTGAATTTTTTTCTGTGTCTATACAGACATATGTTTAGAGGTTAGTGGAACATTTCAATTACTGTCACATGGTAACTATGGTGTACTAACTTTTTTTTATTACTTGAAAAATGTTCTGACACTTTAAACTGGAAAAGAAGGCAAAAAAATACTGTTAAAATACTTTTAATATTATAATTGCATGGGCATAAATTAATAATAACTGTTATTTAAATAGTAATTAAAAGTTTGCAAACTAATTCATATACATTATCTCATTTAAGGCCTCATAACAATAGTGTGAGGTAAATACCACAGGTAGTATCATCATTTTATAGGTAAGGAAACAAGCTCAAAGATATTATTAAGTGACTTGCCCACAGTCACATAGCTAATAGGTGTCAAAAAGTGGGTTTGAACTGAAATTTTTCTGACTTTTAAATTTAGCATTCTAGCCATGATGCCAAGGTACTAAAAATCTTTGCATGGACCAACTTCATGTTCTGTTCCTCATGAGTTTTTCAGTAATATGTATGTATATGTGTAGGTGATGATGACTGAATTTGATTTTAATTTCCTGGCATGAGAAAAATAGCTAGCTGTCCCTATACTCATGACAAGTAATACCAACAGAACCAGATCACTACATAACCTTTTTTATGTCTATAAACAGGGTATAAAAGCAAAGGAGCTAATCACTAGCACCAGTAAGATAGTTTTATAATAACTCAAAAAATCCTAAATTTGTTTCTAACAAAAAAAAAAGATAAACTCATTCCCAACAACTGCCCATTACATACACATGTTTAAAAGCTAGTATAGATTAAAATGCTAATATGTGTATTCCATATGCATAAAGCATATATTTACATTATTAAATTGGTGCTAAAGCCTAAAGCACCATACAGAAACATCAAGCAAAAATAAAACCTGGGTTCTTTAAACACTGAAAAAGAATGAAAAATATATTATTTCATGGAGTATTTTTTTTCCAGAGATCTTAGAAATCTGACAAATATATACTATTTCCAAAGTACATACAAACAACATTAGAGGGCCCTTATTTATCCATTCATCATAACACAGACACAGGGATCTTAAACAATATGCAGTCATCTGGTTTATATGCAACAAAAATGAAGCCATTAATGGGAAATGGGGTATCCCGTAATGGTCACTGGCCATTAACAAATACATAAATAGGAGTTAGGCTGCATGCCACAAAGATTATAGGCAATTCACTTCAGGTCACCATCCACTTCTCCATCCCCTTGAATTGACTTTTTGATACGAAGTAACATAGTAGTAAGCCACTGATCCAAGCGAGATATTGAGTCAAATTCTTTCACCTAGTTTATGGGAGGTAAAAAATAAATTATATTGATGCAAACAGAAATGAAGACATAGGATATATATTCTATTAAGCATTTTAATACATAGTGTACTTAATCTATCCATTTGGAGAAGTGTCCACAAAGAGAGGAGGGGAGGGAGAGAAGGAAGGGAAGAGGGAGGGGAAGGGAGAGGAGAAGGGGAAGTGGAGGGAAAGGGGATGGGAGAGGGGAAGGGCAAGGGGCAGGACAACGGGAAGGGGAAGGGGAAGGGGAAAAGGAAGGAAAAGAACAAGTTGGGGACCTACAGATACTGCCAAGAGACATCAGTGATCTATTTGCCCCTTTCTATAGGTGTTTCTGTGTAATAGCTACACATACCCACTCTTCCTATTTATGATATGTGCAATCAAGGAAGAATACTCCCTGGTAGGGAATGAGAGTGAGGAATGTGATATTGCAACTTTTCTTACTATTATATCATTAAATGCCCCTGCTTCTAACTCATTGTATTCTTTAAGTAGAGAAAAACAAACATATTAGTAGGGGTTCAAGAACTGTTTTGGAGGACCCAGATGTACTTTAAACCCGGGGTTAACTATTCAAGGGGCCCTGCATTTATGGGGGGATACTACATATTTTTATTCTAATTATACTTATTTTGTTTATGCAAAAGGGTTTTAGTTTATATAATCAAAACTATTTTGCCTTTTGTTTTCCATCCTTTGATTGCTTATGAATTCTCCTCTTAGCCAAAGTAATGAAAGGATCCTTCCATTCTTCTTTAATTTTGTAATGTAACTATTTTCTTATTCTTTTGGAACTTACTTGGGTATATGGTATAACTTGCTGACCTAAAGCTATTTTATGCCAAACTGCTTTCCAGTTTTCCCAGTAGTTCTTGTCAAAAAGGAAGCCCTTTTCCTATTAATTTCTCTTAGGTTTGTTTATTGAACATTAAAATACTGTGTTCAATTATTTCCAGATTTTTCTCATCTAGTTTCTTCCACTAACCTACTGCTCTATTTTTTGACCAGTACTATATAGTTCTGATGACTATTGCTTTACAACACAATTCCTTCTTCCCTTTGAGATTTAGTAATGTTAGACCCCCTTCACTCCTAGTTTTTAAAAAGTGATTTTTTTTTTTACTTTTTCTTCCTCCAAATAAGTTTAACTGTTATTTTGTCTAGACCCATAAAGTAACATTTGGTATAGTCTGTTAAACCACTAATGCTATATATTAATTTAGCATCACTTTTATTATAATGACATGATCCAACCATAAAAAAAATCACTCTCTCTACAATGACTTAAACCTTCCCTTATTTCAGTACAGTATTTTGTATTTGTATTTATATGGCATAAGTGTGTCTTCATTAATTAACCCTTACATACACTATAAATTTTGTAGCGATTTTGAATGTGATTTTTCTATTTCATTTCCTCCTTTTAAAAATGAATAGTATACAGGAATATTGATGATTTTCATGCCAGCTTTCCTTTTGAAGAAGGTATTCATGATAAAGATGTAAGGAACCCCAAGTAATATCTTTCAACTTAATTTTCATTGTCCTCCCTTCTGTCCATCTTTGCACTGAAAACATCCAGGGTTAAAGAATAAGTGGAGTTAATCTGTGGATGGTTTTATCAAGCTCTCCATGGAAATTCCTACATCCTCAATCTCTCCAGTAGATGGTATATAAGCTGTAATTATCATCATGGTGCGTTGTTTGTTTTTTTTTGGTGTTTTTTTTTTTTTGCTCCTCATTATAAGCACTTCAATGAGAGAAGAACAAATGTCAAATGAAATGTTTTCTGGTCCTTTTAGAAACGTAATAAAACCAATGCTTCCAATTTCTTTATTTGCCTTGTTAAGAATTGTGAGACATTCTTTCATTTAGCTGCAACTTTCTTTTATCTCTTGATTTCATTTATAGCAAGAATGTCAGTATTGACATGATTCAATTCCCTTGGCAGTATGTTCACTTGCTAGTTACTGGGTAAGAATCATAATTTAGAGTAGCAATAGTCAGGTTAATATTTATAAACATACTAAAACCTGTATTTTTCTTAGAATTCTTTGCCACTCTGCCCCTATTACTGCAGAAACAAAAAGGGGTTGAAAAAAGATTAAGTACAATTAAAAAAATTTTTTCATGGGTCAAAGAATTTATCACCTAAAAGTTACCCTAGTGGTGAAGAGTCTTTCCCTCCTAAGTTAGGCTGTTCTCAAAAGACAGACCTTGTCTGTAACTAAGATTATATTTTAAGCCTTTCTGGCTTGGCAAAATTTTGGTAAAACCAGATTGTTATACTCTGTTGGCATTACCCTAAGGAACTATGGGTCACTTTCATGCTATAAATATGATAACTATGGAACCTAACTGGATATTTCTACTGATATCACATTTGGCAATACAAATAAACTTCAAAAACGCTGTTTGGGAAAACATTGACAACTTTACAACATGAAAACATGAAAAAAATACCGCAAGTCAAATCTTCAAAAACTCTATTACAGTTATGTAAGTATAAAAAGCTATGTGTCACTTACTGCTTCAGTATAAGCCTCACTGTTCTGTTCCTCATGAGCTTCTAGCAGTTTCTGACAATATAAAAATATGAATAAAAAGTATTATTATCCCAGAGTAGAAAAGCAGGAGATCTGGGTTCTAGATTGATGCTTGCCCAATAACCTTGGGCAACCTTTCTGGGGCTCATTCTTTCATCTATGAAATGAAAGGACAATACGAAGTAATCTTAGAGGCTGCTTCTTGGAGATTCTACATATGCCAACATTCTATGTATGGCAGCCTTAAACTCCTGTCTTTGTGCTCAAATAATAAAGATACAGCTTTGTTTCTTGAACTGGAGCATCTAAATTACTTAACGTTGCTTGCCATTTCTGAAATACTCTCAGAAAATGTCAACATCTCCATAAATTTGAAAATAGTTCTTCAGTAAATCTGCAAAAACAACATTTGAGTCAATATTCGACTATAATCTTGTTTCCAATATTTTCATTTTCTAATGTCCTTGATGTTTTTGCTTCACTACATTATGGCCAGCAAAAATGACTATGAAAGTAACAGTACCAGGTCTCAAATAGCCCAGTGAATTCCATACTCTATAAATTAGAGCCATCTGACAATAAAGGATCAATGTATGTGCTATCTCAAAAAGATAATGTTTATTTTCTAAAGTATGCAACAGGTACATACACATCTTAGAGGTTATTTACTTGGCAAGGATGTACTACAGTAAAGAGAATTCTAAACTCAGAGGCAAATAAAACCTGAGTTCAAATCTCAGCTTCAACAATTACAATCTATGTAATTCTGGGCAAATCACTTAATCTCCTTCAGCCTGATACCTCGTCTGTAAAATAATAATACATATTAAGGATCTAGAATCATCTAGGATGATTATAGGGTTGTTTTGCAGATCAAATGAAATAAAGTGGTTTGAATGTCTTAATGTGACATATTAGCTAGTATTATTGTCACTAACAGTACCAATTTTACTTACTTTTAATAATTTGCATTCCCTTGAATCAGTAAATGCTGGAAACATTTCTTCATATTTTTCAAGAGCAAGCTAAAACAGAAAGATAATTTTATGCTTCAGTTAAGAAAATTATCATTTTCTTATGAAATTTAATACCATTAATAACATTTTCCACTCTTTACATAAAGACTTAAGAAATATCACAAAACTTAACATTAACAGATGAGACCTTATTTGTTTGTCTTTTGTAATATGATCCCTTGGAAAAAAATGAAACAACATAAAAATGGGAAGTCCTGCAAGAAGGATGAAATGTGAGCTAATAAAAAGTTAATTCGAAAGTTTTCAAGCTAAATCATTTTTGTTCTCCTTTCTCAGACATACAAAACATAGTGACTGCCTCGCTGCAACATATGTCCTTTGCTTCTCTTTTGGCTTTTAAAAGAGAAAACAGTACAGTAATGATGTCAAACTCATATAGAAAGAGAAACCTGTGGGCTTCATGCTGACTTAGAAAACCACAAATTAACACTACTGATGTTATATTGTGTTATTACCTTGCTATACTGTATTTTAATTTATTTTTTTAAGTCTTTCCCAACTACTTTTTAATCTGGTTCTTCTTCCATTTGAAAGTATACCTCTGTGGTACAGGATTAAAATGAATTTAGGGTGGTATTTGAATTTAGAAGATAGGGATACTTCTCAGGTAGCTTATTTACTTTTACTTCTCAAATCTGAGCTGGTACAAACTTGTCTAAAATTGTCCTACTGATAGTCTGTTCTCAACCAATTCCTTTTATTTCTTATAAATTCCCCTCCTCAATTTTCCCCCAATTTTCATTCTTTACTAAATTCAAACATTATGATTAAGTAGTTACGGATCCTGATCAGGCTTCTCAAGGTACGGATTTATTTTGCTTCCTTTTTGTTCTCTATCAAAGTCCTGGTTTAGACATAATAAAAACTTGCTTTATTTTTTAAGTCAAGACTAAAATGGAATAACTTATGAAATTCAATTTTAGTAGTTTTTTATTTGTAATTTGTTTGCAGGCATAGAAAATTATCTACATTAATAACAACAATGGTATTAGAAAGGTTAAGGGTGGAAGAAGTTTGATTTGGTTGTTATAACATATTAGAAAAATGTACCTTTAAAACTACCAACCTTAGCATTCAATTCATCAACTATGAAGTGACAAAGGGCTGCTTTAAAGAAGTAATCTTTTGCACTGTACTTCAACAAAGGATTGTCCATAGTGTTTGCACCAACCTAGTAACAGAAATTATTGGGTTAGTAACATCATTACTACCATAATCCATGCGAGTGAAAAAAATGTGTCTGTTTTACAGTAACAAACACACAATATTCATAGTATCATAGCTCTATAGCAGGAAGGGACTTTAGAAGCCTAATTCACTTCACAGATGAGGAAACTGAGGCCCATAAAGATTAAGTGACTTGCCCAAAATCGCACAGGTCCTCTTACTCTAGTGACAATGGCCTATTAAATTTTTGTTTCTGTTTTTTTTTAACCTTTTTTTGGAGGGCAATTGGGGTTAAGTAACTTGCCCAAGGTTACATGGCTAGTTTTTGTGTGTGTGTGTTAAGTGTCTGAGGCTGGAACTAAACTCGGGTCCTCCTGACTCCGGATCCAGTGCTTTACTCACTGCACCACCTAGCCACCCCTGCCTATTAAGTTTTGAAAACTTTCCAGGCAGGTAATCTTTGCTCCCTAGTGTAGTATGAAGAAATATGACTAGACATAGAGACCGTTATTATTGATTTATAGCAAATTACACATGTAATTACAGAAAATAATCCATGAAACTTCATGTAATTCAATAAGCATTCTCTAAATGTAAGAACCTACAATTAATTTTAAAATGATCCAGAAAGGCTTATAGTGTAAAGTGATGCCTATAAATGAACTAACCTGCTCATAGATTTCAATTGCTTTCTGATACTGTTCTAGTTGAGCAGCATATGCCGCCACCTTCAGAAGACACTTGTTGGCTGAACTGAAAATCAAGAATCATAGAGTTAAAAATAGATAACATTTCAAAAAGAAAAAGGGATAAGCTAAAGTGATTTCTCCTATGAAAATGTTTAATTTTAACTTATAAAACTGACCAAAACCTGAACATCTATCAATTTTGGTACATGCATAAAAAACATTACTAATTTTTAAAAGAAAGCTTACCTGTTTGATTCTTCTCCTTTATAATAGTCAGCTGATTGCTCATAATGTGCAATCGCCTGAAAGCAAAACAAATAAACTTTCCTCTTAAAGATCAATATTTAATCATGACTAATCATTTAACATTCTACTTCCCCCTAGTTTACTTTTCATAACCTTAAGATTTCTTCAATATCAAACCTCTTCTGGCATTATCTTGCAATACCATCAGTGAAGTAATATATTCTGGCCCCATTAAAAAAAACAAAGTATATATTATCATGTCAACACTACATTTTCCAGAAAAGAATGCACATTTTATTAACATTTTTTTAAATGCTATATTGCTGCTCTTTGCTTTAACACCACTATTATTTCTTAATGATAATTCCCTCACCATCCCCACAAACAATCCTTTTATCTAAGAAAAACAGTTAAACAAAAGAAATACAGAATACGTGCAAAATTCTCTACTGAGATGTTAAAGTGTTTCATCATATGCCTCTGGAACTAGGAATAGTTAATACATTTCATCTGAATTTAAGTGTTGTTTTCAATTACAAAATTATGGCTATTGTGAACATTATTCTTTCAGTTCTGTTTTCTTCATATGCATCAGTTCAAATAAGTATTTCCAGCTTGAATTAGAGCCAATTCTAGTAAGTGAAAATGACTTGCTGGTCTCGCACATACTTAAGAAACCACATATATGAAGCACTGAAGAAAAGGACTTGAGTGGATAACTTCTGTACTGAACATACGTATATGTATATGTATGTGTGTGCATGTGTGTGTGTGTGTGTGTGTGTGTGTGTGTGTGTGTGTGTGTGTGTAGAACATGCTTTCGAATCTAAAGACTAACTCAGGAGATTCCTTCTTAAATGAAAAGATCTTTCCATTTTACTTTCTACATTTGGTGGTAAATCTCTCTCCAAAAGACTGATTTTTATGTTAAAATTTTGTCCAAGATAGGTAAAGAAAAAGGAAACTTCTACAAAACACTTAGACTGTAGTTTTATTGTATTTAAGGCTGATTGAGGCCTTAGAAAAACTGATAGAAATGCTGCAAATTCTTTGGTAGTCATTAGTTTTCTGGGTAAAAAGGTAAAACATATGTAATCTAGGTAGGGAGTAGGTTGAGGAGAGAAGGAAGGAGTGGCAAAGATAAGGCTTTTTGTACAGTGTCGTTCCATCCCTGATGTGTCACTGGTATTTCATCAATTTTCCTCATTTCCTAAGAGTTTTAGGGGACAAATTAGAAGAAAAAATTTTTTACCTGTTGTCTACACTTCAATTATATTTTAGAATCTTTTGAGTATTGTTACTAGTTGAGGGAGTAAAGAAGAGGTAAAAGAATGGAGAAAGAGGTGGGGAGGAGGGTCTGCTTACCCCCGTCACTAACTTGAAAGATTTATTGAACTTTTTTCCTCCACATAAATAGTAATTTGCTCTCATGACCTTGGCTAAAGTCAGAGGAACTTTCCAGATTCCAAGGGTCCACTCCTGAGTAGAACATGGTCATGAGCTCATAAGGGCCATATGACAAAATAAAAAACAAAGGTTCCATATGTTCTATTTCTGTGAATAGTTTATGTTTATATTTCCTTTTTTTTTTCTTTTTGGAGGGCAATTGGGGTTAAGTGACTTGTCCAAAGTCACATGGTCAGTAAGTGTGTCTGATGCTGGATTTGAACTCAAGTCCTCCTGACTCTGAGGCTGGTGCTCTATTCACTGCCCTAGCCACCCCTGTTTATATTTTCTTTAAATATCTGGATGGAATTTTCTTATACATGCATCTGGATTTGGGGGGGAGAGGAGGGAAATTTACTCATGGCTTACTCAGTTTCTCTGACATTACATTGTTTTTATAGATTCTCTATTCCTTCTTTTGTTAATCTGGGTATATTATATATTTTTGTAAAATACATCCATATAGTTTATATTTTCAATTTTCTTGCCATATAATTGGATATAATATTTTCTGGTAAGTTTTTATTTCTCCATTCTTTGTGAATATCTTCTTGTATTTTTTATTTGCTATTTTCCCCTTACTTTTAAAATATTATAAACTAATTCATTGCTTATTTTAGTGATCTTTTAAAAAATATCTTCTCATTTGCATCTTATACCAAAGGAAAAATTAACAAGACACTTTAAAAGCATTTCTTTCTTTAAAAATTCTGTTTTAACAATAAAAACTGTTTACTTTTGTAAGTTTTGCAATAGGTCAGAAGTGAAGCATAAGCTTATATTCTCATCTATAACATTAAAGCAAAATATAGGAACTGGATTAGATGATCTCAATTATCTCAGCCATAACAGTTTAAGATTTTACTTTCAAATAAGCAAAACTTTCAGAGAACACACTTGGATATGGGATTCTAAGAAAAGGCTGACTTTCTAATGTACAGTACCTTAAATCAATTGTTTGCAACTTATAATTTAAAAATTTATTGAAAATTTTAAGTCTCTCTCATAAATATAACTTTATAAATTAGTGACTAAACATTTTATATCTTATTGCTTTTAAATACTACATATGGCCTAGAATTATAAGTAACAAATATATAGAAAATTACATAAAAATATATTTTTTAACCAAAGCAACAAACTTATAAAGTTTATAAATAATATAAGCAAATAAATAAGCAAAAACTTATAAAGTTTGATAATCCTACTCTGTACCACTAACGATGTCCCCAATTTTCAAGATACAAAATAAATTGATTAATGTAATCCTAGAAGTCTTATTAATTTGTATAAAGTACTATTACATATAATATTACATATGAGCATTACAAAGTTCACAGAAAAAAAGTTTTAGTGGAAAAAACCTGGACCTGGAGTCAGAATACCTGGGCTTGAGTCTCAGCTCTGTACTAACTTCTTGTATCTAAGGCAAAGCGCTCAACCTCTCTAAAGTGCATTTCCCCATATGCAGAAAGGCTGCAATGATCATTACTCTACCTCCTGACAGAACTGCAATGAGAACTAAATGATAATATAGATAAAAATATAGAGGTAGTGCAGCATAGGGAATAGAAAGTCAAACCTGAAGACAATAAGATCTAGGTTCAAGTCCCAGCTATGACACATACTGGCTGTGATATTGGGCAAATCATTTATCTCCTCAGTAACTATAGCTTTCAGATGCTGAGAAGGTGCCTCACTGCAGTGGTAGAAGGCTTTTATTCACTAGGTAAAGTTCCCTAAGTCAAAAGAATCAAAGTCCAGCCCCTATTCCTATATATAAAGCTGTGTGTAAGCTATATATTGTTCTCATCATCCTCATTATTGTTATGCTCTTGTGAGCTGAAGCTGGGAGAGGAGCAATCTATACCTTGCCATCTGAAAAATGAGGGGGATGCTTAGTTGATATCTAAGATCCCTTTCTAGTTCTAAGTACTGTAATCCTTACAAATGGAAATGGTCATAATGATAACTGTTTGGAATTTCAAGACCCCGAAGTACTTGGGATAAAGACAAACAGGAAATCATCAAATCCAACTTATATCCAATTCCCATTAAATAGATAAAGTTACAGTGAAGTTTCGCTGTGGTTGTAGAATTTACAAAATTGTTGACTACACAAAAATACACAGCCCCTTCCTAGCTTTCCTGGGTTTCAACCGTCCTCACCCAAAGATACTCTATAATGTGGTGACATTCTTTATCACAATCTGTCTCTAGAATTTGCATTTCACTTGCTGGTGTCCATGCCTGGAATTTTCTCCTTCTTCTTCTCTGTCTCCTCTGGCTTTTTTTTTTTCAAGACCAGCTAAAATCTCACCTGCTACAAGAAGTCTTTCCCAATCTTCCTTAACGCTAATGCCATCCCTCTATTGATAACCTCCATTTGATCCTGTATATATAGTTTGTTCATGGTTGTTTGTATGTTGCCTTTCCCATTAGACTGGGAGCTCCATGAGCACAATAGTGACAATCTTTTGTCTCTCTTTGCATCCCCAGTGCTTAGCAAGTAGGTGCCTGGCATGTTGTAGGCACTTGATAAGTGCTTGTTGACTGACTGACCTTTGACAAATGCAAGTCCAAATTTCTAGCCAAGAGCTCTAGTTATACACACTTAGGGTCTAGGCCTCACAATAAGGTAGGAAAAAGAAGGCAAAGAAGGTACCAGTGTGCTGGGGAGCATCTTGAGCTGGACTCTTTCATCTTTTCCTAGACCTAGACATAGGACTCTTCTATATCATAGGACTATGATATCTCTTACTTAATTCTCTTCTCTGTCCCTTAATCTGGCTTATTTTCTTTTTTTCTTGATAAAGGGCTGCCAGTGAAAGTATATGGAGGAGATGGGTTGTCATGTGTGAGAAATAGCAAGAATACCAGTGTAGATGGATGTAGAGTACATGAAGAAAAGTAAAGTGTAAGAAGAAAGGTAGAAAAGGGCCACATTACAAAAAGACTTAAAACCCAAACACAGGATTTTATACTTGATCCTTGAGGCAATAGGGAGCCACTGCAGCGTACTGAATAGTGGGGTGACATAGTCAGATCTCTGTTTAGTAAGATCAATTTGACAGCTGAATAGAGCATGAACCAGAGTGGGGTGGCATTTGGGACAAGGAGACCAACCTGCAAGCTATTGTAATAGTCCAGGCAGGAGAGTGGTGATGAGGACCTGCATCAGAGTGGAGAGTGTCAGAGTTGAGAAACAGGCATATATGAAAGATGTCATGAAGGTAAAACCAATAAGACTTGGAAACAGACTGGACATGGAAGATGAGAGTGAGGAGTTTGGGAAGACACCTAGGCTGTGAGGCTGGGTGACAGGGTACCCTGGACAATATTAGGGAAATTAAAAGAAGTGTTTTGAGTGAAAGATAGTGAATTCAATTATGGTAAGGTTGAGTTTAAAATGACTTCAGGACATACAGTTTGAGAATTCGATAGGCATGTAGATATATGAGACTGGCATCAAGAAAAGGGGTTAGGGAAGAATAAATGCATTTGAGAAACGAGATGAAAATGAAATCCAGGGGAGCTAATGAGATCACCAAGTAAAACAGTGCAGAGGGAGAAGAGAACAGGGCCTAGGACAGAACCCTGTGAGACATGTACAATCAGCAGATGTGACCTGGATAAAAATACAGCAAAGGAGACAGAGAAAAAAATGGTCAGATAGGTAGGAGAAGCAAGTATTTAAGGAACAACACAAGCAAAGTAGTAGGTCCTTAGATCAAGGCATGTGTGGAAGAACGAGTCATACTTTTTAATAAATGAATATATTTAATGTTGAAAGACTTCAACTTCCAAGGTGCAAAAGTATCTTGTGATAAGTAAATCTGGTAAACCCAAGCACAATTTTCAAAACTTGCTTAGGGCATGCAAATATTTGGGATTTGTGTCAGTGGTTCATCATCAACACAGTCTTTGTGCTAGTTCTACTCTGATCCACTTCTAAGAACAGACTTCTTGCCTTATTTTTAATAAGTGAGTTCCTATCTTGTACTCAAGTTTCAAAATTACATCACTGTCTGATGTACCAGTACCTGAGTCCAGTACTCCAGTTCCTTTGAGACCTGAGTATTTCTAGTAGTTGCTGTACCTCTACATGAGCTAATGCCAACTGCCTCTCTAGAGCTCTGAATAAATCCTCCTGACCCCAGGATCCTTTTTCTATCCATGATATCTGTCTTTTGCCTACTACTATACTGTCCTGATGCTACTTGTTTATGCTGCATTTAGAATATCTCCTGACTCCATTCCATGATCCTACAGATATAATTTCTAGTATCTTGACCATTCTGTAGCAGTCTATGCCACTGCTGACAGTGAATATTCAAGATCAACAGTCCTACTATCATTCTTAATTTACTCTTTTATTAAGGTAGTAAAAAAACTGAATTAGCTTTTCTGAAGACATTATCAAAATGTTGATTCATATTGAGCTAGTAATCAATTAAAGCCTCTAGATTTTTTTCACATGAAAAACTGTCAAAGGTGTTACAAATCTCTTATAACTGATTATTCAAAATCCAAGTGTAGGACTTCACATTTATCCTTATAAAATGTTACCTTGTTAATTTTGACATATATTTCCAGTGCACTGATCTTTTTTAATCCCATCATTCAACGTATTAGCTCTCTTCAAGCTTCGTGTCACCCACAAACTTGATAAACATGCCTCCTATATATTCTCCAAAATTACTGATAACAATGTACAACAGAATGTTATCAAAGGTAGAACACTGTGACACACCACTGGAGCTCTGACTCTAGCCTAGCAATGGTTTGTAGCCAGCATTGCTTAACCATAGTATCATTTAGGTAGCACTTCCCTAACATATACACAAAAATATAAGGATAGATATTGTCAAATATCTTTCTGACACTGAGAATAACTATACGGTATCTGTGACAGTCATCTGATCTACTTATGTAGAAATTCTAAGGAAGTTAGAATTAAATTAGTTTAACATAACTGGTATTTAGTGAATTCAAGATATCTCCTAGTAATAATGACTTCAAGAATGCTCACAAAACATTTAATAATCTGTTCTAGAATTTTGCTTATTTTTAGTTTCTGCAATCTACTGCCTCTTTCATATCAAACTCAGAAAAATATCTACCCACTTCTAGTGTTCTGGCAATTTTCCTTTCACTATGATTTCTCAAAAAGAATGATTCCTTATGCAATCTTCAAATTCTTATACATAAAAATGTATAAATATGAGATATGAATCATCTAGACCTGAAGAATAGAAAAAAATTTCAACAGTTAAGTATTCCCTACATATTTCAATTTCCTTTTGATCATATTGCTTCTATAACCCTCCAGTGTGAAGATCATGTTGTTTAATTGCGAAGACAGAAGTAAAATGAAGTGATTTTCTCTTTGATTAGCTCTGAAGGTTATGAGTCCCAATACTGGTCTCATATTCAAATGACTACCTAGGCTAAAATGGCTTTTTTAAGGAGAGCTAGAATGGAGCTTACAACTTATCTGTCCTTGAAAGCACTACCTGCTGGCTCCCACACACTACTTTCCCATGTTTATAGAACATCTGATGAAGTAGTTAACCCCAGATCTGAATACGCCATCATCAAACACCTCCTGGGAACATGGCTTTGTACTACCTCCTTGAAGAAAGACTGATGGAAGTTAATAGGATAAAGTTCTTTCCTCCTGGGGTTTTCTATCAAGAACAGATATATTGATAATTCAGGATATTTTTGCAACATTTTCATTTTCACTGATAAAATGAGCTGCTAGAGATTTATTAGTAGACTACAGGATTAAATTCAACAAATTATCCCTTAGATGACTTCACATTAAAAGGGACCTTTGTAGCAGTGATCAGTGAAAAACCTAAAGAAGAAAAAATAATTAATTGCCACCAAAATAAATGTAAATCGACTTCAGGAATGCTGACTTCCTTTAGTAAAAATTTAACTGGCTAGTAAAAATGTTCTCTTAAAAAAAGATTAATTTTATCTACCATTCTTTAGATCAAAATTTTTCAAGAAAAGCTATTGCAAACTTACTTTTTCAATATCTACCAGCTCAGTTTCATATATCTCAGCAATAGTAATGTGATGCTTGGCTGCAATTGTAAATCTTCCCTGGGAACAAAAGAAACAAAAACAGAGGTTCGTTTACTCTATTCATTTGTTTTCTACCAAATCATTATGGGAAAAAGTGAAAAAAAGAATAATACTCCAAGACACTTCATTGATTCCACCCCATAGCCACTCAAGCAATGCAATTTCTTACCATATCTGTGTAAATATCGATGGCTGCATTTAAGCAGTTGATAGCCTCTGAAGCGTAGGCATTTAAGAAAAACAATGAGAAATTCATTCAGACAAATAAGGTTCAAGTGAAATTTTCTTCATGGCTCTTATTAGAATATTAATTAGGTATAATTTGGGGATAGAAGGTAGACAGAGAAGTAAGTAAAAAGCAAACACAATCATGCAAAAGTCCACTTGTAATAATAGCTTGGCTTTGTTCCTGGCCACTACAGTATTTGGCTTATTTACTTATAACCTTTAAATGAGGATTCTATCCAGATGAAAGACTGCATCACAAAGAAAACAAAAGCATGGGTTCATTAATATTAATTTAAGTTAGTTAATTTAAAAAGAACAGAAAAGAAAGGCTGTCCTCTTCTGGTCTCATATGAAACATAATTAGAAAACATAGCATCATCCCTGCCACTGAAATACAACAAAGTTTAGTGCTACAAGTTCTATTCTTCTTGCAGCTCAACTCAAAAGGATTTTGATGAAATTCCTTAAGCAAGTCAAGACAACATTTTCTAGCATGCTTAATAAATGGCATAACTATTATTCTATTAAACAAATATACATAAATAAACTATGGAAATTAGCTTAAAAATACACTTCACCAATAAAGGTTATCAGAAACTCTACCATCCACTAAGAGTAAAAAGTTAATTCCATTCTAATTTATTTTAGTAATCTAAATGTGAATATTTCTGGGTGAAACACTAAATAATTTCCCAAACTAATTTGGTAATGATTTTTTTTTACTTCAAGTATATTGATGGGATGCATAAAATACTAGTCTAGAGGGAATACTGGGAGACATTCCATATAAGAGGAAAAAGTGCAATCAGAGAACTTTTGGAGGGAAATGGAGGAAATTAAGCACATATGAAATTTTTAAAATTTAAAATTTCACAGGTAACCGGTATCTTTGATTACATAGTGCATGCATGGTACAGGTATTCATATATTTATACATGTACACATGTATAGGTACACATATGCTTTATGGGTATGTTATTGAAGCTTTTAGGGGGTGGCTAGGTGGTGCAGTGAGTAAAGCACTGGCCCCAGAGCCAGGAGAACCCGAGTTCGGTTCAGGCCTCAGACACTTAACACCCACACAAAAAAAAAAACAAGCCATGTAACCTTAAGCAAGTTACTTAACCCCAACTGCCCTCCAAAAGGCAAAAAAAAAAAAGCTTTTGGGAAATTCTGTACATATTCTTTCTTATTTAATATTTTAGAGGGTGAAGCTACAGCTAACATTAAAAATATTATCATTAAATCTCCAGTTACATCATGTGGAAAACAGTTCAGAAAGCAATGCTGTAGAGACGCAAAGAAATCACATCCATTAAAAGCACTACAAAAACTTTAAAGCAGTTTATAAGTGAAAGTTACTAGATGTATTACACATGAAGAGGACAATTGAGAGTAATAGTAATTAATACTTTTATTTGCCAAGTGCATTTATATAAAGACATTAGTAACTTTTTACAAAAGTCTCTCTTATTTTAGAAGCATATGCATTTTTTTAAAAAAATTTCACCATATGCACCAAACAGAAAAATCAAAATATCCTGAAAAATCCTTTTCAAAACTGATATATAATTATGTGTACCAGACATTCTTCCAAGTCTCTACTCTGCCACTTCACAACCTCATTCTATAACTGGGAGGATTTCTATAAGAGTTACACATGAATTTCAAAATATATTTCAATCTTATATAAAATGTAATCCTTTAGAAGGGAGGGTAATTTTAGAATGGAGTTAAAGCCCCCCCCCCGCCAAAAGCTACCTATATACTCAAAATATAGACTAAAGCCTCTATAAAAAGACAGTAAGAACAACATGTATACAATCAATATCACCAATAAATATAGATAGTTGCAGCAACCATGTTCACAACTACACAGTCCAAATTATTTACTCTTTGTCCATATATTACTTCCAAATACTTGTACAAGTAAATAGGGTCCTCTCAAACCCAAATATGAAAAACAACTCAAATATTCTAAATTAAGATTATAGCAGTTCCTTTTTGTTAAAAGGATCGAAATAAAATATTCTAGTAGTCTATGAAAGACTTTAATGTTCTACCTAAGATCTGAAAATATGTAAACATTTACAGAGTTAAGCAGATATTGCTGGGTACAAAGTATTCTGGATTTTACCTTGTGGATCAGCCTTTTTGTAAGCATTTCCAGCATCCACAAAACTTGTAGCAGAATCATGTTTGCTCTGTAGCTGCATATGCAACTTGGCAGCCTGACAAAAAGCATTTCCTGCAGCTAGAAAAGAAAAAAAAAAGTTGTATTTTTTTAGGTCTACTAAATGCCCAGAGGTCTATAACCTTCAGCAGCCTGATCTATTTTTTTTAATTTCACTGAAACATAGTATTTCAAGTCAGAACTAAATAGATTCAAGAATATGCCCTGCCAAAATTATCTGATTCCCCATACAAAAGAATGTTAAAAGAAAGCAAAAATAATGTTTTAGTGGGGTAGTTAGTTCTATAGGACCACTGCTAGCTGGAGCAGAAGCTTATGTTCTCGTGGTTAGGAATGTACAGAAATGACTAGAAAGGGAAAACCAGGATTTCTCCATATCTTAGGAAGTGATATTCTGGGCCAGGGTAGAGAACCTGAGACCTTGATGCCACATGCTTCCCTCTAGGTCCTCAAGTGAGGCCCTTTGACTGAATCCAAACTTCACAGAACAAATCCCCTTTTTAATAAAAAGATTTGTTCTATAAAATGTGGACTCAAAGTGTCACACTTGAGGACCTTAGAAGGGCACATGTGGCCTCAAGGCCACAGGTTCTCCACCCTTGTTCTGGGGTGTAAAAGAAATCATGGGGTAGGGGAATTGGATCAGAAGGCAAGTAAAACTGATCTCAGAAGAACAGTCTACCAACACTGAATGTTATATCAGGGTTTAATTACAAATAACTTCACGTAGCTGTTGTGAGGATCCAGCAACAAAATAAAATATAATGCATGTAAAGTGCATTATTAACTTTAAAATACCATAAAAATGTTAGTTATTATGTTATGGTGTAAAGAGCATTGAATGTGGAGTCAGAGATCATGGGCCATTTACTTAATACCTGTACAAACAGAGGCAAGTAACCTCTATTCTCATGTTCATTGTCTGTAAAAGGAAGGAGCTGTCTGGAAATAAAAAAGTGAGGTAGAGGAGGCAGGGAGACTTCTAAGGTTTCTTTCAGTTCTATGTCTATAATATTATGATTACTCTAAGACCTAATGGCATCACTGTAAAACATATTTACTGTTTGGTGCCATGCCATACAAGGTATACCTGTATGAATTTTTACAATTTTGAAGGCCCTGTCTCTTTATGGCAGCTCATAAGTAACAACCTTCATTTAAAAAAACAATAGTACCCAATATAGTTCAACTCCCTTGAATTCAACTTATTTTTTAAAAATAATGTAGTATTAGAGAGCCCAAGCACCAGTGAGGATACAAAAATAGTGCAGTATATTTACAATTCCTATCCTTAAGAGGTACTTTTAGATGACTTTATGACTGTAGCAGATGTGTTAGGACTCAATACATGATACTACTCAAGAAGAAAACAAGGAAGGACACATTTATGTGCCCCAAAATGTAACAGAAATACCACACAGGTGCTACGAGACACCAGATGGAGAGGTTTCAGTTCAGTACATAAAGAAATTGCTAGGAAAGACTTCAGAGAAAAGGTGGGATTTGAGATTGGTTTGGGAGGATGAGTAAGATTTATACATACAAGAAGAGTTAAGAAAGGCACTTTCTATAGGAGGCAGAAAATATCATAAAGTTTTGCAAATTGAAAAAAAAACTGATTTAGTCAAAGAACAATGAAAAGAGTACCTGGGACTGTATATGTGTGAATTATATGGGAATGTAAAGGAAGATATCTGCTTCTTTCAAGATAGCTGTATTTTAAAACATATTTCTTTATGTAATTATTTAATACTTGGCCACCCAAAATAGGCTCTCTCATGAAGGATAACAAGGAAAACACTCACATAAAAGAACTTACACAATTAAAAGCACTAATGACAAACACCTACAGAATGTTCTCAAACTATGAGTAATATGTTCAATTATAGATGTCTGAATACAGCCCAACATCTGGGATTTTTCCATCTTCCTTTGTTTCTCCTAAAAGCAATAATATATTGAATCTAAATTCTGCATATTTGCCTTTCTACCTTTAAGAAGAGATTTACTAAATTTTGTTTATTATTTGTCATCACTGATAAGTAATGCCAAGTGAAATCTATCTAAAATTCTGAAAAGTCAGGGCAGATATGAAACTCACAGTTAATCAGCTTATCTAGTTTCTTTAAATATAAATAAACATAGGCTTTAAAACAACTGAATTTTATTTTCTCTCAACACGGTATGATCTTTTCAGGTTCATGATTCATTAATATTATGAAATGAGCAATGAATAATACGTAGTACATTTATTATCTGAAAATGTCTACCTCTTCAGAGACAATAGTCCAAAAAAGCATCAGAAGTTAGTTAAAAAAGCGAACACAGCAATCACCAAAATATGTAATATAGGTCTAATGTTAATAATTTAATTTAAAAAATAACTTAAGTTAAATATTTTTTAAGTTTCAGATTTAGAAAACAAAATTAATTCTGTGGACAAACAAAATTAAATAACTTGCTTTCACATAAATCCATGTATTTTGACAGTATAGGAAAACTATTGTATACAGAATATGTGAGCTGAATCTAAAAGCCTTCCTAAATCCAAAATATTATGGTATGATTTAGGGTAAACTATGTTTAAAAAAAAAGTCACAGTAGTATCTTGCTCAAAAACAGTAATCATTTTTATTCTACTTAAAAAAAAAACCATCACTTAACTCCCCTTAATATGAAGACACTAAAACCTGGTACAAGAGGGAAAAATTAGGGCTCCTTACCACAATTTCCCTCTAAAACTGGCTTAGAAAAAGTCATTTACTTAGAAAGAATAATTCATTTTTTACAAAGGAAATGAAAATTGATTTGGTAAACTTTACTATTTTTGAAACTCTATCAATGAAGGACTGGTTTAAGAAAAAAAAAATGAAGGCTGATGTTCATACTTAGTCAACTTTATCACTATTATAATTCCCAAAGAAATACCTGTCCTAATGGGAACTGATAGTTATCAGAGACCATAACCCTGTAGTTTACATAAAGTAATTAGACATTCTTTTAATTGGTAACATAAATGTTTAAATTTCTGAAAAGTATTTCAAAATACTTTTTAAAAATTATCTCTGTTCTTGTCCTTTTCTGATATAAATGCAATTATGATGATGGTTGTTCTTTCTTAATCTTATCTTAATTTTTATTATTATAATCATCAGTTGTTAACATTTACTGAATGCCTACTGCACTATATTGTTTAAAGAAAACAAAGTAGGTACAGTTTCCAGGTCTTAAGAAAAATAAACTAGGCTATTTTTTGCTTATGTTTATCACTTCACTAGGACAGGTCTTTGACTGTTGTACTTACATAGAAGAATGTGGGATTTAGGTGGGTATACTCCTTTTCTCTAAACAGAACTTAAGACAGTTTATCATTTCTAGCTTTGAAAATACTAATCTATTGTTTTTAAAAACAAAAAGTCCATACATACCACTCCAATTTTTGGCCATCTTGAACATATTTGCAGCTCTCGTATACATCTCACAAGCCTCTTCTATTCTTGTATTTCCTCTAAGAAAATAAAAAAAAAAGACAGTCACTTTTGCCACTGCAATTAAAATTGCCATTCTTGCATGGGTAAGTCTTCCCTGAACTTCCCTTCCTCCCCACTCTGTCCCTAACATACTTTTCATTTTGGGAAAGATTCAGTAGTAGAAGATGAACAGGCAGGGATGGATATAGCATTACATTATCTTTTTTTTTCCCCTAAACTACCCTTTTTTCCAAATGACCCTAATTCTGCTGAGAACACCACTGACCATCCAGTCTCTTGGGTTCACAGTATTACCCTTGACTCCTCACTCCGTTGAAAAGCCTCTCCTTCAATAATCTCCTGGCAAAGATAACTCCCAGATCTACATAACCATCCCTAATGTCTCCCTGATCTCTAGTCCAACATCACTAATTATGTATGAGACATTCTAAATACTATGTCTCATAAATATCTCAAATTTAACATTTACAAAACAGAACTCATTACCTTTTTCCCAAACTCACTCCTCTTTTGAACTTTCCTATTTCCATTAAGAGTAGCACCATTCTCCTAGTCATCCAGGTTAATAAGCTTGGCATTATATCCTTGATTCCTCATTTTCCTTCACCTCACATATATGACCAGGTGCCAAATTTTTTCATTTCTAACAATACAGTATTTCTCCCATTTAATTCCTCTCTACTTAGACTAGTTAAGGCCATTATTACCTCTCAGATTTTTGCAACAGCTTATTAGTCTCCCTGACTCTCCCTTTCTAATCCATTCTATGCAAAACTGTCAAAATTACTTCCTAAAGTGTAGGGTTGTTGTTTTTTAAACCATGTCACTTCCCTATTCAAACACCATTACTATTAACTCTTAGGTCAAATATTATTTCATCTTTATCTCATTCTCTAATTTCTATTTTAACATCATTTTATAGTATATGTAATTATTAGTACAGTAGTACAATTGAATAATTTATAAAAAAACAAATATTCCCTATATTGGATGCAAACTAAATTTTTTTAATCTTATGGGTAATCAAACTATGACAAGATAATTGGATAACCAATCCACTGAGTTACTAAAAAAATTAACGTTTAGAACAAGCACAGCAGACAGACAATGATGTGGGTCTATAATTGAACAGGAAGAAGAGTGTGGGCTAAATATTTGGGAAATTGAATAGCGTTTTCAATGATTCTAAGTTGCTCCTTGGTACACAAAAAACAACTTACTCACACATAAATATTCTAAGACTGATGCTGTATGGCTTCAAATCTCAGAATGTCACAGTCTTTGAAAAATCAAAGTTTTAAATGATCCGGTGACAAAAGAAAGATTTATAGTAGATGTATATAGGTTACAACTGAAAACCACAATAACAGCAGAATATAGATGACACTGTGTCTAGAGAAGCAGTGACCCGAGAAAGAAAACAACAGATTGGGAATGCAAAAATAAATAGAACCAAAAGAAAAATTAGTAGCATAAAAACAAAAAAAGAAATAATAAAAGAATGTATTAATCCTACACAAGTAAAAATGACTGACCTTGAAGAAAGAATGCACAGTTTGCTGAAGGACATAGGTCTTCCAGAAGAACAAAACAAAATTTAAAAACCTGAAAATAACACTGTAGGAAATAAACAGAATGCTGTGCAGAACTTCTGAATAAAGATAACAAAGCACTGATGTATCAAATCCATAAATCATCACCAAAAAAGAAATCCAAGTTATACTGTAGCTAAGATTCCCAGTTTCAATAAAAAATAAAATTTGTAAGCAGTCCAGAGAAACATGAATGAACTACAACTCAAATAACACAGATATGGGTTAATGTCATGCAGACATGAAACTGAAGAAGAGAATGGAATAATAGTATAATCCCCCCAAAAAAGGAAGTTAAACCACAACCCCAAACTAACATATCCTACAAAAATAAGCCTAATAATTAATGAAAATGACATTCAAGAAAATAGAGGAAACCTTTGAGATACTCCCCTCACCTCATCAACAAAAGAGATGAACAGAATATCTGACTTACAAATGCCACAAAACAAGAAACAGACTCAAAAAAAAATGGAAAGTAAATACAATTATCAAGAAAATACAAATGGAATTAATTCCTTCATGCTTTTAGCAAGTCAAGACATCACTCTCATGATGTCATTGATCCTCTTTGAGAATAAAGAAGCACCACCACCACCAAAGTTATTGTTACCAAAAATAACAACAACAACAATAACAACAAGACAGCTAGGTGGCAAAGTGGATAGAGTGCCAGGCTTGGAGTAAGGAAGACTCATCTTCCTGAGTTCAAATCTGGCCTCAGACACTTACTAACTGTGGGGCCCTGAGCAAGTCACTTAACCCTGTTTGCCCTCAGTTTCCTCATCTATAAAACAAGCTGGAGAAGAAATGGCAAACCATTTCAGTATCTTTGCCGAGAAAACCCTAAATGGGGTCACCAAGACTCATAAGTGACTGAAAATGATTGAACAAACAACAACAAAAGAAGATGGGTAAAAGAATAATAAAGAATCATCAATGCAGAAAAGTGTTTAAGAGATTAAAGATTTAAGGGACAATGTAAAGAATCTGAAGATGTGAAGAACTGAATTAATGGATTAAATCTCATAACCTCAATATTTTTTTTTTTGTAAAAAGGAAAATAAAGTGGGAAGTCAGGTGAATAGGAAGAGAAAAAGTAAGAAACAAAGTAGAGCTAGAGACATATCCCCAAATTCATAAGGGAAGAGTAAAGGGGAAAAAATGGTATATCTAAAGGTCTACTCTCAGGACAATATCTTAAGGCTCACTCAATTATGACTGCTATGATTCATTTAATAATCTTTCATTTCAGTTACTATGAACCTTATGAATCACATAAGGATATGTTTGCTGTAGCTTCAAGTGTCATCCTTCTTCTGGAAATATAAATAAATCGATATTGCTTGCTAGCAAATGTATACACGCATATACAAATTATATATTGCCATATTAATAACAAGAGGCATTTTCCCCCATAATAGGATCTGTGGTAAGAGTAGCATCTGTACTATGTAGGTGAAGCTAGTTTTCCTTCAAGGGAGGTGTAATGGCAAGCAAAGAAGTACTTAGCACCTTGTTTCAGCTATTTAATTAGCACCTTGTTGCAGTTCAAGTTTCTTTTGAGTCTTGCCCCGATTGTATCAAGTCTTTGTTAAGAATCAGAACTTGTGAAACCCACCGTGGGAGGAACTTGCTGATGCAACAGGAAGGGGTGGAACAGGGAGGAGCTAAAGCACACATATAAGGAGAAGTCCAAGCTGGGAGACAGCAGAACTGAGAAAGGGAAAACTTGTGGTATCCCAGCACTCTGTCTGTCTGTTCTGTCTGTGTCGACTTGTGTTTGTAATACTTAGTAGAGAAGCCCTGGGACCTTATTGGAAGCTATGAAAGAAGATTTTCTTGTTGTCTGTTTACAGAAGTCCTGGAGGAAGGTTTTGGAGGTCCTGGGACTATACTGACAATTTATGTTGAGTTCTCAGACTTTGTGGGTTTGTGTTGATTTCACAGGAAGAAAGTGAATTGACGATGATGCCAGCAATGCGTATGAATGTTGTTTTGGCTCTGTTAAGCTTTGTCTTCCCAGAAACAGAAAACTGTGAAGGACTTGAGGTGGACTGGACACTGTGAGCTTCAATATGCAATGGGAACTGAACAAGGAACTGGACAAGGAATTGGATGAGGAGCTGAGAGTTGCCTACCTTTGAATCCAGGTGACCGTTGGGTAAATTCAGGCAAAAGCTGGGACCATGGAAGAGAAACCATGGAATCTGAGAGCCAGCCTCAAGTCAGGATGAAAAGACCTCACCTTGGGTACGTAGTGCTGACTGAGAAGATCATGATTTACTGTGGCCTACGTGTGGGAGAACTTTGTACTCTGTACTGTGTACCTTTGAGTTAAGGATGATTGGAAACTAATCTCCAATCAAAAAGAAAGAAGACTTTTTGACTAAGAGATTAAGACAATGTGACCTAGGGGTGGAAAACTTTGACCTTTGTACTTAGTGCAGTTAAGGAGGCTTGCTTCTTAAGGATGATTGAGTTAAAGACTTACTGAATGATTGTACTTTGTATCCCTTAAGGAGGTTTGCTCCTAAAGGATGACTGAGTTAAGGATTTACTGAATGATATCTTTTGTTTAAAACTATGTGGCCACTTTAGTGATATGTTGTTACGTTATGACATTGTGAATTTTGTACTTTGGTTTCTGTGAATGTTTTGCTTTAGTTTACTGCTGAATATGAGTTCACTATACTATGTGATCAGAACCTTAAAGGTGTTCACAGAAGCAGTCCTCTGGAAAGCAGCTCATGCTTGGCTTTACAGGAGGCAAGGAGACTGTCCAAAAGGACTGGGTTGGTTGGTTGTGACCCCATATGGAGTCATGACCCACAGTTTAAGAAGTGCTAAAGGGATCACAAGTGGAAAAAATTTAAGAAGCTCTGGTCTAGATGGCTATGATTTGAACCATTGGCATGGCTTTCTGACTTAACATTGATACCCTAGTAAAGATGGAGTTGGTGATGAAGAAGAGAGTGGCATAAATTTTAGTTTAGTAATTATATCCTTTTAAATAGCTGTAATGGGAATGGGTGTTTGAAGACCTCCCCTGCTTTGAAAGTAAACTCTGTCCCCTAAGAAGCTGAATGTAATCACATGGAGCCTGCAGTGGAAGAGTTTTGCTGAAGGGAAGCAGAGCCCACAGGAAGCTAGTCAGAGCTTGCCAGATGATGGGGAAGAAGACAGGATCTCATTAAGGAGATAGAGAGGTTTGTGAGTAAATATTAATCTTGTATTGGTTTGTGGGAAGCCTGAAGGATGCTATGGGTTTCAGTGTTATGGCTTCTGAGCATCTTTGGTAGTATGATGGAATCAGCTTACTGGTTTTGGGACTCGGTTTTCTGGTGTCCAAATAAATGTTTCAGTTCTGTCCTCTACCTGGAGAATCTGGTATATTTTGTGATTGAATGTCATGTGATACTTATAGTTGCAATCTTTATTGTGATCGTGGGTGCTGTAAATATTGCATTGGTGCTACAATCACTTACTCTAAATATATTTATTTTTATTGAATTTTATGGTCCACAAATGTTTTACTGTGTCCAGTACCAAGTCTGAATCCCTGAACTAGCCTGAGCTATGCCTAGGATACTATATTGATGAGGGTTGACTGGGCTGGACAGGGCCATGGTAACAGAGGCCCTAAAGGAAGTAACTTACATGAGGGGCAAAAGGTAGAAGATCAAACTGAAGAAAATCCAGGTTACAACATGCTCAGTTAAGTTTTAATGAACACACTGGATAGGGAAAACTCAGATGGTTCTACATGTAGTACATATTTAGCTACCAACACTTGCTTTCCCACAACCTAAAAAGGAAACTCAGAAGTTGAATGGATTCTGAGTTCTAGAGAGCCTACATTCATCATCACCTAGGTATCCTGATGGACTCTGTTCACTAAGTCATAGGAAAGTCTACATCTTTTGAGATAGGCCTAGGATAAGGCTGAGCTCTAGAAAAGGTATAGTAAGTGATCTTGCCACCTCTCCCTGGGGGTTCCTTATAACACTATGGGGCTTATGTTTTTGGAGTTCCCTGATAAAAGATGGTGAGATTAAATAATAGCTAGGCTTCTGGAAGCAAAAGCTCCCTGAAGAGGCCAATTGTACAGCAAGCAATTTCTCACCTAGTAGTGAAAATAGAAAATACAGATAGATAGTTCTCAAATAAGGGACAGATCTCTAAGGAAAGCAATTTTTACCTAATGAGATTTCGCCTTCCATGGAGGAAGGCTGGGAGAGAGGCAGGAAAATTGCCTCATGCCAGTGGAGAGAGAAGACCAGCACATAGTTTCAAGGACACTGTAGAAAAGAGACAGAGAAGTGAGAACAGGAGGAAGAATACAACTGGGGCTAGCCATGTGGGGACCTGGCCGGAACTGAGAGGAAGAACATCTGGGAAGCAGAGAGGATGGGTGACGTAGTGATGCCAGGGACAGATATGGGGTACCCAAGCATAAATGGAAAGACAGATATGTAGGGTAGACACACATGAGTAGGTGGTCTCCAGTAGGAAAAGGTCTCCAGCCAAGTCCCACAACTCAGCAGGTGGTGGCAGTCTCCCATTCTTCTGTTTTCACTTGCAGGGTTTTTTTAGGCTTTTTTGCAAGGGGGGGGACACAGTAGGGAGAGAGAAATGGAGGGAGGGAGGGAGGGGGGAGAGAGGGGGAAAAGGGAAGAAAGAGGGGAGAGAGGAAGAGAAGAGAGAGAAGAGAGACAGAGAGGGAAAAAGGGAGAGGGAGAGGGGGAGAGAGAGGGAGGGGGGGAGAGAGAGAGAGAGAGAGAGAGAGAGAGAGAGAGAGAGAGAG
>NW_027187378.1:17814511-17844102 GCF_028583685.1 Petaurus breviceps papuanus
GAGAGAGAGAGAGAGAGAGAGAGAGAGAGAGAGAGAGAGAATGCACAGTACTGTAAAGTAAAAATTTTGTTTTGATTTTTTTTTTGGAATGAGATTTCTTTCAGAATTCTTTCTGTAAAGTAGAATTTGTATAATGGAATTTATGCAGTGAGAACTGTGTGAATGGTGTTCTCTCATTAGTATTCATCTATATGCTCATTATGATTTAAGTAATAAAAGATGCTCCCTTTAAACAAAATGGTTTGGGCACAGGAAGTTTCCATTAATCTAGTGGGATAAGCTATGAACCACATGGTTGATGTATAATAATATTGAAGGACCAGTGATCTAGGGCCTAGAGAAAATATGACTGGACCATCAAAAGCATTTCCTTTGCGGATCAATTAATATGGTCAATGACTTTCACCATACAAGTTATGTGGGGCATATTAGTTGACATCAAAGACATCATTTGCCATCTACTGAACTCAGATGGACACTCTTCAAAGACGAGAAGAGATTTAGGAATTGGGTCCATCATCAATTTGAACACAGAGGCTATCATACTATATTGCAATGAGTGGCCACAAAATCCCTTCAACTAAGGATGAAGCAGCTACTTCTATTCAGGAATGTGTTTTTGTGCCAGAGCATTAGTATGGCATGATCCTGCATAGTTCTTAACTTGCCTTTAAGGAGCAAATTGATTATGACCCTTTCCCTCTATCTCCATATGCAACTCACTGCAGCTGATACTTAATCAGATTATGGCATTGCAATGCTAGTCAAGTCTGCCCCATGACAGCCACTGTCAAAGATCTTAATATATTAAAATAGTAATATATTATCAAAGATCTTAATATATTTCTTCCTTATGGGCAGTCCCCCTGCACCAATGCCTCAAACCAGGGAACTCATTCTACTGCAGCAAGAGGGTATAATGGATAAAGTGCTGGGCCTGGACTTGGGAAAACATTAGAAAGGAAGTAAACAGGCATTTTTATTAAGTACCTCTTATGTGCCTGATAGTGTGCTAAATGCTTTACAATATTATATCATCTGGTCCTCACAATAATCCTAATGAATTCAAATCTGTCCTCAAATACTTAGTAGCTGTGTGATCTTGGTTCTGACTCAGTTTCCTCAACTGCAAAATAGAGATGATAATAATAGTACCTACCTCTCAGGGTTCTTGTGAGGATCAAATGAGATAATATTTGTAAAGCACTTAGTACAGTGCCTAGCATATAGGAGCTTCATAAGCATAGCCCTAATTATCACTTTTAGGTGACATCCCTCCCGCCACACCCCCCCTACCCTCCCCCCCACCTCCAGGAGCTGCATCTATGAGGAACTAGCATTATCCCAGGAGGGGGAAGGCTCCAGTGAGCCAGTAGTTCCTTGAATCCTACCTCTAAGAAGTCTTCCCTGATGAGGGTACATTACTTTTAAATATAGTTCCATTGTTAAATAGAATTATATGCTCATTCAAGATTGGGTTTACTTGGGTGCACTTTTGGTGTTATTACCTCAAATGAATTGGTTGTTACTTTTCCAGAGGCTAAGATCTCTAGTCTTAATTCCCTAGTTAAGCTTCTTCCATTATCTAGTGGATCTCTGTCTACAAAAAGTCAGTCTTAAAAGAACTGGTTGGTTTGCCTGGTTCAATGACTGCCTGCTGAGAGAGGAAAGCAGTATCAACCTCAGTGGTCATTTATTAATCCAGTAACAGAAAATATCCTGAGAGATGGGAGTCCTGACAAATCTTTCCAGTGGGCTTACCTGTGAGCCACATGGGTAATTTATAAAACTTTTGAAGGACAGGGCAGATAAAATTTTATCTATACTGATTACTGGGCAGCCATGTCCCCAAAGTCATTCCTTATTTCATATCTTTTCACCATTTATCAATTGAGGATGACTCATATTCTTATAATTTTGACAAAGTTCTCCATATATTTGAAATATGAAACCTTTATCTAAGAAACTGTCTATAAAAATGTTTTCCCCAATTCCCTGCTTTCCTTCTAATCTTTGTTACACTGGTTTTATTTGTACAAGCCCTTTTTAATTTAATGTAACCAAAATTCATTTTTTGTCTCACAATGTTCTCTCTTTTGTTTACTCCTAAATTCTTCTATCCATAAATCTACTAGGCACTATGTTCCATGTCCTTTTAATTTACTTATGATATTTCCTTTTATGTCTAGGTCATATATCCATTTTGACTTTACCTTGGTAAATGGCATAAGGTATTGGTCTATACTTAGTTTCTGCCAGACTACTTTCCATTTTTCTCAGAATTTACTATGAATTCTTATCCCCAAAGCTTTAATCTTTACATTTATCAAACACAAGGTGACTATAGTCACTCACTACTCTCTATCTACTCTATTCCACTAATCTAGTCCACAATTCTATTCCTTAGCTAGGACCAGATAATTTTGATACTATTTCAGATCTGGCACTACTAGACCTCCTTCCTTTAAATTTTTTTCATTAATTCCTTTGATTATTTTTGACCTTTTGTTCTTCCAAATGACTTGTTTTTTCTAGATCAATAAAATAATTGTTTGGCAATTTAATTGGGATGGCACTGAATAAGTAGATTAATTTAGGTAGAATTTTCATTTTTATTATATTGCCTCTCCTTCCCCATGAATCAATATTTCTCCAGTTATGTAGATCTGACTTTATTTGTACAAAAATGTTTTATAATTATATTCATACAGTTCTTGGATTTACTCTTAGCAGTTATACTCCCAGGTATTTTATACTGTCTCTATGGGTATTTTAAATGAACTGTATCTCTTACTATCTCTTCTTGCAGGGCTTGGTTGGTAATATATGGAAATTTATTTCAACTAGCTTTTTAGTTGAATATCTGGAATTTTCCTAGTATATCATCATACCATATACAAAAATAGTTTTATTATCTTACTGCCTATTTTGATTTCTTCAATTTTTTTTCTTCTCTTATTGTCATTGCTAGCATTTCTAGTACAACACTGAATAATATAAGTAATAATAGGCATCTTTGTTCCACTCCTGATCTTGTTCTAGCTTATCTCTATTACAGATAATGCTTGCTGATGGTTTTAGGTAGATACTTCTTATCATTTTGTAAGGAAAAATCCACTCATACATATGCTTTCAAATGTTTGTAATAGGAATGAGTGTTGTATTTTTGTCAAAAGCTTTTTATGTATCTATTGATATAAGCATGATTTCTGTAACTTTTGTTAATGATTATGTCAATAATTTTTCTTATACTGAACCAGCCTACTTTTCTGGTGTGTGTGTGTGTGTGTGTGTGTGTGTGTGTGTGTGTGTGTATGTGTGTGTGTGTGTGTGTGTGTGTGTGTGGTCATAATGTGTAATCTTTGTGATATAACTAGATAGTATTTTATTTAGGATTTTTACATCAAGATTCATTAGTGAAATTGGTCTATAATTTTCTTTCTCCATTTTTGCTCTTCCTGATTTAGTTATCAGCACCATATTTGTTCCATAAAAGGAGACTGGTAGGATTCCTTCTTCGCCTATTACTCCAAATAATTTATTCAATATTGGAATTAGTTGATCTTTAACTGTTTGGTAGAATTCACTTGTAAATCCATCTGATTCCAGTACATTTTTCTTAGGAAGCTCATTTATGACCTGTTCAATTTCTTTTTCTAAAACAGACGTGGTTAGATATTCTATTTCCTCTTCCATTAATCTGGGCACTTTATGTTTTTGTCATTAAGTGACAAAATTTAAACAATTTAAAATTGTTAAATTTATTGGCATATAATTGGGCAAAATAACTCCTAATAATTGCTGTAATTTTATAATTTTATCTTCATTAGTGGTGTAACCACCTTTTAAATTTTTAATACTAGTTTTCCTCTCTCTTTTTAAAATCATATTAACCAATGGTTTATTTTTTTTATAAAACCAAATCCTAATTTTATTTATTAATTCAGTGGTTTTCTTAGCATTCAGAAAAATAGCGTCTAGAAACTATGCTTTCCAGGTCAGCTGTTTTACTAATGAGATATTTCACATTCTATACTATTTTTCATTCTTTTGATTTTGTTTTCTCTTGATGTCTTATGAAGTCATTAGTTTCCCCTTGCCCAATTCTAAGTTTTAAGAAGTTGTTGTATTTTTCTTTTGGTAAGTTTTTGTTTCTCTTTTTCCAACTGGTTGACTTTCTTTTCATAATTTTCTTGCTTTTCATGTATTACTCATTTCCTTTCCCAATTTTTCCTCAACTTCTCTTATTTGCTTTCAAAGTCTTTTTAAAGCTCTTCCAAGAACTCTTTTTGGGCTTGTAACCATTTTACATTTTTCTTTGAAGCTTTATAGGAAACTGTTTTACCTTCTTCTCAGTTGGAAACTTGATCATCTCTATCACCATAGTACCTATGGGTTCTTTTTCTCTTCACTTTTTTTTTAACTTCCTAATTCTTGGCAGTTGCTGTTAACTTTATGAGTGGGGTTCTGATCCCAGGATGTAGGGGATAATGTTTCAGGTTTATCATGATGTTGTTTTCTGAGTTATTTCTGGGGGCTTTTGATCTCTTGGTTCTTCCAATGTTCTATAATCCAAGGACAGGTGTGGTCATTGCTTCTCTGATTCACACCTTGGTCTCTAAGTGACTTCAGGTACTCCTCTCCACCCCAAGCCATGACCAGGGCCACTTCCACTGTTTAATAAACATTCTTGCTTCCTGAGGTTCCTCTAGCAGCTTTAATCATCAGTTGGGCCCTCTGCCCTGGAAACAAAACCAGGGATTCTGCTTTCCTGCCTCTAACCACAACTTGTAGGGCTCCTATCCTTCTGCAACTACACTCACCAGCATGTGCTCACTCTTCCTTGGAAGCAACCAGACACTGGGCCCACCACTGGCCTCTAGTCCCATACTAGTGGAGGCTCCTTTAATCTTTCTCTGAGCAGCTGCCAAACCCAAAAACTACCTGTGAGGTAAAAGTTCCACAAGCTAAGCCTACCACCTCCACAGCTGCCCCCAGAGTTTGTTGTTTGTTGGCTGGGCCCACTGGAGGTATCTGCACTTCAGTCAGGAAGATCATCAGCCTGGAGGATCAGATCTTTCCTAACAGACTTACAAATTGTCTTAGGCCGGATAACTGTTTTACCCCCAACTTTTAATTATTTCTGTTGCTCTAAAATTTACTTTAAGGTATTATTTTAAGTTACTTGTAGGGAAATTTGGGAGAGCCAGGTAGCTTCCCTCCTTAATTGACATTCTTCCCACAATTCTCTGTCCTCACTTTTCTGCAATCACTTTATTAAACATTATCTAACATATCATTCATAAGACCTTGAAACATTCTTTAATTCTTCATCATGAAATAATACTTTCATCAAATGAAAGCATCTCTGATGAATACTCCATTTTCCCCAAACTAGTCTTGATTATTCAATGGGATTTAAATCAGGTGAACTCTTAGACCACTAAAGCATTTTTATCTCTATCACTTACACACATTTCTTAAACTTTCATATTATGTAGCAATAGGACAAGGTCATGTTTCAGTATTCATTTGTGAATTTAATTCCAGAACAATTTTGCTTCTCAGTATATTCAACATTCTCTGATGAAAGACTAGCAGACATACTAGAAGTGAAAATCCCCCAAAGATTTTTTTTGGGGGGGTTTACAGTCTGAAAAATATGTCCAAATCTTAAAGGTTTACTTGGATTTCTTCTGATAATAGTTTTGGTATATTTTCAATGAAAAAGTAAGTTTTTGCCAAGCAAAGATGATCTATTTTCAGTCTTCAATATTCCAGTCTTTGTACTATCTTGCCAATTGCAATAATATTTTCATTCCTGTGGTCAGCAGCTTTTTTTTTTTAACTATCCTCCTCCTTTTAACTTCAAAAAGCCTATGTAGAGGAACCATGACAATCCCTCCAGCTCCTTGGTCCTTTTGAATGATTCTGATAGTTTTCTGAGGGATTAATTTGGATATTCTGCAGAAATGGTTTGTCTTTGATGTTTTTGTTTTCAACTCCACTTTCATTTGCTTTTTGGTGACACTAAATCTAATTCATCATAGGTATGAATGATTCTTGAAATGTGTGACTTGTCCCACATCATCTGTACCCCGCAATATCTCTAATAGTCATTCAAATGTGCTCTTTGAAAATTACAATTTTTGAACTTTTCTTGGAACAATGTCCATTCCTAAAAACTCAAAATTAAAAGCACAACAAAAGAGACTAATTAAATGGGTGCATGACACAAAATTTTGAATTCAGATGACAAAGAACTAACTAAAGATGGAGAAAGCAGTGTAATCTGGATTTGTATTATTAAAATCAATATTCTAAGATGGCCTATTGATGGCAGAAGTATGCATGTATGAATCAAAATGAAAAAATATCAAAAGTATTGCTTGTTCCAAGTAATTCACATAGCCCTATAGTTTGTAAATAAATCCTTTTAAATCTTTTCTTTTAAGTACACTTTATTTTTTTTTTTTACTAAATTTGATAGTCTACAAGTATTTCCTTGTGTTCCAATACTGATTTTGAATCACTGTACTGGTCTGAGTCATGTTTATTCCTTTCCCTAAGAAAATCAGAGTTAGCATTCAAATCTAAAATCCCAAGGAAAAAGCTGTAAGAACCTTTAACAAAAGATATTTATTGTTTGGGGCAGCTAGGTGGTGAAGTGAATAGAGCACGGGTCCTGGAGTCAGGAGGACCTGAGTTCAAATGCGCCCTCAGACACTTAACACAAAACTAGCCGTGTGACCTTGGGCAAATCACTTAACCCCAATTGCCCTACTTTCTCCCCTACAAAGAGCAAAAAAAAAAAAAGAAGATAATTATTGTTTCAACTGAGAAAATCAGTGGAGCACAATCTCTTGTCAACAGGGTCAAAGAATTAAGAAATGTACACCATCCTGAAAATATCATTTCAACAATAACTGTTTACTTACTTGTATGTTGCTTTAATTTAACCTCTCACTATATTTTTTTTGCTTACCCTGCAACTAATGAAAATTTGTGTCCCTACAATTAATAACTTAATGGAAATATAACCATCTGTCCCCAAAGGGTATTGTTATGGTACCTTCGATTATAGGCAACACTTTCTCATTTGTCTCAACCAATTACATGATCCCACATACAGATGTAGGAACAAAAAACACCTTGATTCTTTATCAATCACTGCTTTAAAGCCACTCAAAAGCAAAGGACTACCCCAAACATATGTCAGAAACGGAACTTTTCTTGTACAAAAGGTGAAAGCTAACAAGGCATATCTGGACCTGATTTACTATTACTTCAATCTAGATAAAAACTTGGAAGATCATAGCATCTTTGCTACCTGCAGCTGGCTATAAAGAATATCTAATTTGGACATTCAAGTTCAATGAATGAGTTTTCTCCTTTCCCCCTTCCTACTGGGAATACAGATTTAAAACATAATCACTCTTTGGAGAAACCTTTACCACTAAATATAGGTATTCAAATAAGTAGAAAAAAACGATCAAGCCCACTTTAATGTAGAATTCACAGAAATATTTCTCATTCAAATTGCTGCAGGACGTGGTCTTAATAGGGGCACAGAGAAGGGACAGTGCATACTATTTTTACTTTTTTTGTTTTGTCTTTCTCATGGTTTTTTCCCTTTTGTTCTGATTATTCTTTCACAACGTGACTAATATGGAAATATGTTTAACATGATTGTACATGTTATAACCTATATCAGACTGCCTGCTGTCTCAGGGAGGCAGGAGAAAAAGAAAAATTTGGAACTCAGAATCTTACAAAAAAGAATGTGAAAACTATCTTTATATATAATTGGAAAAAAAGATACTATTAAGTAGAAAAAAAAATTAAAAAAGGATGTCTGGCTTACTATCCAAGGAAGTTTTAGGTCACTATCTTTTAATTTTACAGATAGGGATAGGGTCACAGGTGGGAATGAAGGGGTTTGTTGCTAGCCCTTCTTTCCCAACTTCTAATTATATTGTTCCCCATGCCTCTGGCTATGTAACCAATTATGTTGCCCTCAACCCCAACCTTCCCTTGTCCTATTCTTTGTTCTGTGTTCCCCAAAACCTATAACAGGGAAAGCTCCTCTTTTGTTCAAAATCTTTGGCTAGAAGGTGAGGCATCCATTGACCCCCCCCCTTTATTAAGAAGTACAGAGCCCTATTAATAAACTATTATCTTACTTGCAAAAATGTGCTTTGGTTTGTTTACCTATTTGTTAAATTTCACTTGTGACGCAACCAATTTGAAAGACTGCTCTAAATCAATAAGAGAAATACAATTTTGAGATTTTACCATATACCTTGCAAACTGACAGCAATAATGAAAAGTGGAAGGTCTATGGAAAGGCAAGCATAGTTGGTAGACCTATAAAAAATTAGTTCAACTATTCTACAAAGCAATTTAGAATTATGTTTAAAAGTGGCTAAAATGTGATTTTTGACCCAGAGAGGCCACTTCTAAATATATATCCTAAGAAAGTCAAATATATAAATAAGGATACAACAAAATATTCAGCAGGCCTTTTTGTAGTAGTAAAGAATTAGAAGCAGAATGGATGTAAACCAATTGAGAAATGTCTAAACAAAATGTGGTACACGAATATAATGAAAAATTACTATGTTTCATGAAATTATTATGAAGAATTCAGAAAAGTATGGAAATTTACATGAATTGATGGAGAGTGAAGCAGAACCAAGAAAACAATATACATAACAATTACAACATAAATGGAAAGCATGAAAATATAAAACTGAATTTATTGTAATTACACTAACCAAGCTTGGCCCTTGAGAAGAGTTAAGAATACTATAGAAGCAGAGGGCTATAATTATAGAGGGGCAGCTAGATGGCTCAGTAAGTGGATAGAGAGCTGGGCCTGAAGTCATGAAGATCTATGTTCAAATCCTGCCTCAGACACTTCATTACTTGTGTAACCTTGGACAAGTCAATTTAACTTCTATTTACCTTAATCCACTGGGGAAGAAAATAGAAATCACTCCAATATCCCTGCCAAGAAAACCCTATGATAGTCCACTCACTGGGTCACAAAGAGCTGGACATAACTAAACAACATCAATTACAGAATATACTCTCAAGCAAAGCTAATGTATTGGTTGGTTTGACTGGACTGCTTTTTCTCTCTTATTCATGGAAATAAATGTGATGCAAAAAACAATTAAGAAAAATACATACCACCACCACCAAAAACAAAACAACCAAAAAACCCCACCCAAAATATTCACAACTCATATTTTTTTTCTTCCATCGAAATGCACTGCTTAAAAAAAAAAGGTTTTTTTTTAACCTAAGGGAGCCCTCATGATAGTGAAAAAGAAGAGTGATAGAACTGAATTATTTTCCCCAAAAAATAGAGTAGTAAAGTATGAATGCCTCCCAATAATACTACTACATAAAATTTACACAGCACTTTAAGGTTTGAAAAACACATTACAAATAATAGTTCATTTGATCTTCACAACAATTCTGTGAGATGAGTCCTATTGTTATTCTTATTTTGCAGATGAATAAACAAATATTGAGAAAGATTAATAGTGTGCCTGGGACCATATAACTACTGTTTAGAGAAGGATCTATCTAAATGAAGTCTTGACTAGTCTAGCACCATATACCAAAAGTCTTTTTGACCTTGCATAAAAAAACAAGATCTAGTGTCATGTGCCCGGGATCTTCAGGGGTATTGATTGTGGTCTGCCAGACCCTGTTTCTGCATTCCCCATCTATAAACCTTCACCAGCAACTGACTCTGGTAGGTATGCCCCTTCTCAATTTATGTTGATGCCTGTCCCCAGTGACATGATGTCTCTACTATGCTTAACTGTTCCTTCCCTGTGAGAATGACTCAGTTCTGAACAGACCTCTGCTTGCTGGCAGACCTCTAAGTGTATATAAGTTTCCAAAGTCCTGTGTGTGACCTTGGAGAAGTCACCTGACCTCTCTGTGCTTCAGTTTCAACTCTAAAATGAGAGTGTTGGACTAGATTTTAACATGCCTTCTAACTCTAAACCTATGATCATGTTAAGTTTCCCTAAGAAGGATTCTCATTTAAACCCAACACTGGTATAGCAAGTTTTAACAAAAAGAAAGCATGAAATAAAAGTCTTGCACTAAAAACAAACCTTGATTATATTCCAACTCTCAAAACCACCTTAACACTTCTAAGTTTGCTACTATATGAAAATCAAAAAGTGAAACTCAAAAGTATATTCTGGAGCAGATCTTAGAAATTCACTTTCAATAAATTCATTCTATGTTATATGTAATTTAACTCAGTCTTGCATCTAGATTATGTATGCCATTTGTTATATTTCTGATTCCCAAATGAGGACAAAAGAATATTCCTTGATGGCAGTGTAGAAACAGGACTTCTGCAGGGCTCCGGCTTCCACCTCCTACAATTCATGTAAAAGGGGACTCTGAAGAAACTTTGGAGCTACAGAACCCACAAAATGACACAGAGAAGCTAACCTTCTGCTGAGGAGAACCCAGCAGGAAGTGGCCAGCACAGCACTCTGGGAGTCTAGCCAAGCCCCGCTCTAGCCAGAGGTTTTAGCCTCAGGGCGGGCCTGACCAGCCACCAGCTGGAGGGACTTCAGATCACCAGCAGCTGTGGCGATTTCCAGAATTATTAACACATAGATGCTAAGGACAAAGTGAGAGGTCAGTGCAGTGTGGACTTTGGGATCCAGTAGTTCAGAAGTGCAGTCCTTTGCCCCTGGAGTGAGAAGCAGCTGCCGTGTAGCCGCAGCCATGTGGCAGCTTCAGCTCCTGGCCTGCAGATTATAGGGGGACCAAGCGACCAGTCTGAGGGGTAATCTCTCTTGCTCCAACCTGTTTGGATATGGATCACTGTCTAGGGTAGAGGTCCTGGGGTGTGCAACCAGTTTGCCAGGGCATGTGGAGGCTTCAGAGAGGGCACCCAACTAACAACTCCAGCAGCTGAGAAAACCCCAGCATTTGGGATAAAGCTCCCCTATCTGGTAGCAGAGTCCTACTGTGGCAAATAGCTCAAAAGTCAAGTAATTGAGTGGCAACATGAGCAAACGAGGGAAGCAAAGTAAGCAGAGCAACCCAACTTTACACTCCTATTTTGGGGACAAAAAGGATCAAAGCATGGAACAGGAGGAAGACAGCAAAGTCAGAACTCTTTCACCAAAAGCTTCCAAGAAAAATATGAGCTGGTTACAGGCCATAGAGGACCTTAAGAAGGATTTTGAAAACTAAATAAGAGAAGTGGAGGAAAAACTGGGAAGAGAAATGAGAACGATGCAAGAAAATTATGAAATGAGAGTCAACAACCTGACTGAAGAAAATAATACCTTAAAAAATAGACTTAACTCAAATCGCAAAAGAGGCTCAAAAAGTCAATGACAAGAATGCCTTAAAAAGCCAAATTCGCCAGATGGAAAAAAAGAATCTCAAAAGCTCACTGAAGAGAATCATTCCTTCAGAATTAGATTGGAGCAAATGGAAGTTAGTGACCTTATGAGAAATCAAGATACTATTAAACAGATCCAACAAATGAAAAAATGGAAGGCAATGTGAAATATCTCATTGGGAAAACCACTGACCTGGAAAATAGATCCAGGAGAGATAATTTAAAAATTATTGGACTACCTGAAAGTCATGATCATAAAAAAGAACCTAGAAATTATCCTTCAAGAAATTCTCAAGGAAAATTGCCCTGATGTTTTAGAACCAGAGGGCAAAATACAGTTTGAAAGAATCCACTGATTACCTCCTGAAAAAGATCCCAAAAATAAAACTCCTAGGAATATTATAGCCAGACTCTAGAATTCCCAGATCAAGGAGAAAATATTACAAGCAGCCAAGAAGAAACAATTTGAATATTATGGAAACACAATCAGGATAAACAGGATCTGGAAGCTTCTACATTGAGGGATTGAAGGGCTTAGGATATGATATTCCAGAGGTCAGAGGAGCTGGGATTAAAACCAAGAATCAACTACCCAGCAAAACTGAGTATCATGTTTCAGGAGAAAATATGGTCATTCAATGAAATAGAGGACTTTCAAGCATTCTTGATGAAAAAACCAGAGTTGAATAGAAAATATGACATTGAGATACAAGAAGCAAGAGAAGCATGAGAAGGTAAATGGGGAAAAGAAATCATAAGGAACTTATCAAAGTTGAACTATTAACATTCCTACATGGAAAAATGATAATTGTAACTTAAGAATAGTTGAAGGGAATATAAATGTATATGCATATATGTATACATACATACATATGTCTATATAGGAGGTTTTTGGGTGTATGAATACATATGTGAGTGTGTGTATACATGTGTACAGGTATACATAGACAGAGGGCACAGGGCCAGTTGAATAGGAAGGGATGATACTTAAAAGGTAAAATTGAGAGGTGAGAGAGGAATGTAATGAGAGGAGATGGGGAGTGGAAGAATGTTACAATGGACGGGAAGAACAGGAAAGCAAAAGGGAATAAGTCAACCTTACTCTCACTGAATTTGGCTTTGGAAGGGAATGATATATACACTAAATAGGATATCTAACCCTACAGGAGAGTAGGGGTGAAGGGGATAAGAGGGAGGATGATGAAGGGGAGGGTAGGTTAGGGGGAAGGGAAGATGGAAGCACACACTAAGGGACAGGGTCAAATCAGAGAACAGAACAAGTGCAGATCAGGATAGAACAGAGGGAAATATAGTCAGTCTTTCACAACATATCCACTATGGAAATGTTTTGTGTAGCTACATGTGTACACCCTAAATTGAATTGCTTATCTTCCCAGTAAGGGTGGGTGACAAGGGAAGAAGGGAAAGAATCTAGAATTCAAAGTTCTAAAATCAAATGTTTAAAAATATATATATTATTTTTTTTTACATGCAACTGGAAAATAAGATATACAAGCACTGGGGTATAGAGATCCATCTTGCCATACTGGAAAGCCCGAGGGGGTATAGGGGAGGATATAGGAGAGAGCAGATTGGGGAAGGGGGTATACAGTGGAATCACTGTTTTGAGGTGGTGGGTAGGGGAAAGATGGGGAGAAAATTTGTAACTCAAAATCTTGTGGAAATGAATGATGTAAACTAAAAATAAACACAAAATTTAATTTAAAAAATATTTTTTAGAAAAGAAAAGAAAGGTCCAGCTCTATAAGGTAAAAGGGGAGCACGCTCCAGGACAGGAAGCATTCCTGGGATAGGAAGTATCCCAGCAAGCCCCACCTCAGCAAATCAGGGGTATATCCTGACCCCCAGTGTTGTGGAGAAGGTAAACACAAACACCAGGATCCCTGAGTGCCTTAGTATAGCTAGGGGAACAGGCATACACCAGCCCCAAGAATCACCATGTTCTTGGGCACAGCCCCAGATAGACAGGCATCCTCCAACTGCCAGACCTCAATGTTGCCCCACCAAGCATCCTACATCAGCTAGGCCTCCAAGTACTTCAATGCAGCCCAGGGAAGATCAACATCTTCCAGCAGCTAGACCTTCACATGCTTCAGCATAGTTCCAGGGAAACACAGAAAAATACCATTTGGCCTCAGCAAGCACCAGATGCCACCACTAAACCCCAGTTCAGCACCAGGTAAGCTGTCAGACCCCCTGTAGCCTCCAGCAGCACCAGTGTCCCTCTACCTTCCCCCCATACACCCTCAACACAGCACCAGACACGAGGGTCCCCTATGGGAGTCTCAGGGCAACATCAATGCAGCACCAGGTAAACAACCAGGGCTTACAGCCACAGGCATAACCTGAGACCACCCTGGGAACAGTGATCAAATTTAAAAGAAAAGAAAAATGTCAAAAAAAATTTTAAAAGAAAAGAAAAAGGCAAAAAAAATCCAACAAAAAGAATCTGACCATAGAAAGTGATTATGGTGACAGGGAAGTCCAAGACACAAACTCAAGAGGACAACAATGTCAAAACCCCTATGGGCAAAACCCCAAATTAAAAGAGAGAGTCATCTCTAGCCCAGAATGAATTCATGGAAGAGCTCAAAAATAACCTGAAAATAATATAAAAGAAGCAGAAGAAAAATGGGGAAAAGAAATGAGAGTGATGCAAGAGAGTTATGAAAAAAGACTCAACAGCTTGGAAAACTGCTTAAAAAAGTAGAACTGGCAAAATGGAAAAGGAGACACATGAATCCACTGAAGAAAACAACTGCTTTAATAGTACAATTGGCCAAATGGAAAAGAAAGCACAAAAGCTAATTGAGGAAAAAAAAAAACACCTTAACAGTTAGGATTGGGCAAGTAGAAGCTAATGACTCTATGAGACATTGTGAATCAATCAAATTCAAACGAATGAAAAAAATGGAAGAAAATGTAAAATACCTCATGGAAAAAACAACTGACCTGGAAAATAGATCCAGGAGAAACAATATCAGAATCATTGAACTACCTGAAAGCCATAATCAAAAGAGCTCTAATCTGTTGATATTAATTCTTCTATATTGCAAAAGATATTGTGCAATAAGAAAAGATAAACAGGGACATTTCAGAAAAACCTGGAAAGATTTATATAAACTGATACAAAACGAAATGAGCAGAACCAAGGAAACACTGTTCATAGTATGCAACATCATGATGATCAACTATGAATGACTTAAATCAAAAGGAGCTAGACAGCATCTTTCAAGAAATTATTGAGGAAAACTTCCCAGATGTCCTGGAACCAGAGGGCAAAACAGAATCCACTGATCACCTTGGAAAAGAGATCCTAAAATAAAACCCCAAGGAGCATTACAGCCAAATTTCAGGAACAAGAAGGTTAAGGAAAAAATACTACAAATGTCCAGAAAGAAACAATTCAGATATTGGGGAGTTAAATCAGGATCACACAGCTGCAACGTTAAAGGACTGGAGATCATAGACCATGATATTCTGGAGAGCAAAAGCACTAGGACTACCACCAACAATCACTTACCTGGCAATATTAAACCTAATATATCAAGGGGAAAATGGTCATTCAAAAACACAGAAGGACTTTCAGCCTTCATAAGGAGAAGACAAGAACTAAACCAAAAATTTGACCTCCAATATCAAGCCTTAAGAGAAGCATAAACAGGTATAAAGGGAAAAGAAAACACAAGGGATTCAATAGAGATAAACTGTTTACATCCCTACTCAGGAAGATGATACTTGTAACTCTAAAGAATTGTATCACTAACAGCACAGATAGAAGGAATATATACAAACAGAGGGTACAGGTATAAGGTATATTTGAGGGAATGATATAAAAAAAATTAAGGGATGAGAAAAAGGAGCACAATGGGAAGGGAGGGGTAGAATGGGGTAAAATACCTCACATAAGAGGCAAGAAATATCTCTTACAATGGAGGGAAAGCTCAGAGCACTATTCACACTACACAGTGCACCAGACTTTTTATATTTTCTACATTTCCCACTTTCCCTTATAACTTAAGAAGACAGAAAAAAACAGTGGTTATGCAAAACTAACCAACACAACAAAAGTCTTGTTATAAGTATAGTGTTTCACACCTTACAGTCATGCTTGTTCTTTGTAATTTTGCAATATTCACTTCTGATTTTTCATTTGTGGTTTTTCTTTCCATCTATATTATTATAGTCATTATGTATATTCTTTTCTTGGCTTTGTTTACATCATTCTGTATCAGTTCTTATAGATCTTACTATGTTTCTTTGTATTCATCAAACCCATAATTTCCATTATCATGTACCATAATTGGTTTGTCCATTACCCAATCAGTTGACATCTCCAATTCTATGTTAAAACAAACAAAAAAACAAACAACCCCAGCATTTGGTTTTGATGATTTTACTGTTGTTGCTACTTTGCTACTTCTTAGTAAACATTGTGTACCTTGTTTTCCTGGTTTTTCTTTAGTTCATATATCTTCCCATGCTTTTCTATATTCATCATATCTGCAAAATGTACTGTAATATCCCATTAATTCATGTATCACAACTTGCTTAGCAATTCCGTATCTATGGGTACCTACTTTGTTTCAAGTTCAGTGCTGTTATAAGTATTATGGCATATACATAGGCCTGTATTTTTATCATTGACCTTGGAGTATAAATACCTAGCAATGGAATCTCTGGGTCAACAGGTTCAGTTCCTATCCATAACACTGTGCTGTCTTATTGCAGATTTATTAAGGTTGAGGATACCAAAGTTCAGAACAAGGAAACACAAAACCATACATCAAAACAGAAAAAGTGAAGCCAGCTTTATTGAGGAGACAGACAATAAGGAAGGGCAGTCAGCGAGCATATAAATAGATCAGGTCTACTGGGCTTGGTAAAAGTGGGTACCACATTGGAGGCCTGGATGGAACTTGGCATCCAAATTGGGAAAGACTGGTGGTTTTTTATAGAGTTCTTATCTCAATCAAGCAGGACCTGGCATTGGGGGAAGGGAACCTGGACCTGGGGGTTGATGCTGAACCATGCTAGTTGGGGGAGTGAAAAGAAAGAAGACTCCTGGGGAATTGGCACCCTCGTTAGTTAATACTCAGATTTCACACTGGTCTAGGAAAAGTTGCCAAACAGATTCAAAAAATGTTTATTAATCTTTCAGAAGAAAGAAAAAAGACCAGCTGGCTCAAGTGTTTAGGTGAAGGATTTTTGGGAGGAAGCCACACCTGTGCTTTCTTCAGTGTCGAGAATTTCCTCCAGTACTACAATTCGGTGACTAGTTTGTGACTTACACTTTATTGTTTGCCTGGGCCACTAAAAAATGACAACTGGTTCATGGTCAGACTTGTACTTCAGTCCTAAGAGTTGAGTCTTGGGTGTATTCCTGATTGCAAGGTAAGCCCTCTATTCACCATGTTATGTTATATGTCTGGTCAACACAATTTTCTTCAAACTAGCTACAATATTTGAAATATTATATATGGTCATAAAGAGCTAATAAATTACAAATTAATAATTTGATATTGAAAGTCAAATTTATTGTTTTATCATTCCTATGCTGAAACTGTTAGATTTGTTGCTTTTCTAGCCTTTGGAGAGCCTAATGAAACAGCACAAGGATAAATTTAACTATCAAGAACATTATCACTCCATTGCAATTTTTAAAGAGAAACTTACTGGGAGTATACTATGTTTGTACAAAGTGCAGTTGTGGTATCTTAGAAATGGGACAGAATAGATATGGAGAGAAATCTAGATGGCTCAAAATCCACTACAATGAAGAGAACCTGCATACAAGCCAAACTTAGTGACTTTAAAAGGGAATTTTAAAAACATACTCTAAAGTCATATATATATATGTGTGTGTGTGTGTGTGTGTGTGTGTGTATATAATCTAAATGCACTTTAAATGTACTTCACACACAACATATAGATAGGTATAATAATTATGATATAGTCAAGAAGCGTAATTTATTGTAAAAGTTCCATAATTAAATCAATATGTAACTGTTTACGCTGGAAGTCAGTCTGAGAAACACTACAATAATAGCAATGATTTAATATAAATCCAATCCAACAAGTATTTATTAAACATCTATTTCGTACAAGGAGCTGGGAATAAAATATAATGACAAGAAGAACTGCCCTACCCTCCAGTAGGCTATATTCTTCTGGTACAATGCATGTAATGTACTGTTTATATCAATATATTCTTGATTATTTTTTTTGGAGGGGGGAAGGCAAGGCAATTGGGGTTAAGTAACTTGCCCAAGGTTACACAACTAGTAAGTGTCAAGTATGTGAGGCCAGACTGGAACTCCAGTCCTCCTGACTTCAGGACTGATGCTCTATTCACTGTACCACCTAGCTGCCCCTATTCTTGATTATTTGAAAAGGAATATAGCAATAATATATACATAGAAGGTGGCATGAGCTGAACCTTCAAGTTAAAAGCAGATTCTACGAGACAAAAGGAGGAAGGATTCCATTCCTGCCATGAATGATAGTCTGTGGAAAGGCACAGAAGCTGGAAATAAGAATGCCAAATTTAGGGAATAGTCATTAAGCCAGTTGTGCTGTAATAGAGTATGTGGTCTTCATTTACTTCATCTGTAAAACAGCTACCTTATTTGCCTGAAGGAATGGAATCAAGACTCAAGGGACTTTTGGGATTTCTTTCATCTCAGATATAATGATCCTAATGATTACTGACAGAGGGAATTTTATGAAGATTGATAGTTGTTTTGTTTTTCCCCTCATGAGGTTTATGGTCTTCTAAAGAGGTGAATTAAGTAGAGTCAACAGAATATGATTAAAAGAAAAAAATGTTAACCTATTCTTTCCTTAAAACAAAAAAAAAATCATTCTATTTTGGGAGAGATAATAGTGAGAAATAAATGGATAAAAATATATTTATGGAGAAAAAAGGGATCTCCAAAAGTTCTTTTATGACTATGTTTTATCTATCACTCAAGAGTTAACCTAGGGGCGGCCAGGTAGCACAGCGAGTAAGAGCACCAGCTCCAGTGTTGGGATGACCTGGGGATTGAATCTGGGCTCAGATACTTAGCACCCACCCAAAAACACCTGGACCTGTAACCTTGAGCAAGTTACTTAACCCCAACTGCTCTAAAAAAAAAAGTTAACCTAATTCTTTTGGGGAAAAATGTACATAAGGAAAAAATGTTTTTTAAAAAACTTAATAACATTCAACACTTTCCTCAAAGAGAATCCTTTTTACTTTAAAAGCAGAGAGATACAAATTTAATATATTGTGAAAATGATTCCTCCTATATAGGGTGATACATGAAATTGAAAATTATCTTAGTATTTCTTTTGAATAAATTTTATTACATTAAATAAAATTAATCTAGGTGTCTGAAAAACAGGCTGATAGCACATAATAAAGAATAATTATAGATTACAAGGTACTCTATAGTTATAAAGTATTTGTATACATATTATGTCCTGTAAATCTCACAAGGCCTACTTGGTAGATAATGTAAATATTATCTTCATTTTATAGATGAGGAGGAGTGCCTTAAAGTTCTTCTAGCTCTACTCTAATGCTGCTTCTATTACACTATGCTGCTTTTCTTTTCTTTTTTTTGCTTTTTGAAGGGCAACTGGGGTTAAGTGACTTGCCCACAATCACATGGTTAGTAAGTGTGTCTAGTGTCTGAGGCCACATTTGAACTCAGGTCCTCCTGACTCCAAGGCCTGGGCTCTATTCCCTTATACACCTAGCCACCCCCCACAATGCAGGTTTTCAAGTATGCTATTAGTGATTGCTAAATATCAATATTTAAATGAAAATCCTATAAGACTGTCATTAATTTCATATTTTGTGTCAAAAGTAATAAAGAATATTTAAGATTAACTAAAGAGGAAAAAATGAAAGTAAATGATAAATCCACTACCAAAGGGTAAACTCCCAAAAGCAAAAGCAGAGTCTAAGTCAATTTGGTTTCTTCCAAACTCTCACTCTCCTAGGAGAATGACCAATCAAAGAAAATAAAAAGTTGGCTCAACAAGAAACGAATCTGTTACATGTATTTTTCTTTACTGAGATTCCAAACTAAAACTACAGAAAGAAAAGAAAACTGTGTAACAATCGAGTGCTATAAAATATACCTTTGCAAGAAGCAAATTTTGAAAAGGATTTGCTGGAATGAAAAGACACTGAGATCTTCCCTTCTTGATTAAAATGAGGTGAGTTTTCACTTTTAATAGTAGTGAGGAAATGTCACCATTTTTCCATTTTAAATAGCTGAATCATTCAAAAGCAGTTGAATTCAAGAAGAAGCAAATATTGCTATTCTTCTAGCTCTTCTTTATGAAGTGTGCCAAGTTAAATTTCATACCAGAAGCTACTGAAAATATATTAAGTGACTAGCTGAATTTCTGATACTGGTTTTAAATATTTACTATTAAATTAACGAGCTACTTTTGGCTATAGAACAGATCTTTGACGAAAAAAAAAAAGAACCTATTTAAGGAATTTATTCATTCATCAAAACTGAGTGCCTTCAAACGTCTCTGTGTTATGCAGTATCACTGTAGCAAATAGGCACTAAGCAAATGACTAAAATCCGGGAGGGATTCTTACAGCGCCCAAGGTCTGCTGGCAGAAACAGAAAAACCCAGAAGGAGAATTCATCCATTCCTCCTGCATAAATCTCTAGTGATAATATGGCCACAAGCCAAAGGATTAACAATAGCTAAATCTCTGCATCACATTCATACTGGATTACATTATTAAAAACTACTACCATTCATTCTCCTCAGACACTGGAAGACAAGTAAACTCGTTTTAATCTGGGTTCCCAAATGACTATTTAAAGACTTCTTTAATTCAAAACAAAAGTCAAAATGGTCCTCAAATTAGCATACACCCAGGAGCTTGCAATCAACCAAGAAACAAACTCAGGCATAGGTGTTCAGCAGTTAACATATGGCAGGTGGGGAAATGACAATCTGTTGCTTGTCTGCATGCACCTGTGTGTTTGGGGGCGGGGGGGGAGGGGAGGGGCGTGAGTCCTTCGGTAGCATGGCTAGGGCCCCTTAACCCCTAGATTCGCAGTAGGCTGGGCGGACGGATGGATGGGAGAGGGTGGATGGATGGCTTAGTAGATGGGAAGGTGGATGAGGGGGTGGACGAGTTATTTGTCCTTATCCACCCTACAGAGGTGACAGGCACCGGAGGCCCAGGGATTCCTCCCGAGAGGCCTGCAGCTTCCTCCCCGAGGGAGGTCGAGGAGCTGTAGGAGGCAGGAAGCCTCCCCATCCCCACGGCCCAGCGTCCAGTTTAGTGCCGTGGGGAAGTGGAGGCTGGGGTGCGCGCTATCCCTCCCGCCCCTCAATGCGGGGCGCCAGGCCCACTCCGAGGCCCCGGGGGACAATGGGAGGGGGAGGGGCGGACGGTGGCGGAGCCCCGGAGGAGCGCGGTGGGGGGTGGGGGAGGAGGGAGCTACCCCGCAGGGCTGGAGCTCACCCAAACAACCCTCTCAAGAACGAGTGGGAGGACTTCACGCGCTTCTCGGCCTCCGCCATCAGCTGGACCGCCTCCCGTTCCTTGCCCGCGTTGTCCATGTCTGCCTCCTTTACACTCTTCGGATTGGGGTAGAGAATAACGAAGTAACGGCGGCGGAGCCCGACGACTCAGCCTAACGGAACCCACTGCTGCTGCCTGGGGAATGCACCTCTAGAGTTTCTCCACAGTGGAGAAGCGGGGGGGAGGGAAAGGGGGCGAAGCGCTGGCCTGGATCACAAAGCATTTCGGGATTTGTAGTCCATCCTCCCTGCTTTGGTCTCAGAGTCCGAAGAGGGGGAAACTACATTTCCCAGAAGAGAGTCGGACCTTTGCAGTGTGCGGACACGCTCCCTTCTGCCCCCTGGTGTATATTCAACCTGTAAGCTAGAGATACTGCATTTGGGGGGTGTGACCCAACGTAGGAGGAGCTGGGAGGTAAGGAGTCCACCGAGACTGGGAAGCATAAGGGGGCACATTATGATTAGCGATTTAGTCCGTTCGCCAAACCTTTATTAAAGATCCCACTTTGATAGGGAGCCCTGTATTAAGGCACTGAACAAAATAATAAATTTTAAGTGAGGTGTTGCCCCTTATGAAACTTGAAGTCTAAAAAGGAGGGAAACTAGGCACATACGCAGATAATAGGACACAATGACACGTTGTTGAGTTCCCCAAACGCCAGGCTTTATTTCTCTTAATAGTTCCTAGAATATGTTCCTAAGACTTCCACGAAATCGCGGTATTCTATTAGTAATTGTCATCAACAGGTCATTAATCACAGGTTGGGGGTGGGAATGGCTGCAAGGTGCAGAAAAGAAAGTCCTGCAGTCAGGAGACAGGAGGTGTCAAATCCTCAATCCGACACTAGCCTGGTGACCCTATGCAGCTCAGCTTTGACAGCACTGAGACGGAGGTGGAACTTGACTCACCCGGGTGATCTCAGTTAGCCTCTCTAGGCCTCAGTTTCCTCATCTGTAAAAAGCTAGACAATTGAACTGAATGGCACCTCAAGTCCCTTCTAGCTCTAGATGTGTAATCTGGTTTCCATATCTACAAAATAGAGATCCTGCTTCTGACTCCTGGTTCTATACAGGCTTTCTACCACCATGGCACAGCATCCTTTTCATCTTGGAAGTTCACACCCATCCCACCTGAACCCCTGTTTTTCAGTTCCCAACAGGAACTGTCTCTTTCTTTGCTTATTTATATTCCCAGCATTTGACACAGAGCTTGGCATAGAATAAGAGCTTAATAAATGCTTGTTGACTTCATTTGACTTGACTTGATACCCATATTACAGGATCCTTGTGAGGAATTCACTTTATAAATCTTAATACACTATATAAATGTGACTATATAAGATGTCCCACAAGTCTTAGTGCAGTTTTATGCTAATAAGGCTTAAACTGAACTAATACTTTTGGAACACTATATATGTAAACTACAAGTACACAGCTTACCTGATTCAACATCACTCACACACATATGTTGTGGGTATATAATATCATTTTACCAGGACATTTATCCATTTGGCAATGCCTAGGCCCAAATTTGAAACCTCTCTGTTTACTCCCCAATCCCTTAATCAGTTGTTTAAAGGTTGATTTGAGAAACAATATTCATATGTATGCCCCTGGGTTTCCCCCTCAGAGTATTGCCACAGACTTTTCTATTATGTTGGATCAGGTAGAAGAGGAAGACCAGCCCAAGGTAATCTAGCATTCCTGCTACTGTATCTCTGGCTAACAGCTGCTTATCAGCATTAGTGAAGTAATCATTGTACATGTTAGACAATTACAACCACTCTTAGCTGCTGGGTTGATATTAAATGACAGCTTAGGCAATGTGACTGGTTAAAAGAGGAGAGGGTAGTCTCCTGGACACACATTGTTAGTGTGTTCCATTGGTATAAAATTCCTGCATGCAACCTTAGGGTCAAAACATCTAATGAATGTCAATGCAATGGAGAGGTAGTGGATAGCCTATCTGGAATCTCAGCATGGTAGCAAATAAATTAAAAGTGTATCTGATTTCTATTCTCACCATCTCTTCCAAGAATCATTTGATATGCACCCACCCTTCAAAGGAAAAGAAAAAAAATGACTAAAAAGTCATTTAAATGGTTATTTCTTAAGAGTGATATGATTTGATATATGGGGAATGAATTCCTAAGATCTCAAAGCTTATTTTTACCAACCTCAATCTTACTTTCCATACTCCTTCAACTTTTTGTTTTCTCTTGCTTATGAATGTAAATAAATTATTACTTAATAACTCGTCTTTTATGGATTATTTTATGTTTCATTTACAAAATTGCTGTACATGTACTATACTGTATCCTTCGCCAAGTAGATGTTTCTCTTTTGGTGCTTCAGCTTTGAACTTTCTGCCAGGGGAAATCTGATTTGTCTGAGTCAGGTATCCAAAAGTCTATTGTTTCTCATTTCGGGGCATTTCCAGGCCCATTTTACAGGGAGTTATTTTTGAATGCTACTTAAGGATTACTTCCACCTGGCAATGTTAAAATCCAGTTGGTGAAACAAATATGTAAATCAACGTCAAAAGAGAATTTGCAACAACTATTAATATTTCTGAGATGCTGGCACAAATACTCGGCTCCACAGATTATGAAAATAAGACTTTTCTTTAGAATTTGGTATGAGAGTGGCCAAACTTCTTGAAATAAATTGATCAGGAAGGTAACAGGTAGAACTTAGCTGAATTGTTGTTGACTTACTGAACTTTCAGTTTACTAAATGCATTAATATATATTGTTTCATATGATCTGCACAATAGCACTGTGAACTATGTTATGTGTGAATATCTCCATTTTGTAAGTGCAAAACCTAATGATGGAGTCCTAACAGAACTGCCCTCAGCCCCAATATCCAAACTTCACTACAGGCCCACTGTATCTACCAAGCCTCCTCCTCACCTCCCCCATGCCATTTTTCCTAACTTATGCCTCACTGCTCACTAGAACAAGTGTGTCCCTGAACTCAGTTCCCACAGAAACAACAGGTGAACCCATGTGATAGAAACTCAGCACCCCCTCCCCTCCCGGCCAGACCCTTTCCCAGGAGAACAGGTGTGCAATCACAATCGCATCATCCATTTAGTCCAAGACAGGACCACAATACCTAACTATCAGTCTTGACCAGACAAAGCCACAATCGCTAGCCTATCAGAAAACAGCACCACCAGGATGTAGAGCAGGATACTTGACCACCTAACTGTGGAAGGGGTCCACCCCGTGTTAGCACCTGCGCAGTAACAGTCAAGGACTGACTTAGAGTGAACCTATGACATAGAGAGGTTTATTATAATATCATGATCATACATACATGCCCCCTAACTATATGCATTATGGGTAACCACATGCACAGTTACACTAAGGCTGGTACCCCTCCTCCATTACCTAATCCCTTAACAAACCTCTCCTATATCAATCATGTTCTGATAATTGCATGTAAATCTTGATTATGTAATCAGTGTCATATTCTCTATAAAATTGTGTGTCTTGCCTTACTGAGGGGCTATTTTCCTCAAAGGGATTTAGCCACCCTCCAGAGCATGAAACTTCAAAATTATAATAAATCTTTCCAACTGGCTTGGAGTTGGCCTGAGTTTTTGTAATTCTTTAGATATGGCCCACCACAACCCTACTGGAACCTCATCACTAAGACTCATGAAAGTGAAGTGATTTGTGAGGGGGAGGACTAACGATTTTAGCAGGATGTAATAAAAAAGGTGTAATAAAATAAAGGTGTAATAAAAAATGCAAATTTAAAAAATTCTGAGGTTATGCTATCCTTTCTTTCTTACCTTTCCAGTTGTTTGCCCCATTCTCCCCCTCTGTGCCCTCCCACACACCAGTACTCTTTGTTTCAGTGACCCTGGCTTCCTGGCTATTCATTGAACAAGACGCTCCATCTCTCAGCTTTGGGCATTTCTTCTGGCTGTACACAAAATCTAGAATGTTCTCCCTCCTCATTTCTGCCTCCTCTAACTTCCCTGGATTTCTTCAAGTCCCATTAAAATTTCATCTTCTACAATAGACCTGCACAACTTAGCAGCAGGTAGGGGCCAAAATTTAAAAGGCTAAACTTCAGGCCTCAGATAGGTTTTTGAAGCTCGCTTTCCAAGTAAAGGTATAATTAATGATTAAATTATTTTGCAAATAAAACATATTTTTAAAAATAGAAATTTCAATTAATATCAATTAATTATGCTTATTAAGATTTTTTATAATAAAATCACATTAATGTTTAAAAAATTACTTTGCTAGGTGGCACAAGTTTTAATACATTTTTCAGGTTTTCTTGCTGTTTACATTTAGTAACAACCAAAAACATAGTGAAAAGGTACGATTCTTGCTCTTCTCATACTAGATGATGGTTGGTTGCCATGGGTCATATGACAAACAGGAGAGAGTGTGCAGTAGCAACCCACCTGCCAAGTTACATGATGGGCACAATACTGACTAGTGGAAGGCAGGTTAAGCATGGCACAGACAAAGCACTTGTATTTCTTTTCTTTATTTTACATCTTCTACATTTTTTGCGGGCTGCCCAAAATCCTTTGGCAGCCTGCAGGCCTTATGTTGTATAGGCCTGTTCTACAGGAAGCCTTTCCTAATCCCTCTTAATTTCAGTGACTTCCCTCTTTTCATTATTTTCCATTTATCACATATAGCTATAGATATCTATAAATCTCTACCTTATTCATACATATTTGTTTGCTTGTTATCTCTTCTATTAAATTCTGAACTCCTTGAGGGCAAGGAGCCTAGCATAAATGCCTGGTACATAGTAGGCACTTAATAAATGTATACTGACTGATTGAATATTAAGCTTAGCACAGTACCTGGCACAGAGTAGGCACTCAATTATTTATTGGCTGAATTTTATCATACCCTGTAGATTGGCAAAAAATGGAAATAGTGAATGTTGGAGGAGTCATGGAAAGAGAACTAATATATCATGGGTAGAGCTAGAAATTGGTCCATCCATTCTAGATAAAAACTTATAGTTAAGCAAGAAAAGTGACTAAACCATTCAAATCTTTTGACTTAGTAATCCTATTACTGGACATATGCCTTCCAAGGAAATCAAAATGCCAAAAACAAAGGTCTAATATGGACCAAATTGTTAATAGCATTTTTTATTCTAAGAAACTGAAAAGGAAGTTGGCATCCATCAACTGGGGTATGACTAAATAAACTGTGGTGCATTAATGTAATGAAATATTATCATTGTTCAGGAAAAAGTTGAAATGAGGAACTTAGAGAAAATGGAAAAACATATGAACTGATGTAGAGTGAAATGAGTTGAATCATTAAAACAAAATACACAATGACTACAACAATGAAAAATGATAACAATAAATGATAACAATAAAAATTAATTTGAAACTTGAATAATTGAAAGAGGATAATTATTCTGGAGAATAGATAATGAAATATATTTTCCCCTTTTCAGAGAAGAGACAGGATAATTTCAGCACAATATTGTGTTTTTTATCAGACACGGTCATTGTAGAGGGTCTTTTTGCTTGGTGTGGGAGGAAATTTCCAGAAATCACTGTGATACAAAAATTAAAGGAATCAATAAAATTTATGTTTTAAAAATGTTATGGAGCAATCAGAATGATATTTTGCCAGACCAATTTCAAAATTTTAGGAACAGAGACAGAGCCCCATACTTAGGTGATAAAACTATATATGTGGCTTCCTTATAGTGTATAAACTGACTTGAGGGATAAAGAACCTATTAAGAAGCTCTTGATATCCTCTTTCTTCTATCCCACCACATAGAGAGCACCATCAAGCCAGTGTCTACAATCCAAAAGAGGGATGTTTTGTGGGGTATATCCCCACACCAACCTTTCTTCAGGTCTTCAATGAACCAGTGATGCCATCCTTTGTGAGTATTTCCTATATCCTATATCATATATAGGAATATCTCATATTCCTATATATCACAACCTATCCATGCCTGCTCATCCTTCTCAGTTCTTGACTGTGCACTCCCGTAAGTCCTGTATATAGTGTCTACTTAGTCTACTAGACGTCTTCCTCCATTTCTTAGCATTTTTTAGGTATGAGTATAGCACCTATCTGTCCATTTTCCCCTTATTTATATTATGTGACCAGCCCACTGCATCCTTTATCCATTTATTGGAGAATATCTTTAAAAAAAAGACAATAGTATTTCATTTAGTAAGTGAGCCTCATACTTATCAGCACTAAAACCTGGGAATTTATGTTGACCAAGGAAGAAAGACATCTTCCTTCAATCTCATTTGATATTCACAAAACTCTGGGAGGTGTTGCTATTGTACCCATTTTGTGGTTGAGAAAACTAAGGCAAAGAAAGGTTAAGTGTTTGCCTAGGATCATAGAACTTCTAAGTGTCTATGATATAATAATAACAATAATTAACATTTATATAGTCCTTACTATGTGTCAGGCGCTGTGCAAAGTGATTTGCAATTATTATCTCATTTGACCCTCGCAATAACCCTGCTATTATTATCCCCATTTTACAAATGAGGAAACTGAGGCAAATGAAAGTTAAATGACTTGTCCAGGGTCACAGAGCTAGTATCATATTTGAACTGACTCTAGGTACAGTGTTCTATCCATTGTACCATCAAACCGCTTCAAAAACAGTTTAACAAAGCCAACTGTCACATGGGACATTTCCTGGGCAACACCAGCTTTGAGAGTTGCTTTGCGAGTAATTAATTCCAAGTTCAAGACTTCCTGACTTTGAGAGTTTGGAAACTTAGTCTTCTAGAGAGTTATGATTTCTTGGCACATCCTGTACCTTGGAGAAAGAAGAAGACAGCACACATGGATCCTACACAGTCTCCTAATTGGGGAACAAAGTCAGTGAGTTACTTGGACAGAAGTCTTATGAGACGGAGTAAACTCTTTTATTTATCTTGTAAATAAAACCTGAAGGCTTTTCAAATTGAAAGGACTCATGAATCGATATAGTCAAATGGAAAGACTCTAAAGAATATTTAGACCAGGGTCTAAAGACCCAAGTTCCATATTGTTAGTGTGTGACTTTCATCATGACAGTAGTCATGCACCTCAGTTTTTACATGTGTAAAATGTGGATGACTTCTTCAATTAGGTTATATAGATTTTTTGTAAAGGCAAAATGATAGGTGTGAGAGTCTTTCAACACGTAACCAATCCAAGCAAATACAAAGTTTTATAATGAATTTTCTTATGTACTCAAATATACCAAGATTTCAGTCTATTTAACCCCTAGAAATCTAGAATGCCTAGAAATATAGAAAATGGGGTGTGTTTGAGGGATATTCCAAAGCAGAACTTTGTTTATTTTATTATTCAGTGTCATTGATGCTAGACAGCATTCTTGAGCCAAAAAGGGCACCTCATCTCAAGGTCAGCCAAGCTGTTCTCTTGCAGCAGCCAGGATGTGAAATCACAGGATGATTACATTGGCATTCTCTTCTGCAGTCTGGCCTATGTCTGGGAGACTACCCAAAGGGGAAATAGGCTTATAGGCTGTTGATCGCAGCTTCCTAGGGAAGGATAGATTGAAGAATACAATACATTGAAACCTTGCAGCAAGGTAGTTTTAAATAGATTCGATTTCTTTCACAGATAAATCTATATCAGCAGAAAGTTTAGAGCCATTTGATTTAAGGAAAAACAAGATATAATTAGAACAAAAAGCAAGGAGGACTAAAGGAAACAGTGGTCTAAACTGGTTTAAAATAAGAGTATTTTCCCCTCAGTGGCAAAAGTTCAATATCTAATATTAAGCTCTGAACTCAGTACTTAATATACGTTTGTTGAATGAATGAATGAATGAATGAATCTTAGTCCTATACGAGGCAGGGCCATCATAAAAGAAGCAACCTGGTACAGTAGGAGAGCTAGACTTGGGGGTCAGAAACCTTGTGTTTGAATTTTGCCTCCACTACATTTTAAATGGGTGACTTTTGGAAAGTTTTAGGACTATAGGTTTAAATCTAAAAGGGACCTTAGCGTTTATCTAGTTCAACCTCTCTTATTTTACAGATAAGGAAGCTGAGTCCCCTTTTAGCCAGTAGAGGATCATGTTCTTATCCATAAAATGGGGAGAATATTTGTATTACCTACTTCCTAGGGTTGTTGTGAGCACATTTCACAAAACCCAAAGTGTTATATGGATATAATTTCTGACTCAAAATATATTATCATTAAGACTCTCCTAATTGGTGGAAACTGATTAGAATGCCTCCAAAATGCTCCAAATCTGCATGAGTATCAGAGTTGGTGAGAGGTTGGGAGAAGAGAGATCCTGGTCTTTTCTGGCTTCCAACTTCAAAAGAGAAGATATATGGTTCCAAATTCCCTTTAAAGAGAGGTCCTTAAAGGAAAAGAAAGAGTGGGAAGAAGCCAACATGTAAAGGAGCCAGCACCTGGATGGTGTCCCTGTCTTCAGACTACTATACTAAAAAATTCAGGGAATTTCTCCCTGGGGACCTTTCTCTCTCTCTCTCTCTCTCTCTCTCTCTCTCTCTCTCTCTCTCTCTCTCTCTCACTCTCTCTCTCTCTCTCTCTCTCTCTCTCTCTCTCTCTCTCTCTCTCTCTCTCTCTCTCTCTCTCTCTCT
>NW_027187378.1:17844502-17875508 GCF_028583685.1 Petaurus breviceps papuanus
TCTCTCTCTGTCTCTCTCTCTCTCTCTGTCTCTCTGTCTCTCTCTCCCTGTCTCTCTGTCTCTCTGTCTCTCTGTCTCTCTGTCTCTCTCTCTCTCTCTCTCTCTCTGTCTCTCTCTCTCTCTCTCTCTCTCTCTCTCTCTCTCTCTCTCTCTCTCTCTCTCTCTCTCTCTTTCTCTCTCTTTCTCTCGTTACAGTGAGTCAGCATTCCATACTGAATAAAAGGCCAACTTTGGATTTCAGAAAGACCAGAGTTTAAGTCCTGACTCTAATCAGGGGCAAGTCACACACACACACACACACACACACACACACACACACACACACTTGATGCTCAGAAATGTGGTTGCTGTACTCACAAGTTCACATGTGCATGTGTGTATGAACACACACATATTACATGGATATACACACAGGTGTATACATACACATGTGTTGTGCATATGCATATTGCATTGTACATATACAGAACACACATATGAATATATAGTTCCAATGGTCAGGTCAAGGGTAGTCTTGAAAAGAAAAAGAAGACATACAAAGTCACAAAATGGACTGAAGGGAATGTAGGGAAGGGTCAGTACCATACTCTTTGACTTGGAACACAGTCCAGGGACATATAAATAGATTAGCACTTACTTCACTGGGTTGTTGTAGGATCAATTAGATAATGTATATAGAGTGCTTAATAAACATTAGAGTCCCAAATTGCCCTCCAAAAAGCAAAAAAAAAAAAACCACACAACATTAGAGTGTTCTATTTGATTCTACCCAATCAAGATCCTTATAGCCATTGTCTACAAACTTCCAAGACATTCTCTTTCCTTCCTTACTAAGTTCAGGACCTGGCTTACAATCTTTGTCTTCTCCCTAACTCCTGACTACATTCAAAGGGACTTCAAGATACCCTAACCATTTGGTTTTTTATCTTACCTACTTTTTTGATGAACTCCTCTGCCTCACCTCAGTTATACACAAAGATGATCAAACCCTTTATCTTGTCATCACTCACAAATGCCCTACCTCCATGTTTAAGAACTCTGAAATCCTTTTATCTGACCACAAATCTATTGAATTTCCACTTACTCCCTCTGCCTTCCCATACCAAACTTTACTCTATGTTCTATGTTCTCCAGTTCCCTCTCAGGCTATCACCTCTGAACTACTTATGCTATCATTTCCCCCCATTTTCACCCTGTAGTGAATCAGTTCAACTTTGCACTATCCTATTCTCTTGAGTCCCTCATCATATTTTTGATTGTGCCCTGCCAAGCCTCAGCCTTAAATCACTTTTACCATCTGCTGGCTTTACTCCTATAAATACACTACTGAACAGAGGTGGAGAAAAAATCATACAACTATTCTGGTTGTATGTAATAAAGTGGGTCCACTACAAATTAATCTTGCATGACCTAAACTGGACCCTCACTGCTGCTAGACAATCCTTCTATACCTCCCTTATCAATTCATTATTATTCTACTCCTTATAGTGGATTTTCCAAAAACTTTTCATTCTTCCTCAAATTTCCCATGGCTCCCCATTTCCCTAACCTCTTAGTTGTGAAACTTGCTGTAAAACCAAGCACAAGCAACTTTACAGAGGACTGCTACTGTGAACAGCTTTCAAGGTTCTGATTACATAGTATAGCAAACTCTCTATTTATTCAGTAACAAATCAGAGGAAAACATTCACAGAAATCAAAGTACAGCATTCAGAATGTTACAACTTCACAACTTATCACTAAAATGGCTACATAGTTTTCACCAAAGTGATCACAAAGTTTGAAGCAAAGTACATTCATTTAGTCAATCACAAAGTCCTGAATTCAATCACAAAGTACAGAAGTCAAAGTCCTCCACCCATGGGGAACAATTCAGTTACAACTTCATCAGTCACTACGCAGTGCCCTCTTAAGGGGTAGTGGAAAATACAAAAGCCATCCACCCCTAGTTCACAAGTAACTTACAATTTCATCAGTCACAACTCAGTACCCACAGAGAGTTCTTTTCAACTTGACTCAAGGCAAGCTTTCAGCTTCCATGGTTCCTCTTCCATGGTCCCAGCTCCTGCCCAAATCTAACTAACTGCCACCTGAGTTCAAAGGCAGACACCTCCCAGTTCCTTGTCCAGCTCTCCATGAAGTTCCTGCTCCACAATGAAGCTCACAGTGTCCAGTCCACCTCAAGTCCTTCACAGTCTCTATTCCTAGGAAGAGAAAACTTAACAGAGCCACAACAATATCTACACACATCAAGCTTAGCAGAATTACAACATTCACACAGATGGTTGGCACTATCATCTCAATTCACTTTCTGCCCTTGAAATCAACATAGACCCAAAACAGACAGACAAAGTACCCACACCACAGTCATGCTTCCTCTGGCAGCTTGGTCTGGCCCTCGGATTCAGCAGCTCCAGCTAGCCCTTGAAGAAGCTCCACCACCACAAGTTCTGTTCTCAAAATCAAAATTATTTTCTCCAGCTCCATTCTCAAAATCACTTTATCCAGCCTCCACGCGATTTGCTCCAAGAAATTTTGTCTCAGTTCTCAATTCTCATTTCTCTTCTCAGTTCTTCTCAATTCTCAGTTCAGTCTTCAGTAGCAGCCCAGCCTCCAGATGCTCACTGAGAGGAATTCTCTCTCTCTCTGTCTCTGGTTGCAGCTGCTCTGCCTCCACAATGCTTACCCCAAGAAATTCTGACTCTCCCAGCTGGGACTTTTCCTTATTTATTCTATTAGCTCCTCCCTATTCAGCCCGTTCTTGTTATGTCAGCAATAGGGGTCCATACCTTCTGTTTCTTTAACAGAGGCTTGATATAATCAGCTTGACATAAGTGCTAAGTACCTGTTAGCTTGTCAATACAAAAGGATCTTCAAATTTCATTAATATTATACTCGCCTGATACTTTACAGAAAAAAAGAGATTATTCTCCAAGAGCTCCCTCTTTTTCCCCTTTGCTTATCTCATATTACTTCACTTTCTTTCCTTTCATTCTCTTCTTAACTCCCCACAATCTTCAGATCTCATCATTCCCCAAAAAACCTGCTCTCTCCAAAGTTACCGATGACCTCAACTGCTGAATCCAATGGACTTTTCCCAATCTTCATTCTTCTTGACTTCTTTGCAGCCTTTGACATTGCTGATCACCCACTTTGACTTGATACTCTCTTCTTTCTAGGTTTTTGGGACACCACTCCCTTCTTGTTTTCTTAGTACCTATTGGACCTCTCCTCAGTCTCTTTCTGGACCCTTATCCAGGTCATCCCTACTAACCATGGGCACACTATCAGATTCTGTCCTAGGCCCTTTTCTCTTTTCCTTCTATTCTACTTCACTTAGCAATCTCATCTGTTCCTGTGGATTTAGTAATAATTGCTATACTGATGATTCTCAAATCAATCTATCTAGTCTTAACCTCTCTGCTGAGGTTTTAGACTCATATTTTAAACTGCCTTTTAGATATCAGAGTGGATGTCTAGTAGACATCTCTATGTCCAAACTGAACTTGCTATATCCCTCAAACCCTCTCTTCTTCTAAACTTTTCAATAACTGTTGAGAATGCCACCGTACCCCCAGTCACATAGGCTCTCAATCTAGTTGTAATCCTTAACTCTTCACTATCTCTTGCCCCCATATCCAATCTGTTGCCAAGGCCTATCAATTTTACCTTTGCAGGATCTTTCTATGCCCTCTTTCTCCTTTGATTCTGTTGCCCTTCTCATGTAGACTCTCATCTCCTCGTGCTTGGACTATTGTAATAGCCTACTGTTTAGTGTGCAGGTCACAAATCTCTTCCCACTTCAGTTCATCCTCCATTCAGTTACCAAAGTGATTTTTCTAAACTGCAGGTTTAATCATGTCACACCCAATGTTTAAACTTCCTATTACTTACAGGATCAAACATAAAATATTCTGTTTGGTGTTCAAAGCCCCACACCCCCTACCTTTCCAATCTTCTTACATATTACATATCTCCATCACTCAATGTACTCTTTGATCCACTGACACTGGTCTTTTTGGTATTCCATGAATAAGACATCCATTTCTTAGCTCTGGTCATTTTCTCTGGCTGTCCCCATTGCCTAGAATGCTCACCCTCCTCATCTCTACCTCCTGACTTTCCTGGTTTTTTTTTAAGTCCTAACTAAAATCTCATCATCTATGGAAAATCTCTTATAATCACTCTTAATTTTATTGTCTTTCCCCTATTAATTGTTTCCTGTTTATTTGCTGTATGGTCTGTTTGGGCAAATTTGCTTGCTTGTGAGGTCCTTGAGGGCAGAGACTTGTCTTTTACCTATCTTTATATCCCTAGAATTTAACGCAGTGCTTGACACATAGTATGCATTTAATAAATGCTTATTGATTGCCTGACTTAATGAATGTTAGTTATGATTATTATTGTATATGAATACCTCTGGTATTTTTAGCACCAGATGGAGAATCTATCTCCTTCACCACTTTTCCCTCATATACTGCCTCCCTGAATCACTTCACAGTAGCCAAGGAGTTCCAATGTAGGATCCATATGCTGTAGGGCCATCTGAAGATATATACCCCTCACTCCCTCTCTGCCAAATTATAATCAGAAAATATATTTCCTATAATTCAGAAATGAAGAATGGAAGCACTTTAAAACAATATTCCAATCTTTCAATCAACAAGCATTTATATTAAACTCCTGCTTCACCATGTTCCACATGGGTTTGGGGAATATAAAAACAAAAATAAAACTGTCTCTGCCCTCAAGGAACTTGTATTCTATCAGGTATTTGACTGTGAAACTGTGAAATGAAATCTGTTCACTATATGAAGACTCCTGACCTTAATTAAATCTATTATTTAGTTTGTTAGGAAGAAAGGCTACATGTTGAATAGGAGGGGGAAATTCTTCTTTTTAATGGACTTTCAGAAAGTATACATTATTTAATTACACAAAAGTATGGGGGAAAGGGCTTTATTTCCCTCCAAAAATAGTGTGATATGAAAGCAGGATTTAGCTATCCCCAGGACTGAAATTAGAGTTAATAAAGGGTTGCTAAGTATGAAGACTCAAATGCAAAATAATCAATGGTGTTTTTCCTGAGCAGATGAATGAGTCATCCCTGATGCCAAGAGCCTAAGCAGATCTGGAATTTCAATGCTAATGTGATATGACATGGGAAGCTTTCTGGTTATGAAATAGTGCTTTGAGCGTGAAATTCTTGTTCTCTTTTCTGATTTAACTGCATCTATTTTTTTTTTTTGCTTTGGCACTTTCCAGGAAAATTTAAATATATATTAGAAATTAAACATTAATCTTGTATTTCTTTAGGATTGAGAAATCTGAAATATAGACATAGAATTTTAAATTGAGAGCAGAGAGCAAAGGAATAGGACAATGGCAGAGAATTTTCAGGTAAGTGACAGAAAAAACTTGCTATTGTGGAAATAAAGATCAGATAAATATCATTAAAGGCTAACTCTTCTTGATGCTTCAGATTATCCTTTATTTAAAAAAATCACTTCTACTTTAGTAGTTTTGTCTCAGCAGAACTGGGACTCAATTCAAAATAACTCTCCATATTGCACATCAGGATTGCATATAAGCAGCTGTTCATAATCCAATACTTTAATATCAGATATTTTTATATTAAAATAAAAAATCATAGTGAATTGTGACTGTATTATGTTTCTGGAATGCCAGATAAGATTTGATCCCAATTATCCTTCTGTATACATATAAGGAAAATATGAAAATGGAGATAAAAATGAGAACATGATATAAAATAGAATAAACATATAGAAAATAGAATAAGAATATAAGGGGGAAATTGGTTTAAAAAAGAAAATCAATCAGGAAACAAGAAGTCAGTCACCAAGCATTTATTTAGCAGTTACTATGTTCAAAGAATTGGACTAAGTGCTAGAGATAAAAATAAAGGCAAAAAGATGGTTTCTGCCCTCAAGGAACTCATATTCTAATAGAGGAAACAACAAACAATTCTATACATAGAAGATTTATCAGGATAAATGAAAGGTAATTTCAGAAGGGCACATATCAGTGGCCAGAATTGGGGTAGAAAAAAAGCGACCAGGAAAGTCTTGCAGAAGGTAAGTTTAAATTTGGATTAAGTCTTGAAGGAAACCAGCAAGAGGAGGCAGAAATGAGGAAAGGGAGAGTTCTAGTCATGGGGGTCAATAGTGAAAAGACCCAGAGTCATGTGTGAGGAACCACCAAAAAGGCTGTATCATAGTGTATGTGGAGGGGATTGAAGTGAAAGAAGACCCAAAAGGTAGGGAAAAGAGATTTTGAAATAAGAAAATAAAAAATTATTTCTTGTATCCATCCCTTTCTCTTCAGTTCTAATAACTCTATTCCAGTACTTTTCATAGATGCTTAAATTAGTATAAGAATCCTCTGATTTTCCAGCTACAACCTATACTATTATTGCCAGATTATATTCAGATGGATCATTGAACTTCTCAATTTGAATATTCCCCATAACAATGTTAATCTCATGCCTGTCGGCCTACCATTAGCTACTCTTATGTATGTCTTTATAAATTTGGGGGAAAGGGTTGTGAAGAAAGAGAGGAGAGGTCTACCCAACTTGCTGGGAGACATTCTTATTTTCTCTTATCATCATAAGGATTCCAGTGGAGCATTCAGGCAGTCCACTTGTTATCTCTAACCCTCATGCCATGATCATCTCTTTTTGATCATCAATTACCTGATGTCTTTTTTTTTGCCCAAATTCTTCAAAGTTCCCTATTTATTGTAATGTATCCTACTCAGCCTCACCAAAAATCTCATCATTGCCCTCTGAATGGTATTATTTTCCCATTCCTTGAAGCTGTTGAATTCCATATCTTGCAGCCATGTGACTGCCAAATTATTTTCCTGTAATACCACTTTCACTGTCCCCACTCTGACAAGAATCTATAATAGCATGCTATTGTCTAAATTTCCCTTCCTGCCTTTCATTTGTTTCTATAATTTTCTTTCACTCTACCTATCAAACCTTATTTTAAAATTCTTCCTTAATATAAACCCTCTATTCTAATTTGATGGGAAATTGTTGATGGGGAGTGCTTAGCTTCCAGAAAGACATGCTGATATGTAATTTAAGTTCCTTGGAGAAATTTGGCATAGTTACATTCTGTAACTGGTACCAGTCTGCTAATCAAACTATGATGAAATTTTTTGATTGGTTGGCTATGGAATAGGAACTAGGGTGTATTTTTTTTAAAGGCACTAGTTAGCCAGAGCCCATTTTCTTGGTGAAGGGTCTTTCATACTTTGTGGCATTGGATAAGAATGACAAACTGCTAAAAGTCTCTAGGTGGGGGAGAGACCTTGTGTCCTCTCTTGAAACCGATATGATGATGAGGATTCATGACTCTGCTGGTGCTTCTGTCTTTGTTGTGTCATCTTTCTTTTTAATGAAGGAGATGGGAGATTGCCACAATCTTGTAAGTTTTTTAATTATCTAGGAATTATCTACCAAGAAAATCAGAAATTGAGTCCATGATGGATTTACTGGCTAGCCTGTCCAGCAACAATGCCCCAAGGAATGATTAAGTATTCTAATTCCTCTTCTGTTAATCTAGACAATTTACACATATTTTAAAAATATTCTTCCATTTTACTTAGATTGTCATACATCGGCAGATAGTTGGGTAAAATAACTTCTAATAAGTGGTTTAATTTCCTCTATATTGTGGCAAAATCACTCTTTTTATTTTTGATACTAATAATTTGGTTTTCTCCTTTTTTAAAACATCAAATTAACTAATGGTTATCTTATCTTTTTCCCATAAAACCAGTTTTTAGTTTAATTCTTAGTTTGATTATCTTATTTCAATTTTATTAATCTCTCAATTAATCCATAAAAATTATTAACTTTTAATATTCAGGATTTCCTATTTGGTGTTTAATTGGGAATTTTTTATTTGTTCTTTTTTCTAGGTTTTTTTAATTGCACACCCAATTCATTAATCTGCTCTTTCTCTATTTTGCTGATGTAAGTATTTAGAAATATACACTTTCATTTAAGGACTGCTTGGCTATATCCTATAAATTTTAGTATATTGTGCCGTTGTTGTCATTTTTTTTTTTTGCTTTTTGGAGGGCAATTGAGGTTAAGTGACTTGCCCAAGGTCAAATGGCTAGTTTTTGTGTTAAGTGTCTGTGGCCCGATTTGAACTCAGGTCCTCCTGACTCCAGGGCCAGTGCTCTATTCACTGAACCACCTAGCCACCCCCGTTGTCATTTTTTTTACTCAAATTATTGATTGCTTCTATGACTTGTTATTTGGCCCACTAATTCTTTAGAATTAGATTATTTGGTTTCCAATCAATTTTTACTTTGTGTTTCAGACCATAATGCAATAATGGTCTGAAAAGGTTGCATTTAATATTTCTACTTTTCTGCATTTGCTTATGAGGTTTTTGATGACTTAGTATGAGGTCAATTTTTGTGAAGGTGCCATGTATAGTTGAGAAAAGTGTATATTCCTTTCTATTTCCATTCAGTTTTCTCCAGAGGTCTATTATACCTAACTTTTCTAAAAATATTATCTTTTAACATCTTTGTTATTTATTTTATGCTTAGATATATCTAGTTCTAAGAAGGGAAGGTTGAGGTCCCCCCACTAGTGTAGTTTTGCTCTCTATTTCATCCTTTAACTCATTTACCTTTTTCTTTAAGAGGATGCTATGCCATTTGGTATATATGTATTTAGTATTGATATTACTTCATTGTCTAAGGTATCTTTAAGCAAAATATAGTTTTTCTGCTTGTCTCTTTTAATTAGGCTTATTTTTGCTTTTGCTTTGTCTGAGATCATGATTGCCACCCCTGTCTTTTTTTAACCTCAGATGAAGCATAATAACATCTGGTCTAGCCCCTTATTTTTACTCTGTGTGTATCTCTCCATTTCAAATGCATTTCTCGTAGCGACATATTATTAGATTTTGGTTTCTAATCCATTCTGCTATCCACTTCCATTTTAGGGATGAGTTCATCCCATTCATATTCACATTTATGATTACCAGCTGTACATTTCCTTCCATCCCATTGTCTTCTGCTTATCCTTCTCATTCTTTTTTTTCCTGTTCCTCCTCTAAAATCTGCTTTGCTTCTGACCACTGCCTTCTTTTATTTGCCCTTCCTTTTATCATCCCTTCTCCCTTCACTTATCTCCTTCCCCTCTTACTTCCCTTGTTGGGTAAGTGAAATACTAGTTCAGTATGTATGTGTGTGTATGTACACACACATGTATTATATATATATATATATATTCTCTCTTTGAACCAATTTAGATATGAGTGAGGCTCAAGCCTTGTCTCCATAAACCCCTACCCCCATTTTCTCCTCTATTGCAAAAGTTCTTCATTGCACACATCTTTTTGTGAAATAATTTTTCCCATTCTTCCTCTCCCTTCCCCCTTCTCCCAGGTCATTCCTCTTTCTCACCTATCCATTTTAAAAAAAATATCATCCCAACATAATCAACTTTCTATGTACATCTTTCTGTGAAGAATCCTTCTAATTGCCCTAACAATGAGTTCTTAGAAGATACATGTATCATCTTAAGTATATAGAAAGGTAAACAGTTTAACCTTTTTGAGTCCCTTATGATTTATCTTTAATATTTACCTTTTTATGCTTCTCTTGAGTCTTGTGCTGTAAAGTCAATTTTTTCAGCTTCAGCCTTTTTTGCACTGCTGTTTTTAGAGCTAGTTATGGGGGTTTGGAAGTTTTCAGTGCTTCCAAGGTGGCATAATTTGGGGAGAGGTGTGATCATTACTTTCTTGGTCTGCACCGTGGTCCTTACCCAGGAAAGGCTCCTGTTTCCATTGAATTGCAATTGATACTGCCCTTCAGGGTCTCTCATTCCTAGACACTGATATTGCCCCTCAGGATTTCTACTCCCTCTTGACCAAAAATGCTTCTCTCTGCCCTTGAACTATGATCCAGGAATGGGCATAGGCAATGGAGTTGCCACACAGAGTCTGGTTCTCTGTCCAATGCTAGCCCCAGAGTACTCTGTAACCTCTTTTTGACAATTTTCCAGGTCCCCTTAAAATCTCTGGCTCGAGAGCTCCCAAAGCTGCTGCTGCTGCTTTTGTAAACACCATTTAGTCCCACCACTGTGTGGGCTCTTGGTCAGTTCTCCCCCCAACTCCTCTACCACCACACATCTCTTTTTCTGAACTCCTATGCTGTCTTAGGCTAGAAGAATGTCTCACTCTGACCTTCTGTTGGTTCTGCCACTCCAGAGTTTGAGGTGAAGTGTTATTGTAAAGTTGTTTGGAGGAGAATAATGGGAGAATCTTGTTTAGTCATTTTTTTCAGTCACGTCCAACTCTTTGTGACCCTTTTGAGAATTTTGTTGGCAAAGATAGTAGAGTGGTTTTTCATTCCCTTTCTAGCTTATTTGACAAGTAAGGCAACTGAGGCAAACAGGGTTAAATGACTTACCCAGGGTCACATAGATAGTAAATGTCTGAGGTTTGATTTAATTCAGGAATAGGATTCTTCCTGATTTCAGGCCCAGTACTTTATCCACTGTACCACCTGGGAGAGTTCAGCTGAGTGCTTTCTCTATTCTACCATCTTGGCTCTCTCTTCAAAAGTCAAGAATCTCTATTCTAGGAAGGACAGTTTACTCATTGCTCGCCACACATAGCAAATTTATTTCTACCTCTGGGCCTTTACTCATGCTTATGTGCTTTGCCTGAAACATGACATCCCACTCCCATATCTCTTTTTCCTTCTTTTTCCTTTGTCGCGTTGTAGCCTTTGAAGTCTTTACATAGTCTAGTTTCACCCTACCTATTCAACTTTATTTTGCATTCTTCCTTAATATAAGTCTTCTAATCTAATGTAATGGAGAACTGGTGAGCTGGAGTACTTGACTTCCAGAAAGTCATATTGATGTGTAATGGAAGGCAGATTTAGGAAGGGTTCAGTGTTAATGGTTTTATTCCTCTTGTCGTTTCAGTGTTTTGCTCTTTGGAGATTCCTATAGTTCTGCTGCAGTAATTTCTGGAAGGGAACTAAACCAGAACAGCTTTGTTGTTATAAAAGACCATTAAATAAAGTTCTATTCATAACCTGTTTTCTGTTCTTGAACACAAGAATCTGTTCCTGTAAATCACTCAGGGAAGGTGCCTGGTTGCCAAAATGCAGTTCAATCACACTGTGCTGGTGCAAATACCCTGGAGAACAGAAAAACACAAACTTTTTATTTCTGGAAAGGACAAGTTAATCTATATAAGCACTGTATTTAGCTTGACCAAGCTAGGTCAAACAGATGGATTGACCCAAAGCATGTAGAAGCAGTCTTGAACATATTACATCAAAGTTCACATTCGATTTCATACACTTGGAAATCACATAGATCAGGCAAGTATCCATCAGCTTAAGAGCTGCTTGAGTCTTGCCAAAAGGGTGCTTGTTTTAGGGTGCTCTGCTGCTTACAAAATTAGATATGCTTCAGATATGTGAAGTAGTGAGGGTTTGAGTAGAGGACAAATGCAGAAAAGGATGACCTTTGGTAGAAGGAACTGATGGAACCTTGCTTTTTTTCCTCAGACTTTCTATTTTGGGACCACTTTCTCAGAGCTATATGTCTTTTACTTGTGAATAAATGACCTTGAATCATGAAAGGAATAACTAGACTGTTTTCTGGTTCAATTCAAGGGTAAAGACTGGCCATGGGATCCTTAAGTTAACTGGAAAATTCAGGGTCTAGATGAGTTCAAAATGAAAGCAGCTCTATAAAACCTGGTACAGTATTTTCAATCTGTGGCAACACACTTCAATAAATTTTAATAGCATGTTTTAGGATTTTCCCAGTCATTTTGTGGTTGCATAGCTAGAGAGCATCTTGATCTCATCCATGAAATTGGCAGAGCATATTCATCAGGTCTATTTAATCTTCAAATGCTTCTGAGAATACTGCCTCTATATAAAAGTAGACAATTGTATGTTTGTCTGAGAAGAACCTGAATTTTTCAGCTATATTATATCTCCTTTCACATATTAAAGACGAGACCCCAATGGAACTTCTACTTCTGAATGTGTGCTATGGCCTACCAATGTGCAGGGGATACTCAGATTCCTATACAATGCAAACTATCATTAGATATACTTTTTAAAATGCTAATTTCTAAAGGACCTTGGTGGCCTGCACTGCTTTTGAAGAATTGCAAGTAACTCTCACCACCAAAGAGAGCTGCTACAAATACTTTACAATATACAGGTTCTTTTCCTTTTTCCCTAATCACCTTTGGAAATAGACCTAGTAGTGATTCAGCAAAAGTGTTAGTGTTCTTTGATAATTTTTCTGCTTTTGCCTTATGGTTCACACTCATACACATCTCAGTACCTCCTTTAATTATAGACTTCCATTTTCTAGACTCCCTCAATTTGCTCTACAGAGTTCTACCCCATTCTTACCTTGTGGGCTCCACAAATACAGACAATATTTACCGAATGTGTTGCATTTTGCTATACTCTGATTATTGACTCTATATATCATTCATGTATCTATTTATTTACATGTCTCCCCTTTTAGAATGTAATGTCCTGGAAGGTAGGTATTGCTTAAACCTTTCTTTTCATTGTCTGCATTTAGCAGTGTGCCTGCAAAATGATAAGTGCCTAATAAATGACTTGTTGACTGACTTGGCCAGCCATCTGATATCCCAAATATAGCCAGGAGCCCAGTGATCTGCTTAAATAAAGGCAGGAACGTTGTCCCTAGAGCCTTGATGGGAGGGATTGCAAGTACTCTTATGGTACCTAGTAGGTGCCTTTTTTTTAATTGGGAAAGCAGTATTCTAGATTAATCAGAATTTAAACAATTGTCTTGCATAGCATGATGGGGATAAATCAGTGTTCAGAAGTAATAAGACAAACAGATCAATTACATTGTCTTCGTTATTTATCTTTTGTATTGAAATATTTGTGTTTAATGATAATTAAACTCATAATTTTTAGGCAAAGAATTTTTTAAAATAATTTATTCATTTTGAACTTAAATATAAAAAGACAAAAAAAACCCTTTTTCATGCGCACAGGACAATATAAAAAGAGGGTTCAACATGAAACCATTGATTTTAATTTCTTTTAAAATTATGTAATAAATACTACACATCATTTTCAAAGCCACCCTGCTTTTCTGTACTTATGAGTTGTTTGGGGTTTGGTTTTTTTTTGGTTCTCTGCTGTGCACTTTTTTTCTCCCTCCCTCTCCACCTTGCAATAAGGAAGGCCACCACTAGACACAGATGTGTGTGTATATGGTACATACATACATACATACATACATACATATATACATACATACATAATATAATATTCCTATTTTATCAATTCTTTCTCTGGAGGTTCCTTCATAGGTCCTTTATAGTTGGTTTGAGTATTTCTCAAAATAACTTAGTTGTTCACAGTTATTCTTTGAACAATTTTGCTGTTATTATATACAACTTTCTCTTAGTTCTGCTCATTTCACTCTTCATTATTTCATTCAGATCTTTCCATGTTTTTCAAAAATCAACAAGCTTATCATTTCTTATAGCACAATATTATTCCATCACAATCATATGCCACACCTTGTTTAGCCCTTCCCCCAATTGATGGACATCCCTTCAATTTCTAGTTCTTTGCCACCACAAAAATATTGCTATAAATATTTTAGAACATAATGGTTCTTTTTCTTTTTTTCCTGCTCCCCTTGGGAAACAGACCTAATAATGATATTGCCAGGTCAAAGAGTACACACAGTTTTATAATTCTTTGGGCATAATTCCAGATTTATCTCCAAAATGGTTGAATCAGTTCACAGTTCTATCAACTGTGCATTGATGTCCCACATTATTGATCTTTTGATAAAAAAAAAAAACAGTGCTACTGGGAATGCAACTATGTGTGGAAGCCCACTTGAGAATTGTTGCAGTTGTTTTCAGGTAAGTGTTCTGGTTATACTGGTTTAATCAAGTAATGGTAGACACTTCAAAGGAGCACAGGATCAGGAGTTAGAAGGGAAAAGAACAATCAGTATGTTGAGGGGAAAAGAGAGAAAAAAAAAAAACTACTCTTTGGCACAAATTAAGATGAGACCATGAGTCAAGGTTGTTATTGCCAAGTTTTGCTATAGTGACCTTCCTCTCTGGAACTTGGGTTTGAATCACAAATTAATTAGTATCAGCCTTTGCAAATTACTACCTACTTCAACCAGTCTCAGTAATTTGGGGGTTTTACTTTTATTTTCTTAAAAGAGATTCACCCAGGAATTGTTTCAACTATGTCACATGGAAATAGCAGCTCTAAACTCTGCCTGCTAGAGATTGCTACCCTCAGCAAAACTGAAGTTTGGGAGGGTGGGAACGGCTTCACTGCAGGATTTTTAACCTTTTCCTCACCCAGCATAGCTCCTCATCAGAGTGGAGCCAATTATAATTGCACATCGAGGTACTCTGCTGGGGATGGCATTTCTATCCTCAACCCTCTTTCCCCTTACAGTCTCTGGACTGAGAGTACAGAGATATGCTATTGGACTCGCCAAAACAATAAAGGAGAATGATCTGATGCTGTTGAACATGTCCATATGAAAACAGAATTGCATCTCAACAGATGATTATAAAGCCTTGCCTTAAAAATGGGTGTATGAGGTGAGTGGGAGGAAGGGAGGGGAGAATGTGAGAGAAGAGGAAAGTAAACCTCTCCCCAGAACCCTTCAGAAAGCAAGAGAAACAAAAGACAGCCCCTCTTCACCCCCATTTTGTGAATCTATGTCTGTTTAAAAGCAGTCTTTTTCTCCCTCTGATGGGAATGGTATCTTAAAATCATTTAGCGTTATATTAGATAAATGTCCAGTTTGAGAACAGGGCAGTGTACACTAACAATAGTGGTTCATAATCAAAAAGTCAAAAGAAACCATTCATTAAAAAAAAATCCCTGTATCTGGTTTCAGTCACATACCATTTTCCTCTTTAACTTTTCTTGGAGGTGGAAGTTTTCAAGGTCAATAACAGTCTTTTGCAAATGGTAAGACCAATCTTGAGAGTAAGAAAACAATATAAACTACTAATAATCTATTGATGAGAAATTACAAAATTAGATTAAAAATAAAAGTATCCTATTGTAGCTTTAGGTCAAATCAAGGACTTTAGGCATACGTCATAGTGGAAAAGCTAAATATACCAAAAGGTTAAGTCCTATGGGGGAAACATTGGTGGGGTATATGTCTCATGGGTGCCCAGTGGAACCCTTTCTACCAAATTTACACTGAAAACAGTCTCTTCCACAACTTTTTCAACTAAACCAAGGTTTCACTAATGTTAATTTAACATGTACCTTGTGCAAACAGAACAAAGCAAAACTTTTTTTTAATAGAAGGGATGATAGAGTAGTGGTGTGTATAAAATAAATTTGCAAGAAAGTCATGACTATGAAACTTGAAGCATGAGAAAAAAAATTTGAGTGAAGATAAAAGGAGACAGAAATAGAAATATTAATGTACTGTATTGAAGTAGGGAGAGCATTTGGATATGAAGTAAGCTTCATTTTGTATCTGCTCATATAAATCTTTTTTTTAATGCTTTATTAACTTCTGATTTACATCATTCATTTCCGCCAGATTTTGAGTTACAAATTTTCTCCCCGTTTTTCCCCTACCCACTGCCCAAAAATAGCAGTCCCACAGGATATCTCTTCCTCCAATCTGCTCTCTCCCATATTTTCTCCCATACCTCTTTCTACTTTTCCAGTGGATCTCTATGCCTCAGTGCCTGTATATCTTATTTCCCAATTACATGTAAGATGGTATTAATAATAGTATATATATATATATATACATATATATACACACACACACACATATACATATATATATTTGAATATTTGATTTTAAAACTTTCAGTTCCAGATTCATTCCCTTCCTTCCTTGTCACCCACCCTTACTGGGAAGATACGCAGTTCAGTATAGGTTGTACATGTGTGGCTAATGCAAAACAATAACATAGTAGATATATTGTAAAAGACTAACTATATTTCCCTCCCTCCTATCCCACCTCCCACTTGTTCTATTCTCTACTTTGATCCCATCTATTTTCAAAAGTGAGTGCTTCCAACTTCCCTCCCCCCAAGCCTACCCTCCCTTCTATCATCCCCCCTCTCATCCCCTTCACCCCCATTCTCCTGGAGGGTGAGATACCCTATTTAGCGTGTATTTCACTCCCTCCTCAAGCCAAATTCAATGGGAATAAGGTTGACCCATTCCCTTTTGCCTTCCTATTCTTCCCCTCCATTGTAACCATTTTCCCTTGCCTCTTCTGTATGAGATAGTTTACCCCAATCTGTCTCTCCCCATCTCCTCTCATTATATTCTTCTCACCTCTTAATTTCACCTTTTAAGTATCATTCCTTCCTGTTAAATTGGTCCTGTACCCTCTATCTATGTATACCTGTAAACATATATACACACATTCACATATGTATTCATATGCCCATATACCCTCATATATAGACAAATATATATATTTCTAATCCCTTCAACTACTGAGAAAAGTTTCATAAGTTACACTTATTGTTTTTCCATGTATGAATGTTAATAGTTCAACTTTGATAAGTTCCTTATGATTCCTTTTCCCTGTTTTCATATAAATCTTTACAAGCTTTTCTGAGAGCATCCTGCTCATCATTTCTTATAGCATAAATAGTATTCCATCATAATCACATAGCACAATTTGTTCAAGCAATTGATGACCATCCCCCTAATTTCTGACTTTCTACCACTAGAAAAGAAATGCTGCAAATAGTTCTGTACATATAGGTCCTTTTCCATTTTGAGATATCTTTTTGGATACAGAACTAGTAGTGGCACTGCTAGGTCAAAGGGTAGACATGGTTTTCTAGTCCTTTGACCATGGCTTCCAATTGTTCTACAGAATGGTTAAATCAGTTCACACCACCGCCACCAATTCATTAATGTCTCACTTTCCCCACATCCCCTCAAACATTTCTCATTCTCCTTTTCTGTCTTATTAGACAATCTAATAGATATGAGGTAATACCTCAGAATTACTTCAAAATGCATTCCTCCAATAAATAGTAATTTAGAGCAACTTCTCATATGGCTATAGATATCTTTGATTATTTCATCTGAAAACTGTTCATATCTCTTGATCATTTATCAATTGAGGAATGGCTCCTATTTTCACAAGTTTGACTCAGTTCTCTATATATTTGAGAAATGAGGCCTTTATCAGAGAAACTTGCTTCAAAATTTTTTTTCACAGTTACTATTGCTAAATGAATTTCCCTCCATCCTATTCCCTACCTCACCCTTCCCATTGATTCTATTCTCACTCTCTTTTCACCCTGTCCTTACTCAAAAGTGTTTTTCTTCTGACTACCATCTCCTCCAATCTTTCCTCCCTTCTATCATGCCCTCCCCTTCTCTTCCCCTCTTTCTCTCCTCCTTTCCTATAGGAGAAGATAGATTTCTTTACCCAATTGAGTGTGTATGTTATTTCCTTTTAGAGCCAATTCTGATGAGAGTAAAGTTCACTTACTTCTCCCCACTTCCCCCATCTTCCCCTCCACTGTAAAAGCTTTCTCTTGCCTCTTTTATGTGAGATAATTTGCCCAATTCTACCCCCTGACTTTCCCTTTCTCCCAGTGCATTTCTCTTTCTTACCTCTTAATTTTATTTTTTAAGATATCCCTTCATATTCAACTCATACCTGTGCCCTCTGTCTATATATACTTCTAACTGCCCTAATAATGAGAAAGTTTTTATAAGTATCATTACCCATGTAGGAATATAAACAGTTTAACCTCATTATGTCCCTGTTGCAGCAAGCACCCTAGTATCCCCAGGGTGGCTGCCAACACAGGTTCCTAGATCTGCCTTTCTAAAGGAAAGCAACTCAAAATGGGTTAACAATCTTGCTTTAGTCCATCAAACATATCATTTACCTAGTTCAGGGGAAAAAAGTCAGCACCCCGAACTTCAGAGTATATAGAGGTTACAAGCAGAAATTACAAGAAGACAGAGAAATAAACAGATCAAGCAGACAGGCTTCCAACTGTCCAGCCATTACATCTATACCTAGTCAGTTACCAGAGAGGGAAGCATCAATATCTGATTTTTCAAAGCTGGAGGTCTTGACAATGGCTGCCCAGAGTCTCATCTGGTCAAGTCACACAACACTTCTCAAAGTGAGCCCCAAAACAAAGTCTCACATCACTTCTCCTGGCTCAGAGAATATAACAACCCTCTTGACCCCACTGCCCAATCACAAAGTATCTCCTGAAAAACAAGCCTCCCAGCAAAGGCTCCAGGTGCACTTAACCTAGGGGCAGGGAAGATCTTATACAATACAAACTTAGAAAGATGGCAACAACATAAATTTACATTCCCATTACAGTCCCTTATGATTTCCCTTTCCTGTTTACCTTTTTTATGCTTCCCTTGAATCTTGTATTTGAAAGTCAAATTTTTCTATTCAGCTCTGGTCTTTTCATCAAGAATTTTTGAAAGCCCTCTATTTCAAATGAATATACTCTTCACCTCCCCCCCCCCCCAAGGATTATATTCAGTTTTTCTGGTTAGGTAATTCTTGGCTGTAATCTTAACTCCTTGGCTTTCTGTAATATAATAATCCAAGCCCTCCCATCCTTTAGTGTAGAAGCTGTTTAATCTTATGTTATCCTGTTTGTGGCTCTATAATATTTGAATTGTCTATTTATGACTGCTTGCAATATTTTCTCCTTGACCTGGAAGCCCTTGAATTTGACTATAATATTCCTGGGAATTTTTATTTTGGTATCTCTTTCAGGAGGTAATTGGTGGATTCTTTCAATTTTTATTTTACTCTCTGGTTCTAGGATATCAGCGCAGTTTTCCTTGATAATTTCTTGAAAAATAATGTCTCTAGATTCTTTTTGTTTTATCATGGCTTTCAGGTAATCCAGTAATTTTAAAATTATCTGTCTTGGATCTATTTTCCAGGTCATTTGTTTTTCCAATGAGATATTTCACAGTCTTCTATTTTTTTTTCATTCTTTTAATTTTTTTATTGTTTCTTAATCTCTTATAAAGTCATTAGCTTCTATTTGCTCAATTGTAATTTTTAAGGAATATTTTCTTTGGTGAACTTTTGTACCTCATTTTCCATTTGGCTAATTCTGCTTTTTAAGGCATTCTTCTCCTCATTGACTTTTTGTACCTCTTTTAGCATTTGGACTATTTGTTTTTTAAGGTGTTATTTCCTTCTTTATTTTTTTTTTTGTGAAAGCCGTTGACTCTTCTTTCATGATTTTCTTGCATCACTCTCATTTTTTTTCCCCAATTTTTCTTCCACCTCACTTACTTTATTATCAAAATTCTTTTTTAGGCCCTTCCATGATCTGAGACAAATTCACATTTTTCTTGGAGGTTTTGGATGTTGGAGCTTTGATTTTGTTATCTTCCTCTGAATGTGTTTTTATTTACCTTGTTACCATAGATATTTTTTCTGTTCCTTGCTCATTTTTCCAGTCCATTTCTTGACTTTTAACTCTTTTTTAAAGTGGGCTTCTGCTTCTAGGGTAGGGTGCACTCTATCTTAAGCTTCATGGGTTTTGTGCAGCTGTTTTCAGAGCTACTTCTAGGGATCTGTAAGTTTTTAGTTTTTCCAAGGCGGTATGATCTAAGGAGAGGTGTTTACTCCTCTCCTGGTCTGTGTTCTGGTTTGAATGACCACAATCACTCTTTTCTGTACTGGAGCTGTGATGAGGGTTCCTGTTCCACTGTGACCACAAGCTCTGGTGTGTTAGTGCTCCTCCTCATGCTGGGATTGCCACCCAGGACTCTGACCCAGATCTGAGTATGGGCAAAGCAACAGAGTCCTTCCCCCAGTGCCAGCAAAAAGGCCCCTGGAATCTCTTTCTGATCACTTTTTCAGCCCTATGACTGTCTGTGGGCTAGAACTGCAGAAGCAGCTGCTGCCACTTCTGATTCAGTGCTTCACATTACCTGCTCCTCATTTACTAGGACCTGGTCTGTACTAAACTGTGCTCCACTGTCACTCAGGTGCAACAGATCTTTCCTACTTATCTTCTGAGTTGTCTTTGCCTGGAAAATTATTTCAGTCCATCCTTTTGTGGGTTCTGCTGCTCCAGGAATTGTTTTATGGCATTATTTAAAGGTATTCAGAGGGGTTTTGGGGAGAGCTGAAGAGAATCATTGCTCTTTCTCCTATATCTTAACTTTGACATCAATAGGAGGATTTTAAAAGTTAAATTTTTTGGCTTTTTGGAGGGCAATTGGGATTAAGTAATTTGTCCAAGGTCACATGGCTAGTTTTTGTGTAAAGTGTCGGAGGCTGGATTTGAACTCAGGTCCTCCTGACTCCAGAGCCAGTGCTCTATTCACTGTGCCACCTAGCCACCCCCAAAAGTTAAATTTTAACAAAACAATTTTGAATTGTGGCAGTAAGGAGAAAACAAAGAGAGAAATCTAAAAAAAAAAATGAGTATGGGTTCACACAGAGCTATTTGATTTTAGTAGCTGACCCAGGAAAAAAATGGAACTATTCAACACCAAATTTTCATCTGTCTTCTATATCAAGGGGTACTGTCTTTAAAACTGTAACAATAATAGAAATAAGAATGATTAAGAGGGATAGGGCAGCTAGGTGGTATAGTGGATAGAGTATTGAGCCAAGATTCAGGAAGATATCTTTCTCTGTTCAGATTTGGCCTCAGATACTACCTGTGTGATCCTGGGCAATTCACTTAACCCTGCTTGTCTCAGTTTCCTCATCTGTAAAATGACTTAGAAAAGGAAGTGGCAAACCACTCCAGTATATCTGTCAAGAAAACCCCAAATAGAGTCATAAAGGGTCAGATATGATTAAATAGTAATTGGATTAGGGACTGGGCCTAGGATTGAACTGATTATAGGGAACTTTCCAATGAAAACATTCTGTCTACAATTCAGGTCAACATCTTTTAATCTTAGAGTTGGTTAGAGGTTAAGTGATTTGTCCATGGTTACATAGCCCATATTTATCAGAGTTAGGACTTGAGTTCAAGTTTTCCCAACTCTAAGGTCAGTTCTCTCTATCCCTTATGCCAAGATTGTTCTCATAAACTTGCTTAGCATGGAATTTAAACCCAAGACAGGTGAAAAGATTATAAGGGAGAACCTGTCCTTAAAAGAGTTCAAATCTCTTGGCTTAGGCAAATTTCATATCAAGGTATTTAAAGAGCTTTCTGGAGTGATTATCAGACTACTCTCAATGGTATGTCAACTCCGAAGAATGAGACAAATGCTGAAAGACTTGAGACAGGCAAATATCTAAGTTTTCAAAAAAAGAGGTGTGGGGGGAATCCAGAGAAAGAACTGATGGAGTCTGAATGAAGATTGAAATATACTATTTTCACTTTCTTTATTTTTCATAGTTTTTACCTTTTGTTTTGTTTCTTCTTTCACAACATGACTAATATGGAAATGTGTTTTTACATGACTGCACATATATAACCTGTATCAAACTGCTTACTGTTTTAGGGAGGGGTGAGTGTAAAGAGGGAAGGAAAAATTTGGAACTCAAAATTCATTTAAAAATGAATACTAAAAATTGTCTTTACATGTAATTAGAAAAATGCTATTTAAAAGAAAAAGGGGGGAAAGTTGGATTTTAGAAACAATAGATTAACAAAGTTTATATTTTCAGGAACAAATTTACAAATGGATTATTTACTGGATCATTTTTGAGCACTCAGGAAGGGAAGTTATGTGTCCCTTCTGGCCTACTACCCTGTTACAAAGAGTTTAGATGACTTTAGAAGGTGTTAGCTGAATTGGGATAGGTAGCACAAACCAAATGAGGTGCATTTATCATCCAATACCCATGTTAAAGCTAGCAATCATGTTAGGCCAAAATGGAGCTCAATTTAGGGTAATCTGCTGGATGCCCCTTGGAGAGAGGTGTAAAACTCTTCATTCCAGGAGCTCCCTTTAGCAGGGCTTCAGCACCTTTCATCTTTTTTTTTTTCACCTTTCACCCCTTCTAGTGAATACATTTTAAGGGAATTTGAAGGTATGTGCTCAAAGTGAAAAAAAGTGATGAGTTAGGTGTCATAGGAGAAGAGTAAATCAATGGGCATATACTCCCATGTGCCAGGCATTGTATATAAGACAAAAATGAACAGTTCCTACCCTCAAGGAGCTTACATTCTGTAGGGGGAAATAATGTGTATATATACCTGTCTACAAAATACATGTAAATTTGTAGCACTTGGCTCAAAGGGTCAATTATATGGGACTCTTTCCTCATTAATGAAGATTGATTATTTAATGCCCAGAACCTGTATCAAGAACATGCAGAGTTGATGAGGGCAGAAAAAGAGAGAGGTGCACACCCTTCTGGCTTTTAGCATCCAGAGAGAGTAAGTGCCTTGCTAACCTTTTTTCAGCACTCTGGAGGGAGAAGCACTGGGAAGTACATAAAGGAGCTGGCAATTTCTATCCCCAGCATACTATACTAAAGACTTGGGGGAATTTCCCCTTGGGTGAGATGTGAAACTCTCTCTTGGTTAAGCAAAGTTATCTTGATCCCAATGAAAAAACTAATTTACTCCATATTATCATGGAGGGTTTTGAATGCCAAACAAAGGAATTTGTATTTGATCCTTGAGTCAATAGTGAGTCACTTAAAGGGCTAGTTTAGGGTTACTCTATTACTTTCTGCCTATCTTCCTACTATTTCTTTGAAATAAAAATGCATCTTATCAGTATATTTCACAGTTACATTACAGTTTCCCTATAGTTTCTAAAAGTAAAAACACTTATTTAAAGAAGTGTTTTCTTTTTACCTTTGTATCCTTACTACTTACACAGTAACTGGCATAGTAGGTGTTTAACAAATGACTGTTGATTGAATGGTTTTAGAGATAGCAAGGAAATGGTACATCTGGAAACTGATACTTCTTTCCATAAGAAATGTGCATAGAAAACAACTGAGAAGAAGATGAAGAAAGTGTAAGTGGATTGAGGAAAATAGTAGATCCAAGATCTGAGACTCTTGGAAGAAATATGGGTTATGTAATCTAGTCCAGAAGTGTCTCTAAGGGAGCCTGTATAGTCCCATAACTTCTCTTTAATAAAAAAGTAGGGAATATCCCCACTAGGGAGAAATCTAACCTGACCCTCAGCTTGATTTCTTTTGCTAGTTCTTAATTTAAAAATCAAATAAATTTAACTTTTTTGAGAATATTTTTATTCTCAAACCAAGTCCATTAAGTTGCTTTTCATTTGAATATAACTCTTCCTTGATTTGTTGAGTGGATTGGAGAGAGTTGGGAATGGGGAAGTGGGAAGGGTCAATGATTATCAACAGAAAAAGATTCCTTCCATCTTTACTTTGGTAACAGAAATTAATATGGAGAAAGGAATTGTAGATGTACCTTCTCCTGAGCTTTTATGACCTTGACCACCTTCAAGACGTTTTCATGGTTATTTGCCTGGTTATATTTATTCATGGCAAAATTTAGTGCCCGTGGTACCTAGTTCTTTGTCTTTAAGATATCCTGGTGATTTGTCAGGATATTCTTGGTTTTCATTGCACTAGCCACCATGGCCAGAAACAGTACTGTCTGCCAGAATTTCATAGTCCCACAGCCAAAGAAACACAGAGCTAGAGCTTGTCTCCTTTTCTGGGATTTGGCTGAAGAGGGTATATTGGAAAGTAGGATAAGATACCATGGAGATGGATGGTTACAGCTGTCTCAGTGTCTTCAAATCTCTTACCAACTTCTCTGAATGCTAGTTCCAAATATGAGCAAATATGAGAGCAAAAGAGCTCTCATACTTTGGAATCATTTAAATTCCTCCAACTTCCTCTTCTTTCTTCTCCAAAACACAATCAAGTCAAGGGGAAAGAAGAGTCTGAATCATTTCATTTAGGGCTGAGTACCAAATCCCACCCACCTCAAAGTATTTCAAACTCAAGCAATCTACCATCCTCTCACTCCCTACTAGTAGAGATCAATCAATCAACATTTATTAAGCACCTATGATGTGCCAAGTATTACACTGTGTAGGAATTACAAAAATTGGCAAAGAGTCCCTCCCTCAAGAAACTTATCTTCTGATGGGGGAGACAACATACAAATACATATATACAGATCAAGCTATATATAGGATAAATAGGGAATAATTAACAAGGGAGGTGTAATGTAATGCCAAGGAAAGGCAACTTCCCAAGGTTCAAAATACCAGCATAGGTGCTCTCCATTTTACTCAGTGACAAACCAAGAACAGAGAAGATCAAAACATGACATTATTCAAAATACAGCATTTACTAAGTGCGATTAAATAATCTCCAAGTACTACCCCACCCCAGGACCTTCCATTCATTCAATCAATTACAAAGTCCCAGTTCTAAATACTACTCCACCCCTAGGCTGTACCTTCATTTAGTCTACCACAAAGCCCCTCTTCTCAAATGGAGATTAGTTTCCAAATATAAGTAAAGTACATTCATTTGTTCAACCATAGAACACAAAAAGGTCAAAAGTTCCCCACCCCTGGATCACAATTGAATCTACCCCAGAGATACAACAAGTTTAAGCACAGCACTTAATACCCAAATGGAGGTCTTTTCTTCATCTTGACATGAGGCAAGTTCTTAGCAATCTTAGTTCCTGGGGAGACAAGGCTTAGCAAGGCCACAAGATACATTGCCAGTCTCTTCATTAATTCATCCTCTGTCCGCAGAACAGTCCTAGAACCCCTGAAAACATTAGCAAAACCCTCTCCCAGGATTTCTGTAAACATACAACAAGAAAATCCTTCTTCAGGCTTCTGAACCAACAGAAAGGTTCCCAGACCCCTGCAACAACAGCACTGTCCTTCACCAGTGGACAGTATTCACTCTCTGTCTGCAGGACAGTCTCAGGAGCTCTGAACCAACAGAAAGGTTCCCAGACCCCTGCAACAACAGCACTGTCCTTCACCAGTGGACAGTATTCACTCTCTGTCTGCAGGACAGTCTCAGGAGCTCTTAGCCAACAGCCAGGTTCCAGGACTTCTTCAACAATAGCACTGTCCTTCACCAGTGGACAAATCTGGCAAAACAACATTAAAACAGACAGACAAAGTACCGGCAAAACAGCCATGTCTCCTCAGTCCTTGGCAGCTCTGGTGGCAGGTCTCAAAAGTCCAGGGCAATTCAAAGTGGCCCTCAGCAATCCTCTCAGTCTCTCTCTGCCTCCACAAGGGTGCTGCTTCCAAAAAGTTCTTCTGCCTCTCTCTTGTGCCTCTCCAAAAATCTACGTCACCAGCTCCTCCCAGTTCAGAACTTTCTTTTCACATCAACAAGTCCATCCCACAGGTGGGATTAACAAGCTCTGGGTTTTAACACAATCAAACCAAAAACCAAGACAATACAGGGGGATCTTTATATTCCATTACTCTCACACTAGGGCACTAGAATTAATAGGGGTCAAGAAATGCATCCTGCAAAAGATGAGTTTTAGTTGGGACTTAAACCACTAAAGTCAGTAAAAGTAGAGTTGAGAAGGGAGAGTGTTCTGGGCCTGGGCACCAGATGCAGCCTTGGTGAAGATTTTAATCATATTTTGAGTTCTCATTAAGCCTGTAATAGGGGAAGACAAGAAAAATAAATGTTGACCAAGGAAGATATTGGGATCATTGGGAAATGAAACATGAGAGCAGATCTTCATATATGTTGATTATTGGCCAGGGTGTTAGGACTGGGTTCAACCATTTCAATCCCAGAGAAAAATAGAAATCTGAGTGGCCTTCTTCCTTCTTCCTCTATAGCTAGTTTTCCTGACCTTGTTTTTATAGAGCTATAAGTAATACCTAGAGAATTATGTTGAGAAGATAGAGAACAGAAGTAACTTTGCTAAGTATAGTATCTGTTATTGGAAAACATTGGGAAAGGAGATGTTCAGCTTAAGGGAACTTTTAATACCTTTTTTTTTTGCTTTTTTTTTTAGAGGGGGGAAGGCAGGGCGATTGGGGTTAAGTGACTTGCCCAAGGTCACTCAGCTAGCAAGTGTTAAGTGTCTGAGTCTGGCTTTGAAATCAGGTTCTCCTGACTCCAGGGCCAGTGCCCTATTCACTGTGCCACCTAGCCACCTAGCCTCTCCTTCATAACTCTTTCAGCTGAAAGAAACCCCAGAGGCATTTGAGGCTAATATTAAATATTTTACAGATGAGGAAACCAAGGTTGGGGGAAGTTAAATGACTTTTCCAAGGTCCCCCCAGAAGTTAGAATAGGATTATAGCTCTAGAACTGGAAGAGACCTCAGAGGCCATCTAATGCAATCCCAAATATTTATGGATGAAGAAACTAAAGCCAAAGGAAGTTAAATGATGTACCCAAGGTACATAGACCATATTCTTCAGAAGTGGGATTTGAACCCGAGTCCTCCAACTCCATGCCTAGTATTATTTTTACTGTCATTCTGTTTGCTGTTTTTTTACTTTATTTTTCCTTCTAAAATATACTTTGATACTTGAATGCAGTATATCATAGATAAATTTTTTCTGAATGATTCAAAGTCATCATTGTGAAATACATTTACAAAGTTGTTTTATGGAAGTGGCTGTAAAAGACAGTGTGAATGAATAGATACAACTACAGAAAATACCCTAAAACTCACTTTCTAGAAAAATATCTTCAGGCTACTTGCCTCTTGGTCACTTAACATTTTCTCATAATGGTGAAGTTAAAATGAATATGGTTTTAGGAATTCCTTTTTTTTTTGGAGGGGGAAGGCAAGGCAAAGCAATTGGGGTTAAGTGACTTGCCCAAGGTCACACAGCTAGTAAATGTATAAAGTGTCTGAGGCTGGATTGGAATTTCTAAGAAGTGTGGCATTGTCACCTGACAGTGAAATAAATAATTAAAGGGGCGGCTAGATGGTGCAGTGAATAGAGCACTGGCCCTGAAGTCAGGAGGATCTGAGTTCAAATCTGACCTAAGACACTTAACACTTACTAGCCATGTGACCTTGGGCAAGTTGCTTAACCCCAATTGCCCTCCAAAAAAAAAAGCAAAAAAAAGAAAGAAAAAAAGAATCATAGGAGGCAGCTGGGGTTGAGGAGAGGGACAGTGGAGAGAACCTGGAATTAAGGAGAATCATCTCCCTGAGTTCAAATCCAATCTCAGACTCTTGCTAGCTTAGTGTCCTGGGGTAAATAATTTAACCCTGTTTGTTTCAGTTTCTTCATCTATAAAATGAGCTGGAGAAGGAAATAATAAATTGCTCCAGTATCTTTTCCAAGAAAACCCAAAATGAGGTGAAGAAGAGTTAGAAATAACTGAACAACAAAAAAGCAGAGCCTCTCAACTGATTCTCTCATCCTTCAGAAAATTATTTTTTTCTTTGTTGCTATCAATGTCCTACTTGCTGTATGTGTGGACCATCTGCTAAGTTACCTCGTTTCTTCTAAACCTCTGTAAAGTGAAAGGTTTGTCCCAGATCATCTCTAAGATCCTTTCAGTTTCTAAATCCTGTGATTTGTCAGCTACATATCAATCAACAAACATTTATTAAGTGCCTAGTATGGAGCAGTCACCATGCTAAGCACAAGGGGGATACAAAAATTAAAATCTCTGATTTCTACCTCACTAAAATAGGGGATAACAGTCTTTGTCAACTGGCACCCACTCTTCAGTCTCACAAGTATTTATTCTGTTGCTGGGATTTTAAGACTTACTCTAAAACCTCTATATTCTTCATCACACAAAAAGATGATACTTCTTCAAATAAGAAACTAGGCTACAATTACGTCCAGATGCTCCTTAAAACTTACCTTTGAACACAATTCCAGAAAAAAGTAAAATTAAAAATTGTATCAGGACTGTCATGGCAAGCTTATGTATAATTTCTTGGTGATGGCTCACCTTTTCAAAAAAAAATCTCTTTAGCAAAACTCTTTATCTGTTCTGAAAAATAACCTGCTTTATAGTTTGAATCAAAATGGAAACAGGAAGAAGGGGGATTCATTACAACAATAACTGTTCCCTCAGGAAAAGATCTATAATTATCTAGGAAAGGACTGTGTTATCCTCAGTTAAGTCCATGAAACTGAAATGAATTTTTTTTTTTTAGTGAAGCTGCAGTAAGGTGACACAATCAGTTTGAAAGCATCTTTCCCCATTCACAAATTAACTTGCAGTCAATAAGAAGCTAAGCTCAGTGGCTCTGCATTATCAACAGAGGCATCACGGTGCTTAGATGAAGCAATAGACTTTAATTCAGGAAGAACTGGGGTTGAATATAATCTCACATATTTATGACCCTGGCGAGTCACTTAATAGCTCTCAACCTGTGTTCTTATCTCTTAAATGACAATAACAATACTCTCTATTTCATATGGTTTTTGTAAGGCTCAAATCATATTGCCAGCCTTAAAGCATTTTGATAAAGTCAGCTGTTATTGTTATTATCCAGCATTTTCTTTCCCACTTCATCGAAGGTTTACTATTATTTTTGTTATGGTGGCTGGGCTAATAAAAATGGCATATTCTATTTTGTGCTAAGAACCCACCATACCCTTTGGTCCAAAATCATATCCCAATCTGGCATAAAAAATAGTTTTTCTCCTCTTTGGAAGTCAGGATTCTGTTACAACCTGCCCATTACTTTATTATTAATACTATTACTTCTATTAATAGCTAGCATTTATATAGTTCTTTAAGATTTGTACTATATATATGAGAATATATAAATAATTATGCATGTATCATTCAATGCATTAATAAAAGCCTCAAATAACACCAGCGGCGTGCTGCTAATCATCAACAAGACCATCCATCAGGTTATGTTGTTCTCAAACTGCGGCAGATTTCACACATGATGATTAAATGACGCTCTCCCTCTGCCCCAAATCCTCCTTTTCCCACCAGCTGGGTTTGTTTCTCCAGGGCTCCTTCCACACCCATAGTGGACAGTTATCTCCCAGAGGAGAATGAGGCCTTCAGTTTTTAACTTCCTTGCTCTCATTTTCCAAGCTGTTTCATTTACCTCTTTGCTCTCACCTGGAGACTCTGTAGACAAAGTGAAGTATTGGAGAGGGTTCTGGCTTTGCAGTTCTGGTGGACAGGGGTTCACATCTTGTCTTTGCACTTAGGACTTGAGTAAGTCATTCCTTAACTTCTCTGAGCTCTCATTTTCTTAACTGTAAAATGGGGAGTATAAACTAGATCAGGTATTCTCAGCCTTTTTTTGTGTCATAGACCCCTTTGGCACTCTAGTAAAGTCTATGGACCTCTTCTCAGAATAAAGTTTTAAAATGCATAAAGGAAAATACATATCATTATAAAGGAATAATAATAATAATAGCTAACATTTATATAGCGTTTGTTATGTGCCAGGCATTATGCTAAGAACTTTATGATTATTATCTTATTTGGCCCTTACAACAACCCTGGAAGGTAGGTGTTGTTATTATCCCCATTTTTCAGATAAACAAACGGAGGCAGAGTTAGTTAAGTGAATTGCCCAGGGTCATGCAGCTGGTAAGTGTCTGAGATTGGATTTGAACTCAGGTCTTCCTGATTCCAGGCCTGGTACTCTACTTGTAGCCCCAATTATATTGAAATACATGTCTCTCTCTCTCTCTCTCTCTCTCTCTCTCTCTCTCTCTCTCTCTCTCTCTCTCTCTCTCTCTCTCTCTTTCTCTCATCATAATACATAATATAATATACATATAATATTAAGAACCCCTGGACAAGACAGCCTCTAAATCCATGATGCTATGATAGACCACATCCAAGGGCAGCACACACAAAAATCACCCTTGGGCTAGAACCTAGCCTAGTGTTCATGAAGATGACCTCAGTCTTCTGCTTGCTGGTTCTCCCTTTGCTGCCCAATTTTATGAAATTTTGTTGCTTGCCCCTGAACTCTAGTAATAGCATGTCCCTTTCTTCTGTGACTTACACATATTTCTTGTTAGCTATTCCTGTATCCAGTATTCTCAGGTCATTCTAATCTGGCTACAGTTGTCTGCTTGTGCTTACATCTGGTGTTTTTATACCCTTGTAACTATTGCATATTATCAAGTTGCCAGAATCTTTGTGAAGTGATCTCAGCATCTCTGTCTCTACATAAGTCAAAGGCAGGCTCTTGCCTCCCTCTGGTTACAATTAACACAGATGGGCCAAGGGCTGCATGCAGAGAGAAGGCTTCTGTGAACAGGATGGTGAGCAACTATCAGCTGCCCTAAATTCAGGCCTCCCATTCATCTGACCTTTGCAATCTGGCTTCCACTTAACTTTAAAGCTGACTGTCATACACATAACTCCCTTTTATACACTCTACATTCAAGCTTGGTTGCTGTTCACCCATCACATGCAACATCTATCTCTGTGTCTTTGTACTCTGTCCTCAACTCTGTCTTGTAGGATTTCTATTTTTCTTCAAAAAATCAACATGAAGATTCCCACTCCCACCCCAGCTGGTAGTTCCTACCCTCCCCCAACAAAAATATAGTCTTTATCTTATATTTACTCACCCAGGCAGAAGAGATATTGGGAAAGTGGGGTAAAAGGGAAAGCAACCCCACAGACATGGTTGAAGGTGCCAAAACAGATTACTTTAGGATCAGTTGTGAATAGGATAGAGGTTGATACAAAGTCTACATTTGGAAATAACCATTTTCCTCCCCAGGAACACAATGAAAGGGATAATACTCAATCCTAAGATAATGTTGAATATTGACTGACATACCCCCTCTTCATGGGACTGCACTGAGAGGCAGATTCTACCTGAAAGGTGCAGTGACAGCAACACTTGGTCAGCTACTAAGGAGCAGTCATTCTAACTGGCCTAGAATACTCACTGGGCATTATACTCTCCCTAAAACATAGTTGGGCAAAAGAGACAAAGCTGTCCCCAGTACTTGATTGGACCTCTCTTGGTTTAGCTTCCTAGTAGCCTCTGATTGTATTGACCATAACTTCTTGGCCATCTAAGG
>NW_027187378.1:17875518-17896164 GCF_028583685.1 Petaurus breviceps papuanus
ACACCTTGTCCTGCTAACCAGATACATTTTCACATAGAGACAAGGTGGATAAGGGAAGGTCTGAATCTACCTAAGCTAAGTGCTGGAGCATCCTTGTTGAATATCCTTTTAAAGAATTCTATATCTAAGTAAACCTCCTTTTGTTAACTATTTAATGACCTATGAGTACCTTACTTCTTTTCAACATTGACTCTGAACTAACAGGGTAGCACCCTGAAGTAGGCCCATCCTTAACAAGGGCAGTCCTGGCTAGAAAGGGTTAGCTAGAAAACTCTGTTTCAGAGGATTCAGTAAGAAGGTAACTTGTGGGAGGGATAAGAAAAGAATGGTTTAAGCAACAGAGAAAGGTTTTTTGCAAAGACCAACATGGAAAACCTTCACCTGGAAAATGATAACAACAAATGTACCTCTGAAAGCCTCCAGGCTTGATTTGGTCAAAGAATCTTATGGAAAATTAAGATTGGGGTGAGTATGTTGGAAATGTGGGCAGGAAGTATTTACTGTCCCATGCTGTGAACTCCATCACCATAGAAGGTAGCTTTGGAAAGGAAGAGTCTTTTCCTAATGGTACTTTTGAAGAGCATTTGCTACTTCTCTGGTCTTAGCCAAGTCAGGATAAGAAATCTCAGAAGGAATTTATGGGAGGTGGGAGCGGGGATAAATGAACAGGACTGCCTGAACTCCAGACACCTGAACTCTATGACTAAAGGGATTGATAAGTAGATTCTAGAGAGCTGAAAAAGATAGCTTTGACCATACAAATTTATGCTCCTAGAACTAGAGTTGAATGTTAGAATCAAGACGTTGTTCAGTTTCCAATTTTTCTTGACCCCACTTTTTTTCTTGATCTTTGGGGTTTTCTTGGTAGAAATTTTGGAGTGGTCTGACAATTATTTCTCCAGCATATTTTACAGATGAAGAAACGGAATCAAATAGATTAATTGTCCAGGCTTACACAGCTAGTAAGTTTCTGAGGCTGGATTTGAACTCAGGTCTTCCTGACTCTAGTCATGGTGCTATATCCACTGCCCTACTTAGCTGTCCTAAAGCACTACATAAACACCAGTAATTATGTTTAATAGGCCCAGTAGCCTAGATTTAAGAGGAAATGCCAGAAGTTATTGTCAAAAGGAAAATTCTATGTTCAGCCTTTTGTCTTGGTTAAAGAGCCAAAACTCAGGAAGAGCAAGTTGAAAAGTTTATTAGCACCAAAGCAGAAAAGCATTGCTGTACTGATGGATGGACCAACTGGAGATTTAAGCCAGTGTCAAGATATTAGAAGTCATCCTGTTTTACAGAGCTCAGAGCCAGCAAGTAAGCCGTGCCCTGAGCTTGGCATAACAATAATCCTTTGCAATTACTGGGATTATTTTACCCTCTGACAAAATCACAGTTACTGTATTGCTTTGACAAGCACAAGGTGTTCTTTGAACTTAGACAAGTTTGGAGAAGTACCTGTGTTCTGGTCATGAAGCCCTCCTGTGAATCAAACTTGTCACATTTTTGCTGTTATCCCTCATTTTTAGGCTATAGCTCACTGAGAAATCATTGGTGTAAGTATTGAGATCTCCCCACGCTGCCTGTTCTGTGACTCTAAATCTTGCCTTTTTTCCTTCACTACTTGGATACTCAGTTGAGAAATAATGAGCCAAATGGATTGTTGGTATCATTTTTATTGTTGACTCCCTTTCTGTAAAGCTGCTTTGGCACTCTGACTCCATGTATGTGGAAGAAAGAACAAGTCTAGCTTTTGTTGCAGGTATACTCCAGAAAGCTTGAGAAGGATTTTGAAAATCAAGTAAGAGAAATAGAGGAAAAATTGGGAAAAGAAATAAGAATGATGCAAGAAAATTATGAAAAGTGAGTCAATAGTCTGCTAAAGGAGATGCAAAAAAATACTGAAGAAAATAACACCTTAAAAAACAGACTAACTCATATGGCAAAAGAGGCCAAAAAAGTCCATGAGGAGAATACCTGCCAGATGGAAAAGAAATTTCAAAAACTCACTGAAGAGAATAATTCCTTCAAAATTAGATTGGAGCAATTGGAAGCTAATGACTTTATGAGAAATCAAGATAATATAAAACAGATCCAAACAAATGAAAAAATAGAAGGCAATGTGAAATGTCTCATTGGAAAAACCACTGACCTGAAAAATAGAGCTAGGAGAAATGATTTAAAAATTATTGGATTACCTGAAAGCCATGATCAAAAAAGAGCCTAGAAATCATCCTTCAAGAAATTCTCCAGGAAAATTGCCCTGATATTCTAGAACCAGAGGGCAAAATAGAAATTGAAAGAATCCCCTGATCACCTCTTGAAAAAGATCCCAAAAAGAAAACTCCTAGGAATATTATAGCCAAATCCCAGAGTTCCCAGGTCAAGGAGAAAATACTGCAAGCAGTCAGGAAGAGACAATTTGAGTATTATGGAAACACAATCAGGATAACACAAGACCTAGCAGCTTCTACATTAAGGGATTGAAGGGCTTGGAAGATGATATTCTGGAGGTCAAAGGAGCTAGGATTAAAACCAATAATCACCTACTGAAATAATGCTTCAGGGGAAAATATGGTCATTAAATGAAATAGAGGAATTTCAAGTATTCTTGATGAAAAAACCAGAGCTGAACAGAAAATTTGACTTTCAAATACAAGAAGCATGAGAAGGTAAACAGGAAAAAGAAATCATAAGGAACTTATTAAAGTTGAACTATTTACATTCCTACATGGAAAAACAATAATTGTAACTCATGAGACTTTTCTCAGTATGAGCATAGTTGAAGGGAATATATATGTACATATATATATATATATTTATGTATGTATAGGAGGGTGTATGTGTGTATAAATATATATGTGAGTGTGTGCATATGTGTGTACATGTATATGTAGATAGAGGGCACAGGATGAATTGAATAGGAAGGGATGATATCTAAAAATAAAATTAAGAGGTGAGAGATGAATATATTGGGAGAAGGAAAAAGGGAGAGATAGAGTAGGGTAAATTATCTCATATAAAAGAAGGAAGAGAAAAACTGTTACAATGGAGGGGAAGAACAGAAAAGTGAAAGGGAATGGGTCAACCTTACTCTCATTGTATTTGGCTTAAGGAGGGAATAACATACACACTCAAGTAGGTATCTTAACCTACAGGAAAGTAGGGGGAAAGGGGATAAGAGAGGGAATGATAGAATGGAGGGCTGATTGGGGGAGAGGGTAGTTAGAAGCAAACACTTTTAAAAAAGGATAGGGTCAAAGGAGAAAATAGAATAAGTGGGGTGTGGATAGGATGGAGGGAAATATAGTTAGTCTTTCACAACATAAATACTATGGAAATATTTTGTGTAACTACACATGTACAACCTATATTGAATTGCTTATCTTCCCAGTGGGAGTGGGTGAGGAGGGAAGAAGGGAAAGAATCTGGAACTCAAAGTTTTAAAAATAAATGTTAAAAAATTTAGTTTTTACATGTAACTGGGAAATAAGATATACAGGCACTGAGGTATAGAAATTCATCTTGCCCTACTAGAACAGATTGGGATAAGGGGTATTCAGTAGGCTTGCTGTTTTGGGGTGGGGGCAAGGGGAAAAACGGGGAGAAAAATTTGTAACTCAAAATCTTGTGGAAATGAATGTTGAAAACTAAAAATAAATAAATAAATTTTAAAAATAATTATCTTTTTTGGGGTACCTGCATGACAATCCAACATAGCCTGTCAGTTTAAAAGTGAGGATAGGCATACTAATGCATTGTTGGTAGAATTTGTAAATTAGCACAACCATTTTTTGAAAGCAATTTAGAATTATTCAAATAAAGTGACTACATTCATATCCTTTGAACTGGAGACTGAACTATTAGGCATGTACTCCCAAGAAGATCATTGATAAAAACAAAGGCCCCATATACACCAAAATATTTTAGTTTCACTTTTTGTGGTAGCAAAGAACTAGAAACAACAAAAACATCCACCAAGCATGGTGGAATGGCTAAACAAATTGTGGTATATGACCGTAAATCATATTACTTTACTGTAAGAAATAACAAATATAATGACTACAGAGAAGTATGGAAATACTTATCTGAACTGATGTCAAATGAAATACAAAGGTTGGGAATCTTTCTCCCTCCCAGGGCCTGATCTATCCTGGGCCCTCCAATTTGATTTCTTCTGCCTGATCATTATTTTAAACCTTTAGTTTTTCAGTCTGTATCAAAAATAAAGAAACAAACAAACAAAAAAACCCAAACCAAGTCAAATCAAACAAAAGCTTGCAAACTAAACCAAAATAAAACAAGAAAAGAATAGATCCTGCTTCCCCTAGCTAAGTATATCAAATTGTTTCCTCCTTGTGTGCAATCATAATTTGAACCTCTCTGTGAGCCAATGGCTCTTGGCTGATGAAGATACCTCCCTATCCTTTCTTGTAATGGCTCTATTAATGTTATAAGGACAGTAGGCTGACCTCCTGGGCTGTAGTATATGGACAACTTTGTAAAGGTAATTGTTTTTGTTGACATTATTGTATTCTTTCATGGAAAATCTCAGTGACTGGGCAATATAGTCCTTTGTCTCCAGGACAGCCTGGCAATGTTTCCCTGATCTTATTTTATTCTTGACTCTGACTAGGTTGCCCTCCAAAGCCAGGGCTAGCAGAAACAGGGCTAGATGCCAGTATTTGACCATCATTCTATAGTTAAGGAAAGACACAGAGAACTGGCATATTCTATTCATAGGAGTTGGGTGTAGGATGAAATGATGGAGAAAGACCTGGATTTAAATCTTAAGCACTTACTAGCTTTGTGATCACAGGTAAGTTATGTACCCTTTCTCAGCCTCAGTTTCCTCATCTGTAAAACAGGGATATTAATAGCACCTACCTCAATATGTTTTTGTTAAAATCAAATTAGATATGAGAGAGAGAGCAGATTGGAGGAGGGGATATCCTGTGGGACTGCTATTTTGGGGTGGTGGGTGGGGGAAAAGCGGGGAGAAAATTTGTAACTCAAAATCTGGCGGAAACGAATGATGTAAATCAGAAGTTAATAAAGCATTTTTTAAGTAAAAAAAATCAAATTAGATAGCACCTGTTAAAGTCCTTTGCAAACATTAAGGGATTGAGGAGGCAAGAGGTAATGGCTACTACATTGTCACCCCTTTAAGTTTTTAAAAAACAAGTTTTAAATCTGAGTTTAAATCTTGTCTCAGGCATTTACTAGCTGTGTGACCACAGGCAGATTATGTAACCTTTCTCAGTCTCAGTATCCTCATATGTAAAATTGGGATATTAATAGCACCTACCTCCATATGTTTTTGTTACAATCAAATTAGATAACACCAGTTAAAGTCCTTTGCAAACCTTAAAAAGCACCATATAAATGCTAGCCATTTTTATTACTATGATCCAGAGCTCTATGGGGTAGTAGTCTTTCATTTGTGACTGCTACAGAAGTCAGCAGGGCACAGGAATAGAGAATCTAGTGATGTACTAGAATATAGTTTGTTTGGTAGACATGTGGACTATGTCATAAGGGAATCAATTTATATTTAAGAGGGTTGTCTATTTATGTTAATGGCATCTAGAATAGTAGCAGAGGTGTTACTTGAGTGTTCTTAGGTTCTTCTTTGGTAATTTAATCAAGAGAGCCAAGTAGCAGACCAAAAGGGAAAACACACACACACATACAAAATGGTGAAAATGATATGCTTTGGGGTGGAGTCAAGATGGCAGAATAGAAATAGGACTTCCATGCAGCTTCAGGTTCCACCTCCTCCAATTCATGTAAAAGGTGACTCTGAACAAACTTTGGAACTTCAGAACCCACAAAATGACACAGAGAAGCTAACCTCCTGCTGAGGACAGCCCAGCAGGAAGTGGCCAGTGCAGCACTCTGGGAGCTGAGCACAGCCCCAAGCAAGCCCAAGGTTTTAGCCTCAGGGTGGCCACAACCAGCCACCAGCTGGAGGGATTTCAGATCATCAGCAGCTGTGGTGTATTCCAGAATTATTAACACATAGATGCTAAGGACAAAGTGAGAGGTCAGTGCAGTTTGGACTTTGGGATCCAGTAGGCTGGGAGTACGGTCTGGCCTTTAACCCCTGGAGAGAGACATTGCTGAGGCATGGAAGCCACCACTGTGTGGCTGCTTCAGACCTCCTAGCCCACAGATTGTAGGGGGACCAAGTGACCAGTCTGAGGGGTAATCTCTATTGCTCTAACCTGCTTGCATCTGGATCACTGTCTAGGGTGGAAATCCTGGGGTGCGTGATCAGCTTGCCAGAGCATGTTGAGGCTTCAGAGAGGGCACCCAACTAACAGTTCAAAGAGCTGTGAAAACCCCAGTGATTGGCAGAAAGCTCACCTGTATGGCAGCAGAGTCATACTGTGGCAAAAAGCTCAAAAGTCAAGTAATTGAGTGGCAACATGAGCAAACAAGGGAAGCAAAGCAAGCAGAGCAATCCAACTTTACACTCCTATTTTGGGGACAAAAAGGATCAAAGCATGGGATAGGAGGAAGACAGCAAAGTCAGAACTCCTGCACCAAAAGCTTCCAAGAAAAATATGATCTGGTTACAGGACATAGAGGACCTTAAGAAAGATTTTGAAAACCAAATAAGAGAAGTGGAAGAAAAATTGGGAAGAGAAATGAGAACGATGAAAGAAAATTATGAAATGAGAGTCAACAACCTGACTGAAGAAAATAATACCTTAAAAAATAGACTAACTCAAATGGCAAAAGAGTCTCAAAAAGGCAATGAGGAGAAGAATGCCTTAAAAAGCTGAATTTGCCAGGTGGAAAAAGAATCTCAAAAGCTCACTGAAGAAAATCATTCCTTCAGAATTAGATTGGAGCAAATGGAAGCTAATGACTATAGGAGAAATCAAGATACTATTAAACAGATCCAAACAAATGAAAAAATAGAAGCGAATGTGAAATATCTCATTGGGAAAAACCACTGACCTGGAAAATAGATCCAGGAGAGATAATTTAAAAATTATTGGACTACCTGAAAGGCATGATCAAAAAAAGAACCTAGAAATCATGCTTCAAGAAATTCTCAAGGAAAATTGCTCTGATGTTTTAGAACCAGAGGGCACAATAGAGGTTGAAAGAATCCACTGATCACCTCCTGAAAAAGATCCCAAAAAGAAAACTCCTAGGAATATTACATCCAGGATCCAGAATTCCCAGATTAAGAAGAAAATATTACAAGCAGCCAGGAAGAAACCATTTGAATATTGTGGAAACAAAATCAGGATAACACAGGATCTGTCAGCTTCTACACTGAGGGATAGAAAGGCTTGGAATATGATATTCTGGAGGACAAAGGAGCTGGGATTAAAACCAAGAGTCACCTAACCAGCAAAACTGAATATCATGTTTCAGGGGAAAATATGGTAATTCAATGGAATAGAAGACTTTCAAGCATTTGATGAAAAAAATTGATGAAAAAAAGAGTTGAATAGAAAATTTGACATTCAGATACCAGAAGCAAGAGAAGCATGAGAAGGTAAACAGGATAAAGAAATCATAAGGAACTTATCAAAGTTGAACTATTTACATTCCTACAGCAAAACAATAATTGTAACTTATGAAACTTTTCTCAGAATGAGAATAGTTGAAGGGAATAGAAATATATACACACACACACATATACATATACATATATGTATACATACATATATATGTCTATATAGGAGGGTATATGGGCATATGAATACATATGTGAGTGTGTTTATATATGTGTACAGGGATACATACCGTGTTTCCCCGATAATAAGACACTGTCTTATTAAATTTTTTAGACAGAAAAACACCAGAGGGCTTATTTTCAGGGGAGGGCTTATTTTAGTGAACATTGACAGCAATTTTAATAAACAGGTAAATGTGAACAAAAAAATGTACCTTTATTCAATAAGCAAATCACTGGGGAAGAACAGGGTGACGCGCTCACTGCTGCAGCTCTGATTGGATGCATCTAGGAGCGTGGCGTGCGTTTCACAGAGGGGGGGAACGGTGCATACAGAGGGTACCGTAATGTAGCGTGTAGCGCAGGGGATCACCTTCACTACAGTAGCAATCTCAATAGGGCTTATTTTCGGGGGAGGGCTTATTTTAGAGGAATCTTACACAGTAAGGGGAAGGCTTATTTTCGGGATAGGTCTTATTATCAGGGAAACACGGTAGATGGAGGGCACAAGACCAATTTAATAGGAAGGGATGATACTTAAAAGGTGGAATTAAGAGGTGAGAGTGGAATATAATGAGAGGAGATGGGGAGGGACAGAATGGGGTAAACTATCTCATATAGAAGAGGCAAGGGAAAACAGTTACAATGGAAGGGAAGAATGGGAAGGCAAAAGGGAATGGGCCAACCTTATTCTCATTGAATTTGGCTTAGGGAGGGAATAACATACACACTAAATAGGGTATCTCACCCTACAGGAGTAGGGGCAAAGGGGATGAGGAGGGGATGAGAGAGGGGGTGAGGGAAGGGAGGGCAGGCTTGGGGGGAAGGAAGTTGGAAGCACACACTTTTGAAAAGGGACAGGATCAAAGTAGAGAACAGAACAAGTGGGAGGTGAGATAGGATGGAGGGAAATATAGTCAGTCTTTTACAATATATCCACTATGGACTGTTTTGCATAGCTACACATGTATAACCTATATTGAATTGCTAATCTTCCCAGTAAGGGTGGGTGACAAGGGAGGAAGGGAATGAATCTGGAATTCAAAACTTTAAAATCAAATGTTTAATATATATATATATATATATATATATACTATTATTAATATTATTTTACATGTAACTGGAAAATAATATATACAGGTACTGTGGCATAGAGATCCACCATGCCCTACTGGAAAGTCAGAGGGGGCATGAGGGAAGATATGGGAGAGAGCAGATTGGAGGAGGGGATATCCAGTGAGAGCACTTGATAAAGGAAAAAAAAAGAAAATTATATGCTTCAATCTGCATTCAGACTCCATTAATACTTTCTCTGGATATGGACAGCATTTTCCATCATGAGTCCTTTGGGATTATATTGGATCATTGTATTGCTGAGAAGAGCTAAATCATTCATAGTTTATCATTGCACAGTGTTGCAGCTACCATGTACAATGTTCTCTTGGTTCTGCCCATTTTACTTTGCATCATTAATTCATGTAAATCTTTCTAGGTAAAAAATGTCTCATTTTACTTATCTAGTTTATCACCCTTTAGGAAATAGATAGCATGCTTCATCATTATTTCATCATAAATTCTGGAATCAGGAGTTGTTAATTGCACTGATGAGAGTTTTTAATTCTTTCAAAGTTAGTTGTTTTTATAAAGTTGATATTATTGCATTAATTTTTTTCCTATTTTTCATCATTTGATTCAAATAATATAAGTTCATACAAGCTTTCCCAGGTTTCTCTGAAATTAATTCTTTCATAATTTCTCATAGCATAATAATATTTCATACATTCATATACCTAACAGAATTTGTACATCGATCCCCCAGTTAATGGGTACCTCTTTAGTAAACAATTCTTTGTCACTACAAAAGGATAAATATTTTACACATGTAAATTCCTTTTCCTGGGGGGCATAGGCCTAGTAGTGGTTAAAGGAAGGTATGCACAATTTATTAACTTTGGCATGATAGTTCTCAATTATTTTCCAAAACAAGAAACCAAATCACAGTTCCACCAACAATGCATTTTGTGCCTGTTTTCCCCACAGTCCTTCCAACATTTGTCATTTTAGGAGCTCCTCTTCCCAGATGGTACCTTTATACTCAGAAAAGTTTAGCCTCTGAGAAAAATAAGCACAAAACTGCTTCCATGGGCATGTTAGAGGCACTCAGTTCCAATTTGGATGATGAATTGGGGTCAAAGGATCCCTTAGTTAATTTTTTTTTAAAAGCCAGATTCTAGTTATGTACATTCACTTGCCTGCTTTTAGAAGAAAACTCTGAATTGACCACCCCCTAATAGGAAGCACTTATCAAGATCCTCACTGGAGCAGAATTTCACTTTGGTGTCAAAGTTTTCTTAATCCCTTGGTTTCTAGTGTCTTTAGATTTTTCTGATTATGTGGAATTCTACAACTTTCCCCTGACTTCTGATAACAAACAGTATGACCCCTTTCTTCTGCTTGCCTACCATTTCCTTTGATTATTGGTCTAGTCTGTGAATTATTCACTTGACTGATTACTCTCAGATCATATTTTCCCATCTGGTTACAGACTTGTGATTGCCTTGACATTAGTTCCTTTAAACCTTGTTGCCTTCTTGTGCCTACTGTCTGATTATCACCCCAAAAGAGCCTTTGCAAAGTAATCCCAACCTCTCTTTCTCTGCTTCAATAAGGGGCAGCAATTATCTGCATGTATCTGACTTTCTTTTACAAATACTTAACACTCACAGACATTTGTCTTAGCATCTAAGCTTATATTTGTGAACATCAGAACTCAGAGTACCCCAAGATATTATGTGTATTATATTATGTGTACCCCAAGGTTCTAATCTGGGTACTCTTTTTTGTCTCTTGATGACCTCATCAATCACCTCAATTTAATTAACATCTCTACAAAACTCCAAAATCTAGTGTAATCTCTCTCCTGATCTCCAGTCCCACATCACTGATGGCTAATGGTACATTTCAACCTGGGTGTCCTATAGCATCTGAAACTTGATGTATCATATTTTCCTCCAAACGCACCTCTTCACAACCTTGCCCTCTCTCAGCTCACATAGTCCATCTGCTGCCAAATCTTATCCATTCTATCCCCATATTCCTCTCATTTGTACCTTTTTCTCTACTCACATGGCCACCACCTTAGTCCTTATCACCTCTCATTTGGGCTATTGCAATAGCTTCCTAATTGGTCTTTTTGTTTCCAGGCTATTCTCTCTCCAATCTGTTTTTCATACAGTGATCAAAGTGGTTTTCCTTAAGTTTTAAGTCTGGTTATGTCACTCACGTTACTCAATAAATACCAGTGGTTTACCTCTAGGATCCATTCCTCTGATTGGCATTTCTAACTATTCACAACTTTGCTCCAATCAATCTACCTTTCTAGATTTATTAGATTCTCAAACGTTGTATACAATCTTCTTATATTTATTATTTATATACTTATCTATTTCTTTGTTGCTCCGTCCACACACTCCTTGAGGGTAGGGATTGTCTTTGTAGCCCCATCTCATAGAGCAGTGTGGGTGCTTAAAAATGCTTATTGCTTAATATGCTACTGTCTGCCATAACTTTACAACTCCAGACATACTGACCTTCTTGCTTTTCCTCAGGCATATTATTCTATCTGCCATCTCCTGTTGCCCAGGCAATCTCCAACACCTGGAAAGTACTTTTTTCCTCATCCCCACATTTTAGAAACCTTAATTGCCCCTGCCTTAAGCTCCACCTTCTCTAAAGTTTTTTCTTGGTCCATCTACTTGCCAACTATCTTCTTCTCTCTCCATTCCCCTTCCCCATTACATTATGTTCATATATTTATTTTGTATTTCAACACATTCTAATATACACGTTGTCCCCCTTAGTTGATTATAAGCCCCTTAGGACCTATTTCATTTTTGCCTTTCTATCTTCATAGTAGATGCTTAATACACACTTATTTGATCAAGGGACCTTTATTAATGAGCTAATTCTGCTGTGGGAAATCTGTCTGACTTTCAAGGGCAAGGTTTAGGTCTCTTCAGTTTCTATCCCAATAGGGATTCTTAATTTTCCAAAACAGAAGAAATACTCTAATACCTCATCTAAGCCATAATCACAGCAGGATCCCAGAGGTTCCCAAAATACTCCTTTCTCACTGCTTTCTCAATAAGATATTGAGGAGTAAATGCAGCTCTATAGCAGCTACCTGGGGTAGTGGAAAGACTGTCAGATTAGAAGCTGAGATATCTATATTCTACTTTTAGCTCTTTCTGCTAGCTGTGTTACTTTATAGAAGTGACTAACAAATAAATGAGGGGGTTGGATTAAAATACCTCTAAAAGCTTTAAAAATTCTAAAATTGTATGATTTTATTCTACCTTAAAAACCCCAAGGCTCATTCCAAACAAAGACCTTGAAAGAACTGGTTACTTTGCACAAGTTTGAGCAGATTACTTTGCCTGTTTTCTCTGACTCAGTTTCCTTAACAGTAAAACGATGATAATAATGTCTCCCAGGGTTGTTGTGAAGATTAAATGAGATGTTTGTAAAGAATTTAGCAGAGTGTTTAGTACATAATTAAGTAATGCTTGTTTTTCTTCTTAAAATGCCTCCTTCATTCTGGGAGGCCCAGCTAAGTGCAGAATACCTGATTTATCCTGGACATGTATGTTCCAGTTGCACAAGCTTCTAGACACTGTTCTTTCAAACCAAGGACCATAGCCACCAGATTAGTTCCACTCTAAGGTGTATTGGGACCTCTTTGGGGGTTCCTTCCTTCATTCTTTCTTTGTTGTTGTTGTTTGTCCTTCATTCTAGAAGAGGACCATGACATAATGGAAATAATGCCATGACATGCAAGTGAATTGGATTTAAGTGAGGGAGGGCTGTGCAAAGTTACCAGCCTCACTTTCTCCTCTGGAGCTACGTGAGTCCAGTGACCAGACACATATCAGAATGACTGTTGATGGCCCCAGACTTAGTGGAAGACATTGGTCTTTTAAAGCTACAGTCTTTAGCAGGTCTCAGTTTGAGGCAACACCTCATTAAAAAAAAAAGTGAGGCAAAGAATGGACTCCTTAACCTAGTCCAGAAGAAAAGAAAATTCAAACTGGGAGGGAAAGAACCTCAGGGTTTCTAGCCAAAACAGAAACTGTGAGTCAATCAAGGCCCAAACAATGATCAAGTGGGGTTTGGCCTGGGACATATTATTGGCCAATCAGTGAGATTTGGGTCAAAGGCAAGGTCTTTAAGAAAGAAATCTAGATTGTAAACCCCAATATATTGAGATGTTGAAAGAGACAGAGAGAGACAGAGAGAGAGAGACAGAGAGAAAGAGACAGAGAGATAGAGACATCAAGAGACAGACAGAGAGAGAGATTGAAAGAGGGAGAGAGGGAGAGAGACAGAGAATGAGAGAGAGAGAGACAGAGTTAGAGAAAGGGAGGGAGGGAGGGAAGGAAGGAGAGTGAGAGGGAGACAAGAGGGAGAGGGAGAGAGAGAGAAGGAAAGAAAGTAAAAAGAAAGAAGGAAGGAAGGAAACATCAATCCTCAATCTAATATAATCTAACAAACATTTACTAAGTTTGTAGTACATTTACAAATCACAGCCTTACCTACCTATCTTGCTCTAACCTTACTGCTCATCTCTAGTCTCCTATCTCCAATTGCCTTTCAGAACTCTCAAGCTAAATGTCTAAAAGACATCTTAAACTCAACATGTCCAATATAGAACTCAGTATCTTTTCCCCAAAGCCTCCCTCTTTCCGAACTTTTTTTAAATCAGTATCTAGGGGTGTGAGAGCAACATAGAATATTACAACACATACGTATTCTGTGTCCAATACAAGCGAACTTTTAATAAACTTTACTTTTCTTTGGCTGAGAGAAGACTTGAGTCAAATTCATTTGGCAGGACAAGGAAGGGCCTTTAACAGCATAGTTCAAGAGTCAAGTCAGATGATTAGAGTCAGCATTTTAGAGAAAGAGAGACAAAGAGGGGAGATTCCGCTGGGAGAGAGAGACCGCAGGTTGGAGTAGAAGCAGAGTGAGCCGGAAGCTCCTGAATTCAGGGACCGGAGAAGAAAGGGGAAGAGTGGAGAACCAGTCAACAGCCATGAACGGGCAAGATGAACAGAATAAGTCTCTGTACACAACAGGAACATTTCAAGTGGCTTGTATTTAATGAGTACTAAATAAATATTTGTTAAATTGAATTAATACCTTGGGAGTAGGAAAAGCATGAAAACAATCTTCAAGATTGTCATATAGAGGTCGCAGGCCGGGTAGGCGCTGCGCCGGGAAGGCGTGGCGGTGGACGCGGGCCAGGGCAGCGCTGCGGCACAGCGGCATGAGGACACAGGCCGGGAAGGCGCGGTGGCGGACGCAGGCCAGGAAGGGGCCTGATCAACTCCGAGGGCAAGTCTTCCCACCAACCACAAGGTCCACTGCCAGGCCTATCACCAAAGGGCTGGGACTGGAAAGAGCAAGGTAAGAAGCAAAGACAGGGGCCCCTATACTGGACAGCAAACACTCCTGGGGCTACCACATCATAGCACAGAAATCTTTTTTAAAAAAGCCCTTTTCAGGACCTCCAAAGACGAGGATGACAGAGTGAACCCCACTTGCTCCAAACCCCCCCTCTGACCCTGAAAATATAGTAACTATTGTCCAGGGCAAAACCCTCTACAGTAAAGGCTTGGGATCCTAGAGGAAGGGTGTGGTTAGGACCCTGCCTCAAAATGGGTAGAAAGCAGACTACAAAGAAAAAGATTCTAGAGTCCTACTATCCTCAGAGGGAGGAACCAACCTCAGAGGGAGACAATGTGGACTCCACACCCACAGCTGAAACTTCAACAGGGAATGGATCCCAAGCACAGAAGGCTCTCCTAGATGAGATCAAAAGGAACTTTGAAAGCAAAATGAGAGAGATAGAAGAGAAAATGAATAATTCTCTCAAAACAAAAATAGCAGAATTCAAAAAGCATTATAATGAGGAAAACATCTCTCTAAAAAGAAAAGTGTATGATATGGAAAAGGAGCTTCAAAAATTAACCAAGGAAAATGATTTGCTAAAAACCAGAATGAAACAAATGGAAACAAATAACTCTATGACGAACCAAGAAGTAGCCAAGCAAAACAACAAAAATGAAAAATTAGAAAAAGAGGTAAAATACCTCAAAGAAAAAATAACTGACCTGGAAAACAGATCCAGGAGAGACAATCTGAGAATCATAGGCCTACCAGAAAATGATGATGAAAAAATGAGCCTGGACAACATTCTCCAAGAGCTCATTAAGGAAAACTGCCCTGAGATACTTGAACCTGAGGGGAAAATAGAAATCGACAGAATCCACCGGACACCTGCTGTAAGAGATCCCAAACTGAAAAATCCTCGAAATGTTGTGGCCAAACTCCAGAATTACCAGATAAAAGAGAAAATACGTCAAGCGGCCAGAAACAAACAATTCAGATATCGAGGGTTCACAGTGAGGATTGCACAGGATTTATCAGCCTCCACACTGAAAGATCGGAGGCAGTGGAATACAATTTTCAGGAAGGCAAAACAGCTTGGATTACAACCAAGGATCACATACCCAGCGAGACTGAGCATATTCTTCCAGGCAAAGAGGTCATTCAATGATAAAACAGAGTTCTAGACCTTCTTGATAAAAAAGCCAGACCTCAATGGAAAATTCAACCTCCAATTACGAGAAGCAACAGTGACTTAGAAAGGTAAACAAGGAGAACACACATCATTTTAGAGGGAAAGAGGGGAGGGAGAGGAGCTTCGCATGAGATCTGTTCCTGTCATTCTTGATGCGAAGAAAAAATAGCATACCTCATTAAGTATAACAATATCCTACAGGTAGTAGGAGGGGGAAAGGGTTACAAAAGGGGGGTGGGAGTGGTTTGTAGAGAGGGAAGTAGTAAGGGGAAAAGGGGAGGAAAAGGGAACACTGAGGGAGGTGGTGGTCAAAAGGAAAACTATTAAGGGGGGGAAGGGAGAAGGGAGGAAAAATATGAACATTAACAGGGGCAGGAATAGGATAAGGGGAAAGAAACAGATAACAATCATAACTGTAAATGTGAATGGAATGAACTCTCCTATAAAATGGAGACCGATAGCAGAATGGATTAGAAATCATAATCCTACAATATGCTGTTTACAAGAAACACATCTGAAACAGAGGGATACACACAAGGTAAAGGTAAAAGGTTGGAGTAAAATATATCATGCCTCAGCTAAAGTAAAAAAAGCAGGAGTAGCAATCCTTATCTCAGATAAAGCAAATGCAAAAATTGACCTCATTAAAAGAGATAAGGAAGGAAACTATATCCTGTTAAAAGGCACCATCGAGAATGAAGCAATATCACTACTTATATGCACCAAGTGGTGTAGCTTCCAAATTCCTAGAGGTGAAGCTAAAGGAATTAGAGGAAGAAATAGATAGCAAAACTATACTAGTGGGAGATCTTAATCTCCCCCATCTGAACTTGATAAATGCAACCTCAAAATAAACAAGAAAGAAGTTAAGGAGGTGAACAGGATTTTAGAGAGGATAGGTATGATAGATCTCTGGAGAAAACTGAATGGGGATAAAAAGGAATATACTTTCTTCTCAGCGGTTCATGGAACATACTCAAAAAGTGACCATGTTCTAGGGCATAAAAACCTCACAATTCTATGCAGTAAGGCAGAAATATTAAACGCATCATTCTCAGATCATGATGCAATAAAAATTATATGCAATAAAGGGCCAGGGAAAGACAGACTAAAAACTAATTGGAAATTTTAATCCTAAAGAATGAGTGGGTCAAACAAGAAATTATAGAAACAATCAGTAATTTCATTCAAGAGAATGATAATAATGAGACAACATACCAAAATCTGTGGGATGCATTAAAGGCAGTTCTTAGGGGAAGTTTTATATCCCTGAGTGCATACGTGATTAAATTAGAGAAAAGGGAGCTTAACGAATTGGGCATGCAATTAAAAAACCTAGAAAAAGAACAAATTCAAAATCCCCAATTAAATGCTAAACTATAAATATTGAAGACTAAAGGAGAGATTAATAAAATCGAAATTAAGAAAACTATTGAACTAATAAATAAAACCAAGAGCTGGTTTTATGAAAAAACCAACAAAATTGATAGACCCTTAGTCAATATGATAAAAAAAAAAGAAAGAAGAAAACCAAATTATGAGTATCAAAAATGAAAAGGGTGAATCTACCTCCAATGAAGAGGAAATCAAAACAATAATTAGGAATTATTTCTCCCAATTGTATGCACATAAATTTTACAATCTTAGGGAAATGGATGAGTATTTAGAAACATACAAGTTGCCCAGATTAACTGAAGAGGAAGTAAATTACTTAAATAATCCCATCTCAGAAAAAGAAATTGAACAAGCCATCAGCCACCTCCCTAGGAAAAAATCTCCAGGGCCAGATGGATTCACTAGTGAATTCTATCAAACATTTAAAGAACAATTGATTCCAATACTCTACAAATTATTTGGGAAAATTAGTGAAGAAGGAGTCCTACCAAATTCTTTTTATGACACAAATATGGTACTGATACCTAAATCAGGAAGAGATAAAACAGAGAAAGAAAATTATAGACCAATCTCCCTCATGAGTATAGATGCAAAAATTCTAAATAAAATACTAGCCAAAAGACTACAGCAACTTATCTCAAGAATAATACACTTTGATCAGGTAGGATTTATTCCAGGAATGCAAGGATGGTTTAATATTAGGAAAACCATCAGTATAATTGATCATATCAACAATAAAACTAGCAGAAACCACATGATCATCTCAATAGATGCAGAAAAGGCTTTTGACAAAATACAACATCCATTCCTATTAAAAACATTAGAAAGTATAGGAATAAATGGAGCCTTCCTTAAAATAATAGGTAGCATCTATTTAAAGCCATCAGCAAGTATTTTATGTAATGGGGAGAAGCTGGAAGCATTTCCCATAAGATCAGGGGTGAAACAAGGGTGTCCACTATCACCCCTCTTATTCAATCTGGTCCTAGAAATGTTAGCAGTAGCAATTAGAGAAGAAAAAGAAATCAAAGGAATCAAGTTAGGCAAAGAAGAGACCAAGCTATCACTCTTTGCAGATGATACGATGATATACTTAGAGAATCCTAGAGAATCAAGTAAAAAACTGCTTGAGACAATAAATAAATTTGGCAAAGTTGCAGGATATAAAATAAACCCACATAAATCCTCAGCATTCCTATATATTTCCAATGAAATTCAACAGCAAGTAGAAGGAGAAATCCCATTTAAAGTTACTGTAGACATTATAAAATATTTGGGAATCTACCTGCCAAAACAAACCCAGGACCTGTATGAGCATAACTACAAAACACTTTTCACACAAATAAAGTCAGATCTAACTAATTGGAAAAATATCAATTGCTCATGGCTGGGCCGAGCTAATATAATAAAAATGACAATTTTACCTAAATTAAATTATATATTTATTGCCATACCAATTAATTTACCAAAAAACTACTTTATAGAGTTAGAAAAAATAGTAACAAAATTCATCTGGAAGAATAAACGGTCCAGAATATCAAGGGAATTATTGAAAAAAAATGCTAGGGAAGGTGGACTAGCTTTACCAGATTTCAATCTGTACTATAAAGCAGCAGTCATCAAAACTACCTGGTACTAGCTTAGAAATAGAGAAGTGGATCAATGGAATAGATTAGGCACACGAGATTCAGAAGTCAACGACTACAGTAATGTATTGTTTGATAAACCTCCAGACCCTAGTTTTTGGGATAAGAACTCACTGTTTGACAAAAACTGCTAGGAAAACTGGAATATAGTATGGCAGAAACTGGACATAGACCATTATCTAACACCATATACCAAAATCAAGTCTAAATGGGTTCATAATCTAGGTATAAAGGTTGATACTGTAAGCAGTCTGCTAAAACAAGGAATAATTTACCTATCAGACTTGTGGAGAGGGAATGACTTTATGATGAAACAGGAATTAGAGAACATTATAAAATGTAAAATGGATAATTTTGACTACATGAAATTGAAAAGTTTCTGTACAAATAAAGCCAATATAACCAAGATTAAGAGGGAGGTGGGAAATTGGGAAAGAATCTTTACAACCTATGTCTCTGACAAAGGACTCATCTCTAAAATATACAGAGAATTGAGTCAAATGTATAAGAATACAAGTCATTCCCCAATTGATAAATGGTCGAAGGATATGAACAGGCAGTTTTCAGAGAAAGAAATTAAAGCTATCTATAAGCACATGAAGAAATGCTCTAATTCACTATTGATTAGTGAAATGCAAATCAAAACAACTCTGAGGTACCACATCTCACCAGTCAGATTGGCTAAGATGACAAAACAGGAAAATGACAAATGCTGGAGAGGATGTGGGCAAACTAGAACACTAATGCATTGTTGGTGGAGTTGTGAACTGATCCAGCCTTTCTGGAGAGCAATCTGGAATTATGCCCAAAGGGCTATAAATACTTTCATACCCTTTGATCCAGCAATACCACTCCTAGGATTATACCCCAAAGAGATCATAGAAATGGGAGAAAGACCCATATGTACAAAAATGTTTATAGCAGCTCTTTTTGTTGTGGCAAAGAATTGGAAATTAAGGGGGTGCCCATCAATTGGGGAATGGTTGAACAAGTTGCGGTATATGCATGTTATGGAATACTATTGCGCCATAAGAAACGGGGAGCAGGCAGTCTTCATATTTACCTGGAGAGGCTTAAAAGAACTGATGCTGAGTGAGAAGAGTAGAACCAGGAGGAATTTGTACACAATTACAGACACAATGTATGTGTGATGACCAACTTTGATAGACTGGACTCTTCTCAACAATACAGGGATATAAGTCAATCCCAAAAGACGCATGATGGATAGAAAAACGTGCATCCAGAGAAAGAACTAAATTTATATCCAGGTGGAAGCAAAATACCTGATCTCTTTCGTTCTCTTATTTGGTTTTATGTCCTCTTTACCATTTTTCATTCCAGCTGGTACAATCCATCCTTATAACCTGACCATTGTATAATGTGAAAGTATTTACAGATCCTATACTTGATAATAAGCCGCCATGGGGGGGAGGAGAGGGAGGGGGACAAAATGTGAAATTCAAGGAATTGTGGAATTGAATCCTGTAAACTAAAAGGAAACAAACAAATTAATAAATTAAAGTTAAAAAATTAAAAAAAAATAAATCAGTATCTAGGGCAGAGGTTCCCAAACCTATTTGACCTACTGCCCCATTTAAAAAAAAATTACTCAGAGTGCCCCTGGAAATCTACTTTGTTTAACCATTTAGCAGCTTTTTTGAAATTTGAACCATTTCATCTTGCTTGTAAGCAAGTCATTACATGCACATATTCCTGCTTATGCATGCTGGACTTCCTGTCAATGCACAACATGCTTGCCTGTCAGCACTTGCTTGTTAAGACCTGTTGGCAAACTTGAACATTGATAAGTTATAAATTACATTTTGCGTGTTTATTTGGGAAATAATGTAATCTCTGTGATTTTAACTCTGTTACATAGCAGATGAAGGGCGAATGGATGGTTTTTCAAAATTCTCTTTCCTTATGCTTCCACCACCCACTTACTTTTATTCAATGCCCCCCAATTGTACCCAAGACAGTAATACTACCACTCCCCTGGATCTGTCCAGTGCCCCCACCCAGGGGTCTGTATCACCCACTTTGTGAACCTATAGTCTAGGGCAACATTATCCTTCCAATCCCCTGGGATCTCAATCTAGATGGTATTTTCTGTTCATTACTATCTCTCACCCCTGCCCCCCCCCCCCCCCCAATCCAATCTGTTGCCAAGGCCTGTTGATTTCACTTTTGCAACATCCCTCCCCTTCCCTTTTACTACCATGTAGCAGCAAGCACCCCAAGCGTCCTCAGGGTTTGCAGCTACCACA
>NW_027187378.1:17896174-17991215 GCF_028583685.1 Petaurus breviceps papuanus
TAGCCTAGGGGCAGGGAAGATCTTTGAAATTTACATTTCCATTACATACCACCACCCTGGTGTAGGCTTGCATCTCCTCATCCTTGGGGGCTGTACTTTTGGTCTCTGCCTCAAGCCTCTCCCCATTCTAGTCCATCCTTCATTCAGGCACCAAAGTGACCTTCTTAAAGTGCAGGTCTGACCATGTCACCCCACTACTTAGCGAACTCCAGTGGCTCCCCTATCACCTCTAGGATCTTTCCATCCTTCTTATCATTATTACCTGACAAGTACTCTTCAGTCCAGTGATGCTGAACTCCTGCCTGTTCCATAAACAAGACACTCCATCTCTCAGCTCAGGTTGTTTTTTTTCTGGATGGAATTCTATTCCTGGAATACTCTTTTTTCTCATCTCTGCTTGCTATCTTTCCAAGTTTCCCTCAAGTCTTAATTAAATTTCATCTTCCTTGGGTTGTTTAGGTGGTGCAATGAATAGAGCACCAGCCCTGGAGTCAGGAGGACCTGAGTTCAAATGTGGCCTCAGACATTTAACACTTAGTAGCCGTGTGACCTTGGGCAAGTCACTTAACCCCAATTACCCCCCCCCCCAAATTCCACCTTCCATTGGAAATCTCTCTTAACCCCACTTAATTTAATGTCTTCCCTCTGTTAGTGATTTTTTATTTTCTCCTATATACAACTTTTTTCTCCATATTTGTTTGCTTATTGCCTCTTCCATTAGATTGTGAGTTCCTTGAAGACGAGGACTGTCTATTACCTCTTTTTGTATTCCTAGTGCTGAGCACAGTACCTGGAACATACTAGGATTTTATCACAAAATGATAAACAGTATTTTCTTTCAAGAAGCTTACATTCTTCTGGGGAGATTCAGCATATAAACAGATAAGTTTTAGGAGGTGGAGAGGACAAACAACAATGGGAGGGAGATCTTGAAAAGTTTTGTATAGTCGATGGCATGTGAATGGAACCTTGAAGGAAGGTCAGTTTCCAACAAGGCGAGGTACATTAGAAATGTATTCTGGATATTGGGAATTGTGCAAAGACAAAGTGGTGGAAATAAAATGTGTGAGGAGTAGCAAGTAGACCAGTGTAGCCAAGATGTAGAGCCCATGAAAGAAAGTAGCATGAAATAAGACAGGAGAGATTGTCTAGACTTGAATTGTTGAGAGGCTTCCATCGTCAAGCCGAGGGGTCTATGGGTTATCCTAGAAGGTACAGAGGGCCCCATAGACATGCTAACGTTACATCACTAGGCCCAGATATATTACATCCCAGGGCAGGTATGATTGCAGGATGGTTTCCAATAATCTTTGAACAATCATGGAGAACAAGAAAGATATAGGATTGGAGAACATAATTTTTCTACCTTTTTTTTTTTTTTAAAGGAGTGTATGGGCAATTAGGTGGTGTAGTTAGGTGGTAGACAGAGATCCAGGCCTGGAGTCAGGAAGATCTGAGTTCAAATCCAGCCTGAGACATTATCTTTGTGACAATGGGCAAGTCACTCAACTCTGTTTGCATCAGTTTCCTCATCTGTAAAATGAGCTGGAGAAAGAAATGACAAACTGCTCCAGTATCTCTGATAAGAAAACCCCAAATGGAGTCACAGAGAGTCAGATGCAACTGAAATGGCTCAACAACAACAGTCTGAATATTAAAAACTTCATTCATGGCAGAATTCCAGGACATATTTTTAAAAGGATTGCTTGTAAACTATACTTATACAGGAAAATGGTGAGCATTAAGAGACCAAATGGCTTAATAAACAAATTGACCTTTTAAAAAAATTTTAGAGGATTACTAGATTGGCAAATGAGGGCAATTTCATCAACAATTAATTAAACCTAGATTTTAGGCTGTTGCTTGACAAGCTTTCTTGTAGACATACTATGTGGGCTAGATGATGGCACAATTGAGGTAGATCCAGAACTGACTGACTGAATAAATGAATGAATGAATAGATCCCAAAAAGAAGTCTTAAAAAATCTGTCAGCTCAGAGGGAGATCCCTAGTAGAATTTCTCCAGGTATCTTTCCTTCATTCTTTTTTATTCTTTTATCAGTGACTTTAAGTCACAGATAACATAATTAGGAAATTTGAAGATGGAAAAAAGATAGAAAGAATAGAGAACATATTGGATGATAGATTGCAAATGCCAAGAGATTTCCACAGACTAGAACAGGCAGAATCTCATAAGATAAAATTTAATAGAGATAAATGTAAAGTCCCATACTTTAAAAAGTCAACTTTCCAAATACAAGTTGGGGGAGGTGTTGCTAGACAACAGTTCCTGTGAAAATGTTGGCATTTTTTCTTAACATACTGAAATATCAACATGAGTCAGCAGTGTGACATGGCAGCAGAAACAAAACAAAACCAAAAAAAAAAACCCTAATGCAATCAGTTACTTAGATAATAACTATAGTAATAACAATGATGACAACTCACATTGATCTAGTGTTTTAAGGGTTACAAACTGATTTTCTCCCAACAACCAAGATAGGTAGTACAAGTCACAACATCATAGAGTCTGATAGAATCTCAGTAGGCATTTAAGTCAACCTACATCTCCCCCCAGCCCTGGCCACCCAAAGAGTCTCCACTATACTATACCTGACACATGTTCATCCATTCTTTGTTCAAAGACCTCCTATATAGAGGGATCCACCACCCCTTAAGGCAGACAATTCCTCTTAAAGATACCTCTAATTGTTAAACATAAAGCCTAAATTTGCCTTTTTTTGTATAGGGCCAACCACTATCCAGGGGTATCTCTGAGGCATCCTGCCAGGTGGAAATCAAACCATTAATGACCATTCTTTGAGTTCAGCTCTTTAACTAGGTTTAAATCTGTATTCTTATCTATACCACATCTCTCTATCTTCTCCACAAAAATAGCAGGAGATACTTGATCAAACACTGCTAAAATTTGCCCCAGGTTCTGTCCTCTAGGGCTAAATAGAGTAACATTTTTACATGATGGCTCTTCAAATAAAAAGTCCCAATCTTCTCTCCCCCTCTTCTAGTGCCTTCCCTTTGAGATTACTTTCCATTTACTATATATTAATATTTGTATGCATATATGCATATATAGGAGCAGCAAGGTGGTACAGTGAATGGAGTGATGGGCCTAGAGTTAGGAGGACCTGAGTTCAAATCTTATCACAGACACTTACTACTGTATGACCCTGGGCAAGTTACTTCACCCTGTTTGCCTCAGCTCCTCATCTGTAAAATGAGCTGGAGAAGGAATTGGCAAACCATTCCAGTATCTTTGCCAAGAAAACCCCAAATGGGGTCCTGAAAAGTCAGACATTACTGAAACTATCCAACAACAAAATTGCAAAAATATCTCTTTTATGTATATAGTTATTTCCATATTGTCTCCCCCAATAGAATGAGAGCTTCTTGACTGTAGGGAGTGTGAATATATTCCAGAATTTAGCACACTGCTTGGCACAGAGTAAGCACTTAATAAATGTTTGTTGACTTAAGACCAAATATTTGAAGACAGCTATCATGCCTTGACTAAGTCTTCTCTTTTTTAGGCTAAAAATCCATTGTTCTTTGAACCATTCCTCATCTGGTAGAGACTCGAAGCCCTTTTTCATCTTGGTTATTGCCCTTTCGATATTTTTCCAGCTTATCAATGTTTTACCTAATTTTGGCTCACTCAAATGCAAAAAATGCTCCAGATGTATGTTGACCAGGGCAAAATTCAACGTGATTATAACTTCCTCAATCATGGAAGCTATACCTCTCTTGACGCAACCCAAGAAATCACCTTTTCAGGTTGTTATTGGCTTATTTTAAATTTATTTTTATTATTAACTTTCAAGTTACTAACAGCTTCAGTCCACCTCCCACCTCACCCCACCCAACCCAGAGAAACTGTTCTCCAACCATGTCTTATTGATTTTGTCCCTGTGAAATCACTCTTTTAAACCCAAGACTTTACATTCACTCCTGTCATCATAAACTCATAGATTGAAAGTGTAAGAGACCTTAGCAGCCATTTAGTCCAAGCACTTCATTTTGTAGATGAAGAAAGTAAGACCTAAAGTAACTTGTGCAAGGTCACATAGGTAGTTAATGGCATTAGTGAGATTTGGACCCTATTCCTCAAAATCCAAATGAGGTGCTTTCTCTACTGTACCACCCTGCTTCTTACTTTTAGATTCATCTTCATGTTCTAGACTGCCAAGATGTTTTAAGTCCTTGCTCTGACATCCAGCATGTTGGCTGTCCCTTCTAGCTTTGTGTCATCCTCAGACTGACATAATGTAGCCTAGTCTGAAAAAAATGTAAAACGGTATAGGGCCAACCACTATCCAGGGGTCTCCCTGAGGCATTCTACTAGAGACCTTCTGCCAGGTGGAAATCGAATCACTGATGACCATTCTTTGGGTTCAGCTCTTTAACTAGGTTTAAATCTGTATTCTTGTCTATACCACATCTCTCTATCTTCTCTACAATAATAGCAGGAGATACTTGATCAAACACTGCTAAAATGTGGTTAAATCTCGTTTGTAGATTTTGTCTCAACTCCTTGGTTTTAAATTTGTCGAAAGGGGAAATAATATTAAGTGGAATAACCTGTGCTTGATTAAATCAGTGTAACTCCTTGTGGTGGTCCTGACTTCCTTCTCTACAGGTTCACTAACTATATCCTTAATAATCTTTCTAGAATTTTGCCTGAAATGCCAATGTTTAGTAGATGCTTGATAAACATTTATTGCCTGACTGAAATTGAAGTCACGCAGCTTGGTCTGTATTTTTAAACTTTATTTCTCTCTCCCCTTTAAAAATAATTCTTCATTTCCCCCTCCAATTACATGGAAAAGCAATTTTTAAAGTTTTGAATTCTAAATTCTTTCTCTCTTTCCCTCCCCTGCCCACTCTCTGAGATGGAAAGAAATCTGATATAGGTTATACATGTGCAATCATGTAAAATGTTTTCATATTAGTCATTTTGTGCAAGAAAACCCAAACAAAAAAAAGAAAGTGAAAAAAGTACACTTCAGTCTGTATTCAGATGACCATCAGTTCTTTCTCTGGAGATGGATAGCATTTTTCATCATGAGTCCTTTGGGACCATCTTGGTTCATTGTATTGCTGAGAATAGTTATCATTCACAATTCTTCACTGTATAATATTGCTGTTAATGTATATAATGTTCTGGTTCTGCTCACTTCACTTTGTATCAGTTCATGTATGTCTTTCCAGGTTTTTCTGAAAGCGTTGTATTCATCATTTTTTTTGTTCTTGTCTTTTTTTTAAATTCTTTAATTTATTAATTTGTTTCCTTTTAGTTTACAGGATTCAATTCCACAATTCCTTGAATTTCACATTTTGTCCCCCTCCCTCCCCTTCCCCCCATGGCGTCTTATAATCAAGTATAGGATCTGTAAATACTTTCACATTATACAATGGTCAGATTATAAGGATGGATTGTACCAGCTGGAATGAAAAATGGTAAAGAGGACATAAAATCAAATAAGAGAACGAAAAAGATCAGGTATTTTGCTTCCACCTGGATATAAATTTAGTTCTTTCTCTGGATGCACGTTTTTCTCTCCATCATGCATCTTTTGGGATTGACTTATATCCCTGCATTGTTGAGAAGAGTCCAGTCTATCAAAGTTGGTCATCACACATACGTTGTGTCTGTAATTGTGTACAAATTCCTCCTGGTTCTATTCTTCTCACTCAGCATCAGTTCTTTTAAGCCTCTCCAGGTAAATATGAAGACCGCCTGCTCCCCGTTTCTTATAGCGCAATAATATTCCATAACATGCTTATACCACAACTTGTTCAGCCATTCCCCAATTGATGGACACCCCCTTAATTTCCAATTCTTTGCCACAACAAAAAGAGCTGCTATAAACATTTTTGTACATATGGGTCTTTCTCCCATTTCTATGATCTCTTTGGGATATAACCCTAGGAGTGGTATTGCTGTGTTCATCATTTCTTAAAGCACAATAATATCCACTTATAAAATATGCCATAACTTGTTCAGTCATTCCCCAGTCAATGAGCATCACTTCAATTTCCAATTCTTAGCCACAACAAAAATAACTGCTATAAATATTTTTGTCCGTATAGATCCCCCCACCTTTTAAAAAAAATCTCTTTTATCTCTTTATATCTTTTTAAATCTATTTATCTCTAGGATACAGACCTAGCAGTGGTATTGGTGGGTCAAAGGATATGCACAGTTTTGTAGCCCTTTGGGCTTTCTGCTCTCTAGAATGGATGGATTAATTTACAACTGCACCAACAATGCATTAGTGTCCCAATTTTCTCACATACCTTCCAATATTCATCATTTTTCTTTTTGTCATATTAGTCTGTCTGATATATATATGCATATGTATAGCTTTTATGCGTAGTTATTTCTATGTTGTCTGCTCCATTAGAATGTGAGCTCTTTAAGGATAGGGAACATAAAAATATTCTTAGGTTTAGCACACTGGCTTTGAAAGGCTTAAGTACTTTGATGAATATAATAAGCAAAAATGATCCCATAGGACCCATAATGAAAAATATTGTCTACCTCCTGACAGAGAGGTGATAGACTAAATGAGTGAATGAGACACATTTTTTGGATGTGGGAAATATGGAAATCTGTTTTGCTTGGTTAATAAATATACGTTACAATGTTTTCTTTTTCTTTTCCAATGGAGAAGAGCAGGAGGGAGAGAAAATAAATACTTGTTGATTGTAAAAAACAAAAATAAAACTGTATATATTAGGGCAGTTAGATGGCACAGTAGATAGAGCTCTGGACCTGGAGTCAGGAAAACTTGAGTTCAAATCTTGTCTCAGATACTTACTAGCTGTGTGACCTTGGGCAGGTTAATTAACCCTGTTTGCCTCAATTTCCTCATCTGTAAAATGAGGTGGAGAAGGAAATGGCAAACTGCTATTGTATCTTTGCTAATAAAACTCCAAATGGGATCACAAAGAATTGGACATGACTGAACAACAATCAGCATGTACTTTATCATTCGTAGTGTCTCAGTAATGACATCCACCAGTTTTTTGAGTGCCAAAGGTTGTAGCTCATTTGCATTTGGTGACATGAATGTATCAAGGACAAATAAACATTCTCTTACTATCTTCCATACTTTGTTTTGGTTATCAGATTCCCTATTAGTCATTTTTATTTTGGCCTTTCCAGTTCAAAGAGCATTCTCCTTGGCAAAGAAAAAAAATTAATTTGATTAGCTTTGCCTTCTCTCTATTATCAGTTATCTTTGTCCTCATTCACTGTTTCCTCAAGTTCTTCCACAGTTCTCCAAATTTCTCATCTCCAAATTCAGTGTCTGGCCTTCACTCAAGAAGTCTAAATCCCATTATATCACTTCCACCATTCAAATTCTGTCAAAAGAGGAATTAAGGTTAAATTGTCATAAACTGTGCTTGATTAAATCAGTCTGACTCTTGATCATCATGATTCCCTTCTCTAGAGATTCACTAATTGTATCTTTAATAATTCATTCTACAATTTTGTCTGAAATTCCAATGCTCAGCACAGTGCTTGGCATGTAGATGTTTGATAAATGTTTACTAACATCAAATAGCTTTGTCTGTATTTTCTTTATTTCCCACCCACATCTTTTCTTTCGACAATCAGAACTACATTTGCCATTTTCCAGTACCTCTCCTGTTTTATTTTCTTTTTCCTTTAATTTTTTAAAAATTTATTTTTAATTTATGGAATAAAACATATTTACACAGCATAGTAAATAAAAAATATCATTGCACATGAAACTGCAAATCTATTATGCACAACTTACTATTCCTTTTAAATGTATAATAAAATCATCATGTAAATTTCTTTTTCGCCCTTTTTTCCCTCTCTCCTCCCTTGCTGTAGGGATGGCTATCATTAGAGACAAATATGTATGTGTGTGCATCTATCTATCTAGCTGTAGATATATGTCTGTGTGTATGGGTGTATACTTCTATTTATAAGTTCTTTTTCTGGATATAGATAGTATCTTCCTTCATATGTCCTTTGTAGTTAATTTGTATATTTATAATAGTCAAAATGACTTATTCACTTAAAGTTGTTCTTAAAACAATATTGCTGTTACTGTATACAATCTTCTTAGTTCTGTTCATTTCATTCTTCATTACTTTGTGCAAGTGTATCCATGTTTTTCTAAGATGATGAGGTATTGGCTCTGGGTAACCCCCCCTTGAACTCTAATTAAATCATCTCATTTGAGCTTGCATTTACATGCGACAATAAGCCTTACATCTCTGTTACTAGACTTTCCACCCTCTGTTAATAGACTTGCCACCCTAGAGCCCATCAAAATTATCAATCCACCCTTGAACTGGCCTAGCTCACCATTGTCTGTAGTTTCCAGGTAGCCTCCAGCAAATTGCCACCCTTAGTCACTCATTGACCTCATTAACTCCTCCTGAAGACCCTCCCCAAACTCCTCCCCTAGACCACCCCTAGATTCCTCCCACAACCTTATGTATATAAGACCCCATCTTGTCTTCATGTTTGTGAGAGCCCCATAGAATGACCTAGCACAGACTTACTCTGTGTCTAATACAAGTGAACTTTTAATAAACTTTACTTTTCTTTGCCTGAGAGAAGACTTGAGTTGAATTCATTCAGCAGGACCCAGCCTGTTGATATTTTGGGGTCTCCAGGGCAACCCTAACTGTCTTTATGGGTAACTCTTCACTGCCCTGCTGTAGGGATGGCTATCATTAGAGACAAATATGCATGTGTGTGCATCTATCTGTCAATCTAGCTATAGATGTATGTGTATGTATGGGTATATACTTCTATTTATAAGTTCTTTTTCTGGATGTAGACAGCATCTTCGTTCATATGTCCTTTGTAGTTAATTTGTATATTTATAATAGTCAAAATGACTTATTCACTTAAAGTTCTTCTTAAAACAATATTGTTGTTACTGTATAAAATGTTTTTAGTTCTGTTCATTTCATTCTTCATTTGTGCAAGTGTATCCATGTTTTTCTAAGATCATTGAGGTCATCATTTCATTTTTTATTTTTAAATTTATTTATTTTTAGTTTTGAACATTCATTTCCACAAGATTTTGAGTTAATTATTTCTCCCCATCTTTCCCCTATGCCCCACCCCAAATTAGCAAGCCTACTGAATACTCCTTCCCCCAATCTGTTCTCTCTTATGTCCTTCCCCATCACCCTCTTAACTTTCTAGTAGGGTAAGATGGATTTCTATACCTCAGTATCTGTATTTCTTATTTCCCGGTTGCATGTAAAAAACAACAAAAACAAAACAAAACAAAAATTTGTGTTTTTTTTTCCTTTTTGGAGGGCAATTGGGGTTAAGTGACTTTCCCAAGGTCACATGGCTAGTTTTTGTGTTAAGTGTCTGAGGCCGGATCCGAACCCAGGTTCTCCTGACTCCAGGGTCAGTGCTCTATTCACTGCACCACCTAATTACCCCCCAAACAAAAATTTTTCAAATGTCTCTCTTTAAAACTTTGAGTTCCAGATATTTTCCCCCTTCTTCCCTCCTCAACCACCCCCACTGGGAAGATAAACAATTCAAAATAGGTTGTACATGTGTAGTTACCCAAATCATTTCTGTAGTAGTTATATTGTGAAAGACTAACTATATTTCCTTCCATCCTTTCCTGCCCCTCACTTATTCTATTTTCTGCTTTGACCCTATCCCTTTTCAAAAGTATTTGCTTCTAATTACCCTCTACTCCAATCTGCCCTCCCTTCTATCATTTCCCCTCTTATCCCCTACCCCCCTATTTTCCTGTAGGGTAAGATACCCACTTGAGTGTGTATGTTATTCTCTCCTTAAGCCAAATTCAATAAGAATAAGGTTGTCCCATTCCCTTTAACCTTCTTTTTCTTCCCTGCCATTGTAACAGTTTTCTCTTGCCTCTTTTATATAAGATAATTTACCCTAATCTATCTCTCCCTTTCTCCTCCCAATATATTTCTCTCTCACCTCTTAATTTTATTTTTAGATATCATCCCTTCATATTGAATTCATTCTGTGCCCTCTATGTATACATGAACATACACATGCCCACACTCACATATATATTTATATACACATACACCCTCCTAAACATACATATATATGCATGTATACATATATATTCCCTTCAACTATCCTCATACTGAGTTACAATTATTGTTTTTCCATGTAGGAATATAAATAGTTCAACTTTAATAAGTTCCTTATGATTTCTTTTTCCTGTTTACCTTCTCATGCTTCTTGTATTTGAAAGTCAAAATTTCTGTTCAGTTCTGGTTTTTTCATCAAGAATGCTTGAAAGTCCTTTATTTCATTGAATAGCCATATTTACCCCTGTAGCATTATATTCAGTTTTTCTGGGTAGGTGATCCTTGGTTTTAGTCCTAGCTTCTTTGACCTCCAGAATATCATATTCCAAGCCCTTCAGTCCCTTAATGTAGAAGCTGCTAGGTCTTGTGTTATCCTGATTGTGTTTCCACAATACTCAAATTGTCTCTTCCTGACTACTTTCAGTATTTTCTCCTTGACCTGAGAACTCTGTGATTTGGCTATAATATTTCTAGGAGTTTTCTTTTTGGGATCTTTTTCAAGAGGTGATCAGTGAATTCTTTCAATTTCTATTTTGCCCTCTGGTTCTAGAACATCAGGGCAATTTTCTTGATAATTTCTTTTTTTTCTTTTTTTTGGGAGGGGTGATTGGGGTTAAGTGACTTGCCCAAGGTCACATGACTAGTAAGTGTTAAGTCTCTGAGATTGAATTTGAACTCAGGTCCTCCTGACTTCAGGGCTGGTGCTCTATTCACGGTATCATCTAGCCACACCCTTGATAATTTCTTGAAAGATGGTGTGTAGCCTCTTTTTTTGATCATGGCTTTCAGGTAGTCCAATAATTTTTAAATAATCTCTCCTGGATCTATTTTCCAGGTCAGTGGCTTTTCCAATGAGATATTTTCACATTGCTTTCTATTTTTTCATTTGGATCTGTTTTACAGTATCTTGATTTCTCATAAAGTCATTAGCTTCCAATTGCTCCAATCTAATTTTGAAGGAGTTATTCTCTTCAGTGAGTTTTTGAAATTCCTTTTTCATCTGGCAAATTGAGCTTTTTAAGGCATTCTTCTCCTCATTGGCTTTTTCGGCCTCTTTTGCCATTTGAGTTAATCTATTTTTTAAGATATTATTTTCTTCAGTGTATTTTTGGGTCTCCTTTAGCAGACTGTTGACTCACTTTTCATGATTTTCTTGCATCATTCTCACTTCTCTTCCCAATTTTTCCTCCACTTCTCTTACTTGAGTTTCAAAATCCTTCTTGAGCTCCTCCATGGACTATAAGCAGTTCATATTTTTCTTGGAGCCTTTTGAAACTTTAGTTCTGACTTTAATGTCTTCCTCCTGCTCTAGGCCTTGAAACTTTTTGTCCTCAAACAAAGATTCTATGGTCTGTTTTTGCTTCCTTTGCTTGCTCATCTTGCTAGTCAATCACTTGACTTTTGAGCTCTTTGCCACAATAGAACTCTCTTTCCAGAATGGAGAGAGCTTTGTTCCAAATCTCTGGCGTTTTTGCAGCTGCTGGAGCTATTAGGAGGGCACCCTCTCTACAGGCCCAACAAGCTCTGGTTCACTTGCCATACACCCCAGGACCACCACCCAAGACCGCAATCTAGATCCAAGCAGGTTAAAGCAAGAGTAATTACCCTCTGAATGATTGCTTGATTCCCTACAATCTGCAGGCCAGGAGCTCCCAAGGCAGCCATGTGGCAGCTGCACAGCTGCTGCACCTCAGCCCCTTCTCACCGTGGGTGCAAGGGCCAGACTGTGCTCTTCTGTCCCACCCCACCCCCCATTCTGACAGAGCTCCCTACAGACCTTTTACTTTGTCTTTGGTGTTTATGGGTTGAGAAGTCTGGAAAACTCCACAGCTGCTGGTGATTCACTCTCCTGAAGTCTGCTCTGGCCACCACTGGTTGGAGCCACCCTGGGGCCAGAATTGCACAGCTCATGTGGGACTGCACTCAGCTCCCAGTCTGGTGCAATGACCCTTTTTTCCACCTGCCAGGCTGCCTTCAGTGGGAGATTTGTTTCTCTCTGTCACTTTGCGGGTTCTGTAGCTCTAAAGTTTGTTTAGAGTCATTTTTTTTACATGTGTTGGAAGTGATTGGAGCAGTAGCTCATGCCAAATTTGTGCTTCTACTCAGCCATCTTGACTCCACCTCCCTGAGCTCATCTTTTCTTATACCACAACAGTATTCCATCACAAGCAAATACCACAACTTGTTCAGTCATTGCCCAATTGATAGGCATTCCTGCAATTTTTAGTTCTTAGCCACTACAAAGAGAGCTGCTATAAATATTTTAGAACATATAGATTCTTTTCCCTTTTACCCAATCATCTTTAGAAATAAACCTAGGCGTGGTATTGCTGGTTCAAATGGTATAGGCAGTCTAATAATTCTCTGGGCATAATTCCATATTGCTCTACAAAATGATTGGGTCAGTTCACACTTCCACCAATAATGAATTAGTGTCCCAATTTTTCCACATCCTCTCCAGCATTTGTTGTTTTTCCCTTCAATCATTTTAGACAACCTGATAGGTATAAAATGATATCTCAAGATTGTTTTAATTTGCACTTCTCTAACTATTAATAATTTAGAGCATTTTTTTCATATGACTATAAATTGTTTTGATTTCTTTGTTTGAAAATTGCCTGTTCATATCCTTTGACCATTTATCAATTGGAGAATGACTCATATTCTTGTAGATTTGACGTTCTTTACATATTTGAGACAAGAGAACTTTATCTGAGAAACCATCTATAAAATTATATCCTCCCTATTTTTTACTTTACTTTTCATCTTGGCTGAATTTGTTTTATTTGGATAAATTTTTAAAAATGTAAGTAATTAAAATTATCCATTTTATACCTCACTCTGCTCTCTATCTCTTGTTCATTCATAAATTGATGACTTGTGTGTTCTTCAAATTTTCTTGTAATATCTCTTTATTTTGTCTAGGTCATGTATGCATTTTGACCTTATTCTGATAAATGGCATAAGATATTGGTCTATGCCCAATTTCTGCTATTCTGCTTTCCAGTCCCCACCCCAATTTTTTAAAACAAATAATGAATTCCTATCTCCAAATCTTAAGTCTGTACTTTTGTCAAGTACAAGGTTACTATTTTTATTTGTTGTTGTAAAGTGTATGTCTACTCTGCTCCATTGATCTACCTTTCTATTTCTTAGCTACTACCAGAGAGTTTTGATAATTACTGCCTTATAATATCATTTTCAATAACCTTTTAAAGATTATTCAGTGTATATTTCTAAATTGTGAATATTTCTTATTCAGCCTGAATCCCCCTCTATTCCCTCTCCCCTTCTCTTCCAGAAAGTAGAGGTATTTTTATGCTTATTTGAACTTAGTTCTCACAGCTCCCAAGTCCAGTGTTCTTTCTACCATATCATGCTGCTTCAACCTAGATAAAGAGTGTCCAGAACAAAACAGTTGATAGCTGCACTCATAGGGTCATATGCTAGAGCTGGATAGGTTTTACAGGTCATCTAATACAACCTCATAATTTTATAGATGAGTAAACCAAGGCCTTGGTAATTTAGTGACTTGCTCAAGGTTACATAGGTAGGGTCAGAGGGGAGACTTTGCCTATTTCTTAACTACAGAGTCAATACTCTTTCCACCCCACCATGCTGAATCATTATGCAGGGGTCTGCTTGAGGCAGAACTCACTTAAGAGTAAACTTTCAGCTAAATTTTTAGTGTGAGCATTCAAACATTGGAAATCAACAAAGACTAAAACTCAGGACCTGATTTATACTTTTTGTTGATTATTTAGACTTAAGAAAGTAATGGGAAAGAGTGTTAATATTACAAATTAAACTTAAAAGAGTGTCCTAGACACATTTTTTTTTCAGAGAGCCAGTTGTTAAACATTTACCAGCACACCCTGATTGGAAGGATAGATTTGTTAAAGTTATATCTTGTTCTGGTTCCCCTGACTACCTCCTCTCCCCTTTTAGTCAGCATAGAAAGTTTATAAATAGCCAGTATAAAGTAACAATAGCAGGATGTAAGATTGCAAAGTGGAACCTAGAGGTCACTTACAAACTGACCCATGGATCAGAGGAGCATAATTTGTGAACTGTTATCTTATATAAACTAAAAATCATATCCTGATATTATGTGCTAAATCAGGGGGCTGTTAGGGCCTTTTGATCCTATGATCTTTAAACATCAGGTAACCTCTATACATCTGCAGTAAGACCAAAAGAACAAAAAATAGTGCTGATAACTTGATGTGGATGTGTTAATGAACTAACTTTAGGGCATTGCTGATGACTTTGAGATGGTAGTGAACTAACCCCAGGGTGGCACAGATAGGAGTTACTCTGTCTACCACCAAAACCCTATACAAATGAGACCTCAAACTCCTGCCCCTCTGAACACTTCCATTTCCTACTGAGGACTCCCAACTCCAATCCATGGTTATATGAGGTAAGATTTATGAAATCAGTAGAATAGGGAACTACCAGATGAGGGAATGCTATCTACTAATTCAGTTCCATACATTTTCCTCAACTTATTGTCTTAAGAGAATGGTATAGAGCACTTGCCAGCATCATGCAGTCAATATGAGTCTTACTGGTTCTAAGACTGGCTCTCTATCCACTATGCTAGATCACCTGGGAAAGAAAAAGCTAGCATCCATATAATGCTTTAATGCTTGTAAAGCACTTTGCGTAAATAATCTCATTTTTACCTCACAACAATTCTGTGGGAGAGGTACTACTATTACCTCCAGTTTATAGGTGAGGAAACTGCAAGTGAGTGGTTAAACAAATGGTCCAGGTCATACAGCTAGTAAGTATCTGAAGTGGAATCTGATTTTAGGTCTCCTTGATATTAGGTCTCCTTGAGTCGATCCAAGGCTCTATCCTCTGATACCACTTTGTGAACATTTGGGATTTGGAGAAATAGTTAAGTCAGGGTTTTCATTCTCTTGAACTAATTCTTTTAAAATCAAGAATGTATGAGTGGGGGGGGGGGTGGCGGAGTCAAGATGGCATAGTAGAAGCAGGACCTCCCTGCTGCTCTGGCTTCCACCTTCCCCAATACATGTAAAAAGGGGACTCTAAATAAACTTTGGAGCTGCAGAACCCACAAAATGACACAGAGAAGCTAACCTCCCACTAAGAATGGCATGTCAGGCCGGCAGGAATCAGCCAGTGCAGTGCTCTGGGAGCTGAGCCTAGCCCCACACCAAGGCTTTAGCCCCAGGAAGTCAGACTTCAGATCAACAGCAGCTGTGGCCGTTTCCAGATTTATCAACACATAGATGTGAAGGACAAAGTAAGAGGTCAGTGCAGTCTGGACTTTGGGACCCAGTAAGTGGGAGTGCGGCTTTTGCCCCCAGGCGAGAAGCTGCTGAGACACCAGCACAGCCAGCCAGCGCCACGTGGCAGCTTCAGCTCCTGGCCTGCAGAGTGTAGGGGGACCAAGCACCAGTCTGAGGGGTAATTGCTCTTGCTTTAACCTTCTTGGATCTGGATTGCAGTCTAGGGTGGAGGTCCTGGGGTGTGTGTCCAGCTTGCCAGAGCTTGTGGAGACCTCAGAGAGGGCACCCAACTAATACCTCTGGCAGCTGAGAAAACCCCAGAGTTTGGAACAAAAGCTCCCCTGTCTGGTGGCAGAGTCCTACTGTGGCAAAAAGCCCAGGGGTCAAGTGACTGAGGGGTGACATGACCAGGCCAAGGAAACAAAGCAGACAGAAGATCCCAACATTAGACTCCTATTTTGGGGACAAAAAGGAGCAAAGCATTTAACAGGAGAAAGACAGTGAAATCAGAACTCCTGCACCAAATTCTTCAAAGGAAAATACGAGCTGGTTACAGGCCATAGAGGACCTTAAGAAGCAGATAAGAGAAGTGGAGGAAAAATTGGGAAGAGAAACGAGAACAATGCAAGAAATTTATGAAATGAGAGTCAACAGCATGACTGAGAAAAATCACACCTTAAAAAATAGACTAACTCAAATGGCAAAAGAGGCACAAAAAGATCCAGGAGACATAATTTTAAAATTATTGGACTACCTGAAAGCCATGATCAAAGTGAGAATCTAGAAATCATCCTCCAGGAAGTTCTCAAAGAAAACTGCCCTGATGTTTTAGAACCAGAGGGCAAAATAGAGGTTGAAAGAATCCACCGATTACCTTCTGAAAAACATCCCAAAAAGAAAACTCCTAGGAATATTATGGCCAGGTTCCAGAATTCCCAGATTAAGGAGAGAATATCACAGGCAGCCAGGAAGAAACAATTTGAATATTGTGGAAACACAATCAGGATAACCCAGGATCTGGCAGCTTCTACACTGAGGGATCGAAGGGCTTGGAATATGATATTCCAAAGGTCAAAGGAGCTGGGATTAAAACCAAGAGTCACCTACCCAGCAAGACTGAGTATCATGTTTCAGGGGAAAATATGGTCATTCAGTGGAATAGAGTACTTTCAAGCATTCTTGCTGAACAAAACAGAGTTGAATAGAAAATTTGACATTCAGATACAAGAAGCAAGAGAAGCATGAGAAGGTAAACGGGGAAAAGAAACCATAAGGAACTTATCAAAGTTGAACTATTAACATTCCTACATGGAAAAACAATAATTGTAACTTATGAAACTTTTCTTAGTAGTTGAAGGGAAATTATATATATATATACATACATATATATATATATGAGGGTATATGGGCATATGAATATATATGTGAATGTGTGTATATATGTTTACAGGTATACATAGATAGAGGGCACAGAACCAATTTAACAGGAAGGGATGATACTTAAAAGGTGAAATTAAGAGGTGAGAGAGGAATATAATGAGAAGAGATGGGGAGAGACAGAATGGGGTAAACTATCTTATATAGAAGAGGCAAGGGAAAATGGTTACAATGGAGGGGAAGAATAGGAAGGCAAAAGGGAATGGGTCAACCTTATTCCCATTGAATTTGGCTTGAGGAGGGAATGAAATACACACTAAATAGGGTATCTCACCTCCAGGAGAGTAAGGGGGAAGGGGATGAGAGGGGGGATGATGGAAGGGAGGGCAGGCTGGGGGGGAGGGAAGTTGGAAGCACCCACTTTTGAAAAGGGATGGGATCAAACTAGAGAATAGAACAAGTGGGAGGTGGGGTGGGAGGGAGGGAAATATAGTCAGTCTTTTACAATATATCTACTATGTTATTGTTTTGCATTAGCCACACATGTATAATCTATATTGAACTCTTTATCTTCCCAGTAAGGGTGGGTGACAAGGGAGGAAGGGAATGAATCTGGTATTTGAAGTTTTAAAATCAAATATTTAAATATATATATATACATATATATATGTATATATAACTAATACTATTTTACATGTAATTGGGAAATAATATATACAGGCACTGGGGCATAGAGATCCACTGGAAAAGTCTAAAGGGGTATGTGAGAAAATATGGGAGAGAGCAGATTGGAGGAGGGGATATCCTGTGGGATTACTATTTTGGGGCAGTGGGTAGGGGAAAATTGGGGAGAAAATTTGTAACTCAAAATCTGGTGGAAATGAATGATGTAAATCAGTAGTTAATAAAGCATTTGAAAAATAGAAAAAAAAGAATGTATGAGTCACTCAATATTTCTCATTGATGTAATGAATGGACTGAGGGAAATAGATCAGAAAATATAGTCATCCTGATGGGGATAGTGGACCTGGGTCCATCACTTATCCCTATAATTCCTATGAAGAAAACAATTGCAGTTGAACCACTATGGCAGGGCGGGCATGTGTGGGGAGAGAACTTAGGTACTTCCACTCATGAAGTCAGAGCTATATGCTGCCTTTGTACTTAAGTAGAGATGATTGATATTAACCATCATTAGTATTTGCTGGAGAATATCACATAATTCTATAGAAAAAGCACATTAGAGGAGAAGGAGTAAGATTAGACTTTGTGACAGTGAGGCATTTTGTGGTGTATTTCCTTTCATGTATGTGTTGCTGTTTCATTGGGCTGCCATCAATGTCAGAGGGAAACTCTATGTGTCTCATGTTCTGTGTGAGTTTGCTAGGGCTTCTTGTACATTTTCCAGGTAATAATAGCTCATATTCACAATATAACCTGACTCACATCTCACATCTTTTACCTACAGCCCTACTTTAGGAAAGGTCCCTCTGTCCTGTGTGACTCCCATTGTGCCCTCATGCTGGGCACCCAGGAAGCAACATAAAGGCATAGTTGATCATAGATATTTGTGAGAAATAGTATTAAATTGAATGTGATACAAATTGTAAAGTGCTTAGTGACTGTCACATAGTCAGTGCTATAAAAATGCTACCTAAGATTAGCTAGCAAATGCATTTTTTAACAGAATACATTAAAGAAAATGCAAATATAAGTAAGGCTAGAGTATGGCAGGGCCTACCTATTGTTGCTATCTGGGTGAACTTTTTTTTTTCCATCGTCCTGCTTCAGGGCAAACAAGTGCCTGAGAAAACACATACAGTCAATCAGTCAATATATATTAAATACCAACTATTTGCTAACATTCACCTCCTAGCTTGTCCATTCAGAGGGAGGTCATCTATCATGGTCTTACAGAAGAAAATTGCAGATGACATAGGTACCGGTAGCCTAAACTTACCATCTTCCCTTTGGCCTATAATAGTTCTTTACATGGCGGATACTATATTTATACTTTGTCTTTGCTGTAATTAAACCACCATTTTTTTTAGTGCCTTAAGCCTAGGATTTGATAGAGAAGGGGCCTTGGTCCCAACAACTTTAGGATTCTGTTCAGTGAAAATCTAGAAAAATGGCAATGGCCCCAGTTCCTCAGAAAGCCTAAAGACAAGTCAAATACTTGTTTCATATATAACAAGGGAGAGGAGGAATGGAAACCTACATCTCTTTTTTTCTGAAGGGATAAATGCAGATGTAAAACCAGATGTTGACACTGAACCAAAGCAGCAGGTAGGCCAAGTCAGGGGAGAGAAGAAAGTGAGACATAGAATCTAACTTACTGGGGAGAAGATATTTCTCCAGTGGGTTACCTCAGAGAGGAGGTTCTGTGTGGCATTTCTACTTGGTTAATTGGTTAGTAAAAGAGTGTGAAACTTTCTTTCCCACCCTACTCAAAGTTAATAACAGTAATGTATTTATATAATGTTTTAAAGTTTGCAAATCTCTTTTATATAGTACATTACAAACCTCTTTACACACATTTTATTTGAGCCTCACAATGACCCTATGGGATAGAGATAAAGGTATAATTATTCCTGTTTTTACAGATGGACCAATTAAGAGAAGTTCAGTCCTTGACTTGCCCACCCCTTGCTCAACTAGAAAGTATCTGAGGCAGGATTTAAACCCCAAGTCTTCCTGACTTGAAGTCTATCATTCTAACTACTATGCTACCCAATCTTCAAGAGAATAATTCTACGTATTCTTGATTTAAAGTCAGATAAGTTGAATCTTCTTTGGAAAGAAAGAAACAAGTAAGGTATTTTTTTAGACCAGTGGAGTCAAACTGATAGAATTGGGGGCTACTAATCTATATATAAAGATCCCTGAGGGCTAAATATTGTCAGTTTTCAAATGTTATTGGTATTTTATTATAGTTTCATTTCATTAAATATTTCCTAATTACGTTGTAATCTGGTTTGGGCCACAATGGCCATGTGTTTGACATCTCTGTTTAGGCCATAATGGCTTACAGGAGCAGTAAGGTCTCTCTGTGTTTTTCTAAGTATGATCTGGAAAAACACAGAAAGGAAAGATTCCACCTATGACATGCTCCCCCCCGCCCCATCTTCTCCCATGAAGCACCTTACCTTTGTTTTCACTTGAGTGTGACCATTAGTTGATTTTGTTTTTTGGTGTGCCACTGTCCCTCACTAGAGAAATGTTCCCTATCTCTGCTTTAGAAGCAAAAGTTGGCATACTCTGGTAAGGAGGAGCCAACCCACTGACCTATTTCTCACTTTTATGACTGCCATTACTCTGAAGCTATATAGATCTTGACTGGCCTGGTTACACTTCTTCATAGCAACCCTCAGGTCTTGTTTCATATAGATGTCTTTTTTCCATCATCTCTGGGTCAGCCATCGGTGTTTTGCTTCTCTCAACTTCTTTGCTGGACACCAAGAAAAGGATGAACATCAGGAACGGAAAGGTCTGACCACAGTCCCTCAGATAAGGAAGAATGGGGAGCTTGTTTCTTGTTCTGGGACCTGGGGGATGAGAGAAAGCTGCTGTTGTCCCCAGCCCTTTGAATGTGGTGCGTCCTTCAGCACTTTCCTTGTGACTATATTTTAGAAGCTCTTTTCTGATATCATCTCTTTTGTAGGCAATTCTCCAGTATCTTTTCTTACCTAAACAAATTTAATAAAAAGGAAATGAGACCTGGTTATTACTAATACATATTTTCATTTTTTAAAATGTGCTGACATACAAACACATATACATATACACACATAGTCCATTCTCTCATTTCATTTTCAGGATGGGTCCATTTGCTAATATGCTCACCTTCCTCATGAAGACTTAAACACATATGCATCAAACTGTCATAGTGCTCTGGCATTTGGGACACAGTGGGCTAGAACTAGGGAAAAGGTTGATTCTCTTAAATATGAGACTGGTATATTTTGGTGTTTGAGGGTTCTCCTTTCAGTATTTTATTGATGTAAGCAACACTTCCAGTGAGGAAATTTTCCCTATTGATGCAAATCAACAACTGTTCTACACATTGCAGTATTGGTGAACTTAATAACTAACATTTATATAGTATGTCTGTATACTATGTGCTGTGCTAAACACTTTACAATCATCTCATTTGATCTTCAAAACAACCCAGGGAAGCAGGTGCCAATATTATCCCCATTTTTACAGATGAGGAAGCTGAGGCAAACAGAGGTTAAGCGACTTGCCTAGGGTTACAGAGCTAAGAAACATCTGAGGCTGGATTTAAACACATCTTCCTGACTCTAAGTGTAGTACTCTACCCACTGTGCCACCTAGATGTCCCATAGTTTTCTGAGGAAACTCCTGGAACATAGTAAGCAATAAATAATTTTTAAAAAATTTAAAAAATATTTTAAAAATTAAAAAACACCTGTCAGAGGTAGGACTTGAACTGATATCTTCATGCCAAGGCTGGTTTTGGCTATCTCCCAAAACTAGCAGTATGATATAGATACATGTGTATGTATGTATGTGTGTACATATGTATGTAAACACACAAGCACACATATAATACAAAACAAACATGTCATGTAATATATTGTAATATATTTTAGCTAACATATTATGTGTATTAATAATAACATAATAGATTTGTTTCTGTTGGATTATTGTTGGGTGGTACACTGGGCCTGAAGTCATGAAGACTTACCTTCCTGAGTCCAAATCTGGCCTCAGACATTTAGTAGCTGTGTGACCCTTAAGTAGCAAGTTACTTAACCCTGTTTGCCTCAGTTCTTCCTCTGTAAAATGAGCTGGAGAATGAAATGGGAAACCACTCCAGTATCTTTGCTAAGAAAACCCCAATTACAGTCATGAAGAGTCAGACACAACTGAAATGACTGAACAATGACAACAATACACACACACATACATGTAATGTATATTATATAAGGCTATTATGAGCTGGAATTGGAATCAGAAGTTTCCCTATACTAATGAATTGCAGGAGCAAAACTCTCAAACATGTCAAAATAAACCAACCTTGTACCTAAGAAGATCTACCTTTTTCACTTGTTCTAGTCTACTGGGCTCCATGTACCAGAGCACCATGATAGTTCAATGCATATGTGTCCAAATCTCTATTCTGACACTTACTAACTGCACTACCATTTAATTTATTTGAGCCTCAGTTTCCTCATTTATCAGATGGAGGTAATAATAACTGTGGCAAATGTCACATGAGGTGGTATATGTAAATTACTCATCAAACTTTAAAATGCTATTTAAACCTCACATTAATTCTTCTGAACTTTAACTTAGTGTACAACTTCAAAACAATTAAAAACTTCCACAGAAGTCTAGCAGTTAGTGGAAATGCCCTTTTGAACACTTAACAAGGAATTGGGTTCTGTGTGTGTGAAATGTGTGGGGAATTAATGACACTGACTTGAGAAGTTGTTAGGTAAGATCATGCTCACAATGGAGTGAGCAGAGCACCAGTCAAACATGGGGGTTCAAGATTTGCATTTACTACCACAGGTATCAGTTATAATGGTGTCTATGTCTAACTGCTTGAACTGTCTAGCAATTGTAAGGATTATCCCTGGTGTGTTTTTCTGAGGAATCCCATTGAAACCAAGATTAGACATGGGCACCCATTGGCCACCTTCCTTTTATCAGGACACTGACCTAGGTTAGAAGAATTAGGAATGTATCATATAAAGAGTGTGAGTTATAGTAGATGGAAACTTTGCAATAAATCAGTCTTTGAAAACTGGGTCCATTGATAATTTATCTTAATCTCCTTCCCACTAGATTTCAGACGATACAGCTGATTACTAGTATGACTAACTCGACACTAGAAGAACAAGCAATAGAAGTATGGACCAAAGATGGCACTGGATCATGGGGAGATGAAGCATAAGTGAAATGGGACAAAGCTCAGTCACTTTAGCTCTGTAGAGGACAGCAAATTTAGGAAACTTTCTAAATAAAATACTATCTTTTTCTTTTTCCTTTACTACTTTTAGCTTGACAACAAGTCTTTAATCTGAAAAATAAGTCCCTTGCTCTTACAGATCTGATTGTGTTGAGAACTGATTCTAAGACATCAACATGAACTCAACGGAGTTGTTGAGGGTGAGTCTCAGTAATAAGAAATCATTGGGAAAGAAAACATTCTCATTATGAAAATTGTACATATAATTGAACACTTCTGCTTCTAAAAAATAAAACTATTAATAGAAACCTTTTTAGAATATATTTTAAAGAAGCATATTGATGATAATGTCTTTATTATTGGTAATGTCTTCATTAGCTAGTCTTCATTATTTTTTTTTAAAAAGCAGTTGGAGTTAAGTAACTTGATCAAGGTTACATGGCCAGTTATTTTGTGTGGGTGTTAAGTATCTGATACCGGAACTGATCCCAGGTCTCCCGACTCTGGGGCCGGCTCTCTTACTCACTGTGCTACCTGGCCTCCCCTAGTCTTCATTATTTTTCAATGTCATCAACATTATTATGCCATATTCTGTGTTGTCCTATGGATGTAACATAGTTATAGATTGTCTGAGAACTAGATTGGGTACTGATGTGTGTACATGGTTAGTGATGGGTATAATGCATACTACTGAACAGAAAGAAAAATGCCCTGGAAATTTCTTGAAAAATGTCTGTCTGCTTGCTTTTTGGTCATTTTGAGTCTTTCTCATATAGTACGTGGAGAATTTCTCTTCTCTCACATATGGGGCTCTCATCATTTTCACATGCTTGACTTTGGGTGTGCATTCACTCAGAACATTAGCTCACAAGCCTCACTATTTAGATATCCAGAGCACACAGATATATAGAAATGCATTTCATGAAACAGTATAGTAAGAAAATTCTCAATAGAATATTCTTCCCATGAAATTAGGGAATACCATTCTACAAATATATACATCTTCAGTGAGGAGAGTGAGTATTCATAAAAATGAAGTAAAACACATGAAACTGCTTGTCTTTATGGGCAGTGTTGGATGGCTGCTCTTGGCAAAATTAATCACAATGCAAAGCATTCTTTTTGCCCTCCAGAATTCTTTTCTTCTCTTATACTGTTGCCATCGGTGTTCTTTGACTTTTGCAGTTGTAGTCAAATATTATGTATGATTTATGTATTATTACAGAATGAATCATGGGTAACTGTCTTGGAAGTTTGTAGCCACTCTTGTATCTCACCTCAGTTATCCTAATTGAATTCATGTGTTATGAAGGAAGACTGCCTCCTCTCACTATCTCAGGCATTGGTGATGGATTGTTTGGCTCCTGGACTAGATTGTTTCTGATGGGGGATAGCACAACATATGGCATAATTAAATGTTGTTTACAATGGTGACATTGAACTATATGGAAAAGGTTACATCCATATCAACATTCTTCATTAAATGCATTCCAGAAAGATTTCCATTAAAGCAATTTTATTTTTTTTAAACATTATGTTCAGTTATATGCACAATTCCCATAATTGGAATAATTTCTTTCTTAATGATTTATTACTGAGACAATATATCTTAAAATGTATTCTCAAGCTACAAAACAAAGTCAAGCAGTTAGATAAAGCATTGGACCTGAAAGATCAGAAAGCTAGGTTCAAATCCAGCTTCACACGCTAGCTATCATACCCTAGACAAGTCACTTAGCATCTCTGTGCCTCAGTTTCCTTATTTGTAAAATGGAGATAATACCCTTACTTCCTTCAGGGTTATTACAAGATTAAGTGATATAATATTTATAAAACATTCTGCAGACCTTTAAGTGTTATATAAATGCTAACTATTCTTATAACCCACTTCTGACAAAATCTTTTCCCCTCTTTAGACATCATGCTTCACCTATAATCTACCAATGAGTCGATGAAGATTAACAAACCAAAAGGCCAGCCATGTCCTGAAATAAAAACCAGTTGTATGCTATGCTAACAATCAACAGGACCATAGGGTTTTCCTCCTTTCTTGTGGCAGAGTTTGCTTAATAGTGTGGCATACTCTTCTATGCACAGTCCCTCCCTTTTTGCCAGCTGTGGCACATTGTAACTAGAAACCTGGCCTGTGACATAGACTGTCAAATGTGACCCTAGGTAAGGTACTTCATTTCTCAGAGGCAATATAGAGAGGAAGTGTCCACCCAACAACAGTGGGGGAAGTTTCCTTATCTAGGAGTTGCCCCAACCAATGAAAACCCAGCTCTAATTGTTGTCCTATCCCCGTCCTTCACCAGCTATCTGTTTCCTGTTCTTTTGTTGTGTTCTTTCCCTGCCTTCACTTCATTCATACCCATACCCACAGTGGAGAATTACTAGGCATATTTGGAGGGGGTCTTCAACTTGTTCCTTTCTCACTCATATTTTCCACTCAGTTGCATTCTCTTACCTGTTTTCATCTGAAAGTCCTGGATTGACAACAAACAGAATCTGGCTTCAGTGTAAAGGTCAGCTGAGTCTCCTGGTGCCTTCCATGGATTTTCCTGCAAAACTATATGAAATTTTGACCAGTTGATTCATTTTGTCCTCTGGCAACAATGTGCTTCCTTTTAACCAGGGGTCTTAGATGATTTTTTCCCCATCAGCTCACAGACTTTTGTGCTATCCTGAGACTATGACTATTGTCTGGGTACTACCCCATTAATAGCTTTGTGAAATAATCCCAACATCTCTTTCCTTGACTCTTTCAGTGATAGTGCTCTGACCTGCTCCTGGATACAAATAATTCTAATAGATCCAGGATCATATACACATATTAAAGAAGAAAGAGAACAAATATCATCTGCCCTCTCTCAGCTACTTCCCAATACTTCAGGACAAATTCATTGAGTGAACTAAGTAAGGGATCTTTCTGGCTCTCCCCATTGGCTGGAGGGTGGGGATAGAGCCTAGGCTTGGGCCCTGAGATGCTGAATAGCTCTCGTTTTCTAGAAAGACCTGTCTTTTAAGAGGCATGTAAGCACACAAGGCCAGCAGCAGTTTCATCTCTTTGAAAGTGTCAGTTTTGGAATGACCTCAGAGGATTGTTAACAATAACAATCCAAGAATGGATTTAGGAATACAACTAATGGCCCCATCTCTTTCCTAATCAGTAACTCTTGAGACCTTTTTAAGCAGAGAGGGATAGGATGTGGTGGGCTAAACCCTAATCAAGAAACTCTGTTTTGGAGCATAACTTTGGGTTAATAATGTTTAAAAAATGTTTTGATAACTGTATTTCAATGTAATTGGTATCCTTTGTAAGCCTATGTATTTTTCTTTATACATTTAAAGACTGTCCTGAGCAGGGGTCCATAGGCTTTACCAAGCTACCAAAGGGACCCATCACCAAAAGAAAGGTTAAGAATTCCTGCCTTAGAGGGAGGAAGTGTGAGCACAAGGACATTAGAGGGAATTTTTAGTTCGGTATAAATATAAAAAACAGTCAAAATGACTTCTATAAATTGTGGATGTAATTCTTAAAATAACCTGAAAGGCTATATACCTACAGATATTCTTTCAAATAGCATTGAATTAGGTTACAAATCAATACCTCCCAGGTCTCTTTTGGATGGATCTGGGCATATGACCCTCCAGATCCCAGGGAGGGAGGATGGGAAATACATTTGCTGTTCTAACCACAGAAGAGAAATCAGCAATAAAACCATTATCTCTTATGAAAACTCCAGAAGGGAGAAAAGTTAAAGGGGGAAAACAGAGAAACATTGTAAACTACTACTCAATCTGCCTGAAGAAAGGAGTATCAAAGAAGAAAGCATACATCTTGTGTCCTTCCTTCTATTTCTTGTCCAGTCAGGTTACAAAACACCTTTTTCCAGTCATTAGAATTTATCTGTAGTCTGCCCCTTGGCTTCTTCTGAGGATTAGAGGCAAAACCACATTTTACAAATTTAAGACCTATGCCTAGGCTTGACAGTTTTTGTTGGTCTAGTCTCCTTCTAAGGGGCAAGTGAGTTTGTTGAGTTAATAAGCTCTATAAACACAGAGAACTAATTCCTTATTCAATAATAGCTAACATTTGCAAAACACTTTACATATATTATCTCATTATATCCTTATGACAAAGCTGAAGCAGATGCTAAAACTATTTGTTTTCATATATTGAAGATAACATCTAGAGAGGCTAAATAAGTGACTTGCTCAGAGTTACCAGTTAGTAAGTATCTAAGGAAAAATTTGAATTCAGGCCTTCCTGAATCCAAGTCCAGAACTCTATACTACATGATGTATTGGTGTTCCCTTTACTGATATCTGTTATTCTAGAGGGAGCTGAGCGAGTGAGAGGCACATCATTAAGCTCCCACTCCAAATATCTAGAATTTAATTCAAGTCAATGAGAACATATTAAATCTGCTTACCATGACCTAGGCAGGTTCTGAGGAGCTAGGTGCTAGGCATGTAATAACAAAATCTAAGCCATTCCTGCCCTCAAGGAACTTCCATTCTATTGGAGATTGAAGCTGAAGGGAATGATATGTTATAGATAAGTAAATGTGGCTAGGTGGCATAATGAATAGAGCATTGAGCTTGGAATCAGGAAGACTAAACTTCATGAATTTGAATCTGGCCTCAGATACTTCTGCAACACAGCACACCTGTGCTTAAAATTATTCACTGTTGTGAATAATTTTAAGGGTCTAATTGCAAGGTATAATAAGCACGCGATTCAAAACTAAACCTTATTCAGGAAACTAAAGCACTCACAATTCATAACAAAATAACAACTTATTACTAAGGTGATCACATAGTCTTAAACAAAACATATCATTCAATATATATCACAACACTCAGTATGCAACATGGCATACAGCATATCATTATATTCAGTATATAACATAGGACTCCCCCAAAATACTTGTTTGTATAATCAGGGAGTCCCAGGCCAGGGTCTTCCCTAGCATAACACATCCCCAGGGGTAACAGAGAACACAAACACCCTCTACCCCTAGGGCACAATAGGTTATAATCCCTTCAATTAAATAGAGTGTCCAAATCCTGAAAGTTTTCTTGTGGGTGTGTCCTTTGTATGCCACCATTACAGGCTCTCACCTGGCAATCTTACTGCCTCTGCCTCACTGCAAAGTAAACATCTTGACTCAGGGTTGACTTCTGAGCCCTATGGCTCCTCTTCTGTGGGCCAACCACTTCCAGCTCCCTCCTGCATCCTGACACAAGCAGCTCTCTGCTCCTACTCCATGTCTCAGCTCACAGGGGAAGGGACTGCTTCATTCCAAGCTCTTCCTGCGCCCGCCTGACAGTAGACTCCAGGGGATCCTGCCCTTAGCTTTTTTCCTCTGGGAAAACAAAGCTTAACAGGGCAACAACAATATTTACACACATTGTCCTCTCAATTCTCTTTTAAAGCTCAGAGTCTCTTTGATAACAGCTCTTAAAAGAGGCTTAAGCTAAGCCTCCTTCTGGTAGGTGGGTCTCAATTCACTTTCACAACCCTTAGGCTCCTTCAACCAGCCTGTATTGCTACTGCTAGCCTTCTCAGTGTTCCACATTCAATGCTCATTTTCTTATCTTCTTCATTCTCTCTTCTCTTCATCTTCTTCTGAGTTCACGTTCTTCACTGGTCGGGGGGAAGGTGGAGCCCTTAACAACAGCTACCTAGATTCTTTTTCCAGGACATCAAGAGTTCTTGGATGAAATATTCTTCCAGTGAGTGAGCCCCAAAGTGATACAAATCTTCCAGCTTATATGTGGTTTTACTTGGCATCTGATTGGTTCTGCGTGGAAAACCCATGTGCATAGTCCACATGTGTTACCTGATTGACTCAGCCCACTGTGTGTAGCACAGAAATAACACCAGGGAGGCTCAGTGCCCAAAGGCATGAAAGCCAAACCTCAGCACCTAATGTGCTACAGCTATGAATTACCAGGGCTCAAAGGCCTTCAGATGTTCACAATTTAGCCTGAGGCTGGGAAACTGAATTCCAAAAGAAAAACAACAAAAATTCCACCTTGCTTGTGGTTACAGCTTCCTAGCTGTGTGACCCTGAGCAAGTCACTTAATGGCATTTGCCTCAGTTTCCTCATCTGTAAAATGATCTGGAGAAGAAAATGGCAAACTACTCCAGTATCTTTGCCAAGAAAACCCCAAATGGGGTCATGATGACTGAAAAATGACTGAATAACAGGATAAGTAAATGCAAAACATAAACCAAGTAAGTATAGTCATTTTGGAGAAGGAAGACATGGAGAATGGAGGGGGTGAGGATTAGGAAAGATTCTGTGTTGCAGGTGGCACTTGACCTGAGCCTTAAATGGAGATAAACATATATTCCAAAAGGTAGAGGTGAAGAAAGAAGAGCATTTTAGGTATAAGTACAGTTGGGATGGCAACGTGTCAGGAGCCAGAATGGCATTACAGGGAACTGCAAGTAGGCCAATTTGGCTGACTCATAGAGTGTGTGAGCTGGGATGTGCAATCAGTCTAGAAAGATAAATTTGAGTGAGATTATGAAGTGCTTCATCATCTCCCATTCTGCTGCCCTCAAACCCTCCCCCACCCTTTTCTAACATCCTTGTCACTGCTGAGGGTACCCCCATGGTCCCCTTCATCTTGGTTTGAAATCTAGGTGTTATCCTCAACTCTTCACCTTCCTTCCCCCATATCGAACCAGTTGTCAAGACTTGTCATATTCTCTCCCATGACATTGCCATCACCCTGGTGCAGGCCATCATCACCTTTCACCTGGAAAATTGTAATGATCTGCTGGTTGGTCTCCCTACCTCAAGTCTCTGCTCACTCCAGTCTATCCTCCATTCAGCTGCCAAATCAACCTTCCTTAACAAGAGGACTGATTATGTCACACACACCTGGCCCCCCAACCCTGCCACTATTTAATATATTCCAGTGGCTACCTAGTACCTTCAGAATCAAATATAAAATCCTCTGCTTGATTTTTAAAGCCCTTCATAATTTGTCTCACCCTCCTGCCCAAATCTTTCCAGTCTTCTTCTACCTTACTCCCTTCTTCATACTCCTTCATCCAATGCCTATCTTCTTTGCTGTTTTTTTCCATCTCCAGACTGAACATTTCATCTAGCTGTCCTTCATGCCTGCAATTCTCTCCTTCATCACTTCTGCTTCCTGGCTTCCTCCAAGTGTCAGCTAAAGTCCCATCTTCTCCAAGAAGCCTCTTCCAGTCCTCTTTTTGTGATCAATTTATATTGTATATTTGTGTGTATAAAAACACACTTGGGGTAACTAGGTGGCATGGTGAATAGAGCACTGGCCCTAGAGTCAGGAGGATCTGAGTTCAAATCCAGCCTCAGACATAACACAAACATACAAAAGTAGCCGTGTGACCTTGAGCAAGTCACTTAACCCCAATTGCCCTGCAAAAAAACCGAAAAAATACACATGTGTATATAACTTGTATATGTGTCTGTGTATATATACCTGTACACATGTAATATATACACACAAATGTGGATAACTGAGAATATATATATATATGTATATATATATATATATATATATGCAAACATGAGAGAGACAGACTTTGTATTTAGTTGTTTGCCTGTTGTCTTCCTCTTTAGACTATGAGGACTGACTGGGAGCACCTTGGTTTTTTATTTTGGGTTTTGCTTTTGTTTATACCTCCAGTGGTTAGTCCAGTGTCTGGCACATACGAGTTTGCCTAGTAAATTCTTTTTGATTAACTGGCTGCTTTGAATGCCAAACAAGGGAGTTTCTATTTCATTCAAGAAGCAGTAGAAAGCCACCAAAACTTCTGGAGCAGGAAAATAAATCAGCCTTGCAGGTCGGAAATGTCAATTTAGCCATGCTGTGGACAATGATTGGGGGATGAGAGACACCCTGCTAGGCACTTAGACCAGGTAGGAAGGTATTGAAGCAATTCCAAGAGAAAAATGGAAGTGATAAAGTTCTGAAATGGAGCGAGTGGAGAGCTGGTGAATGTGAGAGATACTGTAAAAGCAAAATAGACAAGATTTGGTAACAGATTGGATGTGAAGAGGAAAATGTGGAAGGTAACAAGGTGTTGATTGAAAAATCACAATATTGCTAACTATAGCTAAACAGGCAGTCTCTTATCAGGGTGTGTCCATAGGAGGAAACTGCAGCATGTATATGTTATTACACAATAATTAGCAAGCTAAACTTCTCTCCACAGAAATATGTGTTACTTGGTTGTTCTGCTTTCACTCATCAAACTGACATGTACCTCCTTACTGCTCCTGCAATTATAAGTCCCCAACCTCTAGATTCCCTTACATTCTTAGCTAAGACTTTGAGATAGACATCCTATTTTGATTTTCTCCATTATCCTAAATAATCATGATAGAGTAAGAGCCTATCAAGAAATAAGTCATTTTACCAGCCTATTATCTCTCCCCTATCTACTTTAAATAAGAAAGCTTGACAACTTGACCATTAAAGACAAACTATATCAAAGTGTTCACCAAGACAAACTATATAAAAGGTTAGTAAGATACACAAATTCCCTAGAGCAGATCACTCTTTCTCCTTGACAGTCCTCATTTTGACCACTCACTGATTTGGGAAGAATGGGAGAAGCAGCATTTTTTTTAAATGTGGTTCATTCTTTTTTTTTTTTTGGAGGAGAGGGAAGGGCAATTGGGATTAAGTGACTTGCCCAAGGTCACACTGCTAGTAAGTGCTAAGTGTCTGAGACCAGATTTGAACTGAGATCCTCCTGACTCCAGGGCTGGTGCTCTATTCACTTTGCCACCTAGCTGCCCCAAGGGGGAGCAGTATTTATGGAATAAAAAGAGGGGCAGCTAGGTGTCACAATGAATAGAGCATGGGCCCTGGAGTCAGGAGGACCCAAGTTCAAATTAGGCCTCAGACACTTGACACACTAACTGTGTGACCTTGGGCAAGTCACTTAACCCCAATTTCCTTGCCTTTCCCCCTCCAAAAAGAAGTGTTGTTATCTTGCACATTGTAGGTTAGAGTTCACTTATTTAACTAGCATTGACTAAGCATCGGCTATGTACTAGGCATTCTGATAAACTCTGGAGATAGAAAGAAAGGTAAAAATGAACAAACAAAAAACAAACAAAAAGTCAGTCTCTGCTTGGGAGATGGGATTTCTGTGGGACCGAGAATGAGACTATTGCAAGTGCTTCTGTCTGCATGGTAAGATCTTCCCCTTCCTCCACACAGTACCAATTACCTTTGTAATAAGGGGAAGAGGGTTAGAGGAAAAGGGATTATGATACCATGGGAAATATTTCAGAAGTAGGTAGGCTTTACTTACAGCAAGAGCCAGTTAGAGCTGACCTGGGTAATGAGACTACTACAGCATAGGAGGAGAAGAGAGTGAATATGACAAGTGAATTTGGGCATAAGAGCAGAAAGCATAGAGTGAGTAGGAAGGCTCCCTTTCATTCTATTATTGTCTCTGTACCAGAGTTTTGTTTTAACTGGCAATGTGAGATTTTTTTTAATGTTCCCTATTGCCTAGTGAATAAAATCCTTACTTTATCCTATGGTCTCATGCTTTCTTCCTAAGCAGCAGCTTCTCTCTCTTCCTCTTAGGAGACAAGCTACTTCGCACCTCCAGACAGTCATCTCTCTCTCTCTTTCTCTCAGGAATATCTCTCAGCTTTCATTCTTTATTGTCTCTGAATTGGACTGATCAAACTCTAGTTTGTTATTGTCATTGATGTTCACAGGAAATTTGGGATAATATAACATTTTATTCTGTATTCTGGATAGCCTGAATGCCTGTGTAGTGCTCACTGAGTCAAATCTGATCAGGAAGGTTGATTCAGAAGGTTCCATCAACAAAGGCAAGGAGTTAGGAATGTATTCCAAGCACTGGTAGTAGGCCAGGGATCCATCCTGAGATTCTCAGCTAAGGATCTGTCTCAAGGGGAGACAAGGTTCTAACTCAGGGAGAGGAGGGGGGATGGTCAAACAGAATCTGTAGCATATTCTTTTTGTTGGAAAAAGGGCCACCCTGAGTCCATTAGAGTAGGTTACAGTAAGCATTGTGACCTGTTAGAGCACTATGACTATAAGCCACAGTTAAGAAAAAAGTGAACCTAAATGGTTAATTTCAAATTCATTATTGCTCTTTTCCTCTTATTTTAACAAAGAGATGCTGTTGTTGCAGCTATAGATGTGTGCTGGGCCACAGCCAGGTACCAGTGCAGCTCCAGTTCATGAAATTGTATTGGTTTAACCAAGGTAGAGGACAATCTTGAAGATGTACTTCAGAAGAAAACAGAACAATTGCCTTATGTGAAAAAAGCAAAGGAATAGGGACAGTTGGTGATTTTATAGCTCTTTAAGGCTTGCCAACAAGCATTTTCTAAATGTTGTCTCACTTCGTCCTCACAATAACCATGCATGGTAGGTACTATCCCCCCTTTTACACATGAGGAAACTGAGACAGAGAGATTAAGTGATTTGCTCAGGGTCATATAACTAAATCCAGTCTGAGCCTGAATTTGAACTCAAGTCTTCTGCCTACAAGTTCATTTCTCTAACCACTATTCCACTGAGCTATCTCTCGGAGGTAAAAGTATTTTTAGTGAATATCAGAACAAGTAACTCAGGCACATGTAAGAGGATAATCCATCAGCTGATTCAATTTGTTAACTAGCAACCTGTGACACAATGGACTCCTGAGCCAGAGACTTTTCTTTTAAATCCTCATGATTCCCTTAGAGAGGTTCTTCTATTCTTTTTTTTTTTTTTTGGAGGCAACTGGGATTAAGTGACTTGTCCAGAGTCACACAGCTAATAAGTGTCTGAGACCAGACTTGAACTCAGGTCCTCCTGACTCCAATGCCAGTGCCCTATCTACTGTATCACTTAGCTACCCTGAGAGGTTCTTCTATTAAAACAGGCATCCACTATGATTATGTTGGAGTTGTCCTTGTTGGGGGGAGGTCAAAAGTAGTAACCCCTTGTACACAATGGTTCATTCAACTGTTAAGCATCTTAGCAAAGGCTCTGTCAATTCTATCTTTTGGGGTCTTGTGGTCTCAATATAACTGATGGTTGAGAGGGTGGGGTCAACTTCTCACTTGGGGTTTCTACCCTTACTATCAGCACAGCCCTTTATATAGATCACTGCATTATTGCACAGCAGGGGACACTGTGCATGAGGTGGGAGGGGTTCTATCCTTTCTTCTCCTATATTTCTTGGACTGGGGATAGAAAGATGTTCTATTTAGCTCTTGTGCCCCTGGCAGCAAGACAAGAAAATTGTTTTGGTTATATTAAAGAGAGAAACATTCACCTGAAGTCGATGTTATACCAGTTCAGGAGACGGCTGTATCTTGCCAGAGAAGAAACCTTTGAAAATAAGGGCAAGAGTTTGGATATGATTTAACACAAGAGTAAAGGAGACTTCTTTCCAGAACCATTCGGAATAAGAGGAAAACAAACTAGGCATCCTAAGGAAAAGCAAAAGCAACATCCAGAGGCCAGAAGTGGAAACTGTGGAGAAGGGCTCCCTGCTGAGCTGTCTTCCATTCCTCTCCTTGTTAAGTCAGTACCATGAGTGTGGGTACAGTCAGAGAACAGTTGGCTAGACTGTGTATACTAGTTGTGCTCCCATCTGTCCAACTTACTTGTAGATTGTGATTTTCAATTCTACTGCATGTGTGTATAGGACTGTCAGAATAAAATATCTCTTTTTTCTCTTCATGAGAAATCTCCCATATTGTCATATAGTTTAACATTAAAGAACATCTCTACTTAGAGCAGAAGTCTCTTTGAATCCAAAATGTCAAAAATGTCCCTTTCAAAACCAAATGACAATTGGAAAAAATCAATTTAAAATCAATTTTCAATCACACACTTTTCTCCAACTTGGATTTTCTTCAATGGGGTAACAGACTTTCTACAAGTGGTACGATCAAGCTTGATAGTCATATGGTAATGTAGATTACTTGTAACCTGATAATGATTAAGGAAAAAAATGTTAGATTTAAGGGTTATGTTCTACTACTATTGAAACTTTAGATGAATCAAGGTGGAGGAAGCAAAAAGGGAAAATTCTATCCTATCTGATTCTCCCCAAGAAACAGGAACTGATTTGGGGGATTGAAATGATGTGACCCGTTGGGAATAAAGAACTACTTTTTCTTAGAGTTTGTCATAGAAGAGAGGAAATTTAGTCACAGTGTCTTATGTAACATCCAACATTTTTGGAGAAAATATGCCAAAGGCTTTAGAAGAAGGATACAAAGAACATGGGTTAACATTGTCCAGGCAAAATCATCCAAAAAGTAATGGGAAGTACTTGAGTTTTGTTCCAAAGACACAAAAAAAGAAAGTATTCTAATGAAGGGGGGGTGGGGAGGAATGATTTGAAGAGACCTATGTGAATGCATAGGGAATTCGCCAATCAACTTTGATTTTTTAAAAGGTATACATGTAACAGAGGAAGAATATAAAGTCTGGGAGAATTCCACAAGAATAGTGATAATACTACTGATTAGAGAAATGCACATCAAAACAACTCTTAGGTACCACATCACACCTCTCTGATTGGCTAATATGATAAAACAGGAAAATTATAAATGCTGGAAAAGATGTGGGAAAATTAGAATACTAATGCATAATACATAATGTAGCATTGTGAACTAATCCAGTCATTTTGGAGAGCAATTTGGAACTATGCCCAAATAATAATATAAATAATGTGCATACCCTTTGACCCTGCAATATCATTTCTAGAACTGTATCCTAAAGAGATTATACAAATGGGAAAAGGACCCTCATGTACAAAAATATTTATAGCAGCTCTCTTTGTGGTGGCAAAGAACTGGAAATTGAGGGGATGCCCATCAATTGGGGAATGACTGAACAAGTTGTAGTATATGAATGTAATGTAATACTATTGTGCTATAAGAAATGATGAGCAGGCAGAGTTCAGAAAAACCTGGAAAGACTTATATGAACTGATGCTGAGTGAGGGGAGCAGAACCAGGAGAACATTGTACACAGTTACATGTGATGACTAATTTTGATAGATTTGGCTCTTCTCAGCAATGCAAGGTTCTAAGACAACTCCAAAAGACTCATGGTAGAAAATGCTATCCACATTCAGAGAAAGAATTACAGAGTCTGAATGCAAATGGAAGGAAGCATACTATTTGCTGTCTCTCTTTTTTGTTTTGTTTTGCTTCTTCTTTCTTATGGCTCATTCCATTGGTTATAATTCTTCTTTGCAACATGACTAATGTGAAAATATGTTTAATGTGAATGTATATGTAGAGCCTATATCAGATTGCATACTGTCTTGGGGAAGGGAGAGAAGGGAGAAAATTTGGAACTCAAAAACTTGTGGTACTCAATGGTGTAAACAAAAAATAAATGAATTTTTTCAAAAAGACTAGTGATAATAGTGCCGAAGCTCAGAATAAACTGAAGCTTTCAAGGAAAGTTAAAGACAACAAAAATTGTTTTTAAATATATGTATATGTGTATAGACATATATGCACATACAGAAATACATAAATACATATGAGAAAGATGAAATGAGAAGGATGAAAGAAAGGCTAGGACTGCTATTTGGAAAGATAATGCTACCTGATGACAGAGAGAAGACAGAATAACACATAATATCTTGCTTTTCTTTCTCTGCCAAGGAACCTGGTCATTGAACTGGAAAGGAAAGAATGAAAATGGTTAAAAGAAAGTTAATATCAGATATAAGAATATACCTGATTCTATTTTGAATTCAAGTCACATGACACAAATAAACTACATTTTCAGGTATTGAAAAAAACTGGCAGATTGGATGGCTGAGCTGCTGTCAGTGGTTGGAATATGTAGAAAAAGTAGGAAATATCACAGGACTAGGGATGGACAGATATCGTTCTGATATTTCAAAAAGGGGAAGAAAATTGAATCTCTAAACTATAAACCAATGTACTTGATGTTGATTATTGGGAAAATTCTAAATATATCTTTTTAAAAGGATAGTTAGTCAACATTGGGAAAAGAAAACAGTTATTACAGAGTCAAGACAATTTTATTGAAACAAGCCGTGCCAGATTAGTCTTATTTCTGGTACATAGTATATCAAGAGACTATTTTAGGTATAGTTTCTCAAGATTTTAGTCTAACATTTGGTAAAATACCTGATGATATTCTTATGGAAAAAATGGAGAGATGTAGGTTAGCCAATAGTACAATTAGATGAATTCAGAAATTATTAAATGGTTAGATTTAAAGAGTATAGTTATTAATGGTTAAATGTGTTTAGATTTGTTACCTGCTTCTCCTCTCTATTTTTGGATTCTATGTTACAAGGAATAGCTCAATGGGTAGAGAAAGGATATCTATATCTATCTAAATATATACACATATACATTCAGAAACAAAGATCCAGTAGAAACAAGATATACACAAAAAATTGTGAGGTATGAAAAGGATTGAGAACAGTATCTCAAAGTAAACTAATTTCTCTTGAAGGTGAGATCAGGTGTACATCATTATTTGGCTAAGCTGTGTAAATGTTTTTCATTTCATCAGAAGTGCTATTGGGATCTTTATAGTAGCCAAAGTGATTGAGCATCCAATAGCTATTATTGAATCCTGGTGAATTAAACTTTGCTGGGTCCTATCAAAACTGGATGATTCAATTCAATAGTAAAATAAAATAAATTATTAAGCACCTATTTGCAAACCATTGCCAAGGTACCCATGTTTCTGAAACAGAGCCTGGGCTTCAAATGTCTGTTTTGTGTTTGTAGAACTGAAGGCTTGACAGTCAGGTTCCTGTCCAGTGTAGGAATATAGACATTTTTTCTATCTTGAAGCACCAAATAGAGGGCCTGGAAAAGAGGTGTTATTCTGTTTTGATAGACTAAGAGGCAGTATGGTATCATGGATAAAGTGCTATCCATAGATAGGACTTAGAGTCAGAAAGATCTTTGTTTATATTTTGCCTTAGGAGCTAGAGTTTTGTGACTAAGCAAATATATTTACCTCTCTGCACCTGTTTCCTCATCTGTAAAATGTGAGGACTGAAATCAATGACTTCTAAGATTCCTACCAGCTCTAAATCTGTGATCCTATCATTCTATGATCCAAACATAGGCCATAGTAAGATTTGTCACCGTCCTGATTTAACCTACAACTATGTGATTGGATGAACCTCTAGCATTAGGGAAAGTCCATTTCTCATCAGTTCCATTAGTTACTGTTCTAAAATTTAAATTTTACACTAAGAATAAAGGACCTCTCTCTGAGGGCATTTCTTTTTATACTGTAGACTAGACTGTGCTGTCTCAACGTAAGATTTTGAAAATTTTTTAGATGTTATTTTGTAATATTGGCTTGTGTAGAATTCATAACGAAGCCATCTAATCATTATCCTCACCATTCATGCATCTTGCTTTCATTAATGAGCCATGTTATAAATTTCCTTGCCACTCTATGTACCCTCCCCCTTCACTTTCTCCTAACAAATTATTTTCCTATTTGTGGGCTACAAGTAACTCAGAAACTTAATTTGTTAATTCAGGTATGCTGTGTGATAGAGAATCTGACAGACTGCCCCATCTCAGCTCCCCAATAGGGTGATATGAGGGAAAGCCACTAGAACCTAGAACATAACAGATCCCCACAACATTCACTCTAACTGTCACGCAATCCAAAGCAAAATCCAACGTAGTTCTCCACTGGGGTTTCAAGATTCACTGCTCCCTCTCACACATCAATTTTCAAGAAAGCACATTGTTTCTCTTATTTTTACTTTTATTTTCTTCTCATTTCTCTTACACAAGTCCTCTGGGACTCCAAGCTCCCAGGACACCTTCACAAACAACAATTTTCACAGGCCCTTTGCTTCTCATGATCACACTGTGACTCTGCATTGAATCACAGTACAAATTCACCTATCAACAACACACATATTTCTCATTCTTCCACATACCCAAGTGACTAATTTTCCCCATAACACCTAACACTAACCTTGAGAGTACAATCTAACACCTCAAGTAGGCTTGTAAAGTCATTAAAAGGTAAAACTCAGCAGAGTTTCTGGAGCACATGGATTCTGCCTTCTCAGCCAGGCATCTCAGACTCTTGGCATAAGCAATGAGGCCTCCTTGCTGATGCAAAATTTACATTTATAATGGCCCAAAGCAAAGATGCATCATGGCTTGCCACAGAAATTAAATGAGGAGCTTTCTTTTCAAATTCATGCTGTCCACCAAGCTCTTTGATGGTAGGGTCAGTATAACACAGGGAATGTCTGTTTCACAGTATCAGCTCATCAGTTCAATCTTCCCAACTCTTGCTCAAAATGTGGAATTCTCTCTCCACTCCAGCCCATCCTCCACTCAGTTATCAAAGTTATCTTTCTAAAGCACAGATCTGAACCATGTCACACTGTGCCCTGCCTCCCCCCCCCCATTCATACTCAAGAGACTCCAATGTTTCTTGATTAAGATCAAGATCAAATATCAAATCCTCTATTTGGCATTCAAAGTTCTTTACAACCTCCCCCATCAACACCCATATTTTCAGTCTTCTTATACCTTATACTGTCCCTCCATTCCCCTCTATCCCTAGTGTGATCTAGTGACACTTATTGTATGAAGACCTGGTAGATTCTACTAAAAACAAAACATCTTGGAATACAATATTCTAAAGGGCAAAATATTTAGGAATATAGTAAAAAATAACTTATGCAAAGCTAAGTATCATTCTCAAGGGGAAAAGTTGGAGTTTTAAACAACAGAGGATTTTCAATCATTTCTGATAAAAAGATCAGAGCTGATGATATAAAGACAAGAGTCCAAAGACACCTAGGAAGGTAAACTTACTTGTGTGGGTTCATTTAGCTTTTGTGTTACAAGGTTATTTTTTTCTTTCCCTTTTTTTAATAGAGGGTAGAGGTGGGGGAAAGAGATAGATTTAACATTACTAATACCAAAAAAAGGACCTTCAAAGCCTTTTTAAAATAGAAGAGAAAAGAAGGGAATTCAGAAGGAAGCATTCAACAAGCTGGATGGTTTTTAAAGCATTATAGAAAGTTCCCCATGCAGCATGTAGAATTTATTATATAATTTTTAAAGCAAGCTATGTGAAATAGAAATTCAATTTAATGTGGAATCCTCTTTTTGTGTTCTTCCATATATATGGTATTTAAGTTCAAAAAATATTTTAACAATATTAAAAAAGGTATGACAGGAAGGGATGAGATCAAGCATACAAGTTGGCCATGGCAAGAAACACCAGTTCTTTGTTAGAGACTGGGAGGAAGGAGGAGAGAGTGGGAGATGATGTCAAAGTATTTTGAGCAGAGTGGGAGAAGAGAGCTCACATCAAATAGACTCAATTTTTTTCAGTAAAGTCAGAGAAAGAGCCTTCAGCTAAGAAAGGAGGTGAGGAGGAGGAGGTGTGGGAGGCTTGAGGAGGAAAGAGAAAGGGGTTGGAATAGCTTTTATAGGGAATGAAATAGGGAATCAATTGGGGAGGAATAATCAATCAATCAACATTTGTTAAGCACATATAATATGTCAGCTACTGTGCTAAGCCCTGGTATAAAAAGACTGCCTTGATGAAATAAGGTCCTGGTAGAAGTTGGATAACATGAATTTGTCATGCAAGCACAGTCAGCACAGTTGTGTGACTTCCTAACTTTCTACATATCAGCCTGGGTTTTATCAAGAGATTCATGGGATAAGTGGGCAATGGATTTGAGATCTCTGGACATTATAATATAATGCAATGCAATGCAATACAATACAAGATAATATAATAAATGTAACATATATGATATGACATGACAGGATGTGATATACGATATAACATAACATAATATTAATATATGATATGATACATGATATGATTAACATAATATAATATGTACACATTTATCAAGGCCTGCTATATACCAGGGACTGTGCTAAATGCTAGGGAGACAAATAAGAAAAAAAAAGATTGCCCCTTCTTTCAAGGAGTTTACAATGTAATGTAGAGTTGAAATGGCTAATTATTAGGCTGAGTTTGGAGAAGGGAAGTAAAATCACAAGAGTAATGGTCTGAGAAAGTACTAAGGGAAGAAGGTGTAGCATCCCCTAGCTCCCTAGCATCCCCAGAATGGCTGCTAACACAAGCTCCTAGATCTGCTTTTCTAAAGGAAAGCAAGTCAAAATGGGTTAACAATCTTGCTTTAATCAAACAATGTCATTTACCTAGTTCAGGGGAAAAAAGAGAGCACCCTGAACTTCAGAGAATATAGAGGTTACAAGCAGACAAAAAATACAGACAAACAGATCAGCAGACAGGCTTCCAGCTGTCTGACCATTACATCCATACCTAGTCACATTTACCAGAGAGGGAAGCACCAACATCTGGGTTTTCAAAGCCAGGTACTCAATGGCTGCCCAGAGTCTCATCTGGTCAAATCACACAACTCTTTTCAAAGTGAGCCCCAAAGCAAAACCTCATATGAGGGTATATATAGCCTTCTCCTGGCTCAGAGAATGTCACAACCCTCTTGACCCACTGCCCAATCACAAAGTAACAAGGTGTGGGCGTTCTTGAAAAACCAGCCTCCTGCCACAGGCTCCATGTGCCACATTCAGCTTATTGGGGGCAGAGTATGTTTCCAAATCAGGGAAGGTTCTCTGAGTCACTTAAGCCTATCAAAGGGCCTAGGGGCAGGGAAGATCTTCAGATACCCATTCCCATAACAGAAGGGAATGGAAATCTTGATGAAAATGAATAGTGATACATGGGGGAGGGGGGTGTGAGTGATAGATGCTTATGGTCAGATAAAAGAATGTCAGAGTTTCTAATTAGGAAAAGCAGGGCACTTGTGCTTGATGGTGAGATCTAGTGTGTGACCATCCTCCCGTAGAGCTGAAGTGGAGTGAGAGAAGGTCACAGATTTAAGGAGTCTGAGTAATTTGGACCTTAGGGACCTTAAGGAGTTTGAAGAAGGATCTATGTGAATATGAAATTGAATATGAATATGAAAGTCCTCCAGTATAAGAAGGACTGGAGCTGGGAAGGGGAGGAATATGGTAAACCAAGTACTGAACTCCTTGAAAAGGGAGGGAAAATGTCCTGGGATAGGCATACTACAGACTTTGGGCTTTTGGGCAGATGATCAGTTTTTATTATTATTTTCCTGCAGTTGTTGGAACTATTTCTGAGTCACTGTATCTGAACAACTACTTCAAAAAAGGCATCCCGTGGCATTGAACTTTCATGGGACACTTTCTAGAATGTAAATTTTGGAGCCAGTTCTAGTCACAAAATTCTAAATGATTTTGAGACATCAAGTTTATTACTCAAGAAGTGCCATTCCACCATCTAGAAGACAGGCAGGCATGTGCACAGATATTGAAGCATTTTATCTTGAGTCAATTATTACATGCATCTCCATGTAATAATAATAATAAATAACAAAAATGATACCTAGCATTTTTATAGCGCCTGCTACATGCCAGATACTGTGTCAATATCTTTACAAAAATTATCTCATTTACAATTTCTACTGATCAGGAAGAACCTTTTGTGGGACTCTTCTAAGGGTAAGGCTGTACCCCTCTATTTTTATGTCCCTACCATTTCCAATGGAACCTTTTATTCAGTGCTCATGACTACATGATTATCTGTACACCTGGGAGCAACATTGGATGTGCATGTCCTCAGTGGCCTAATGTGGCAGACCCTAGGTAATTTCACCTCCCTGACCTAATTCAAGCTGTTCAAATAACAGAAGTAACTGCAAGGGATCTCAGACTGTCCTGTGTCTTAAGTTGTTTGTGAATGCAATGGCCAATAGCAAATTCAAATACTTAAGTTCAAGAGACCATTTGTAGAAACATAGGATGGGGAAGATATAGTTATAATGTAATTTGTAGAAAATGCCCTGGGAGTTTGGGTCAACTTCAAATCAACAATTTGTTAAGACAGCTAGAAAAAAATGTTAATAACATCTGGAGCTGTATTTAGAGAAGTCACAGTGTCTACAACAATGGAGGTAATGATCCCAGTGTGCCTTGTCTGGTTTGAAAATATTTCAAATATTGTGGTCTGTTGTGACCATCACATTTTTTAAATGGGATATAGAAAAGTTTGGTTTTTTTAAAATAGATTGGAGAAGGTCATATTTGAGATTTCTTCCAGTTTCTATATTTTTAATTCTGTAAAATTGGAACATACCCAGAAGAATGAAACCAGAATGGCAAATGCCACATGAGGATCAGTTAAAGAAACTGGAAATGTTTATCCTGGGGCAGAGAAGGTTTGGGCATGATTGTATATGGTTGCTTCTTCAAATATTTGGAGATTGGAATTATTCTTCTTGGTGCTAGAATGTAAACTACTATTAATGAATGGAAATTCCAAGGATACAAAGTGACTTAATATAAGGAAGAACTTCCTAACAATTTGTTGTTGTTGCTGTGTTGTTTCAGTTGTGTCTGGCTTTTTGAATCCATTTGGGGTTTTCTTGGCAAATTTACTAGAGTGGTTTGTTTCTCCAGCTCATTTTATAGATGAGGAATGTTAATTGGATTTAAGATCTTCCCCACCTACTAATATGCCTCTCCTGGAAGTTTGCTTAGGGGAAGCTTGCTTGTAGGAAGGCTTTCACACCTTTTGCTAAATTCTAATTAGGCACCGAGTCCCAGTTGTAGTGTTTTCTGGCATTGAGAAGTGTATATATACTTTGAGTTGATATTTTGCTTTGGGGGCTCGCTTATGAGACAGATCTTGTAATTCTCTGGTCGAGATTCTGAGGGAGATTTAGAGCTCCCTGAATGCTCAGATGTAAAGGCTCTCTTGATCCAGGTATGTATGTAAAGTGTATAGCAATATTGTTTTGATTCAGGAAGTCAGAGCCCTGTCTGTTGGTCTTTATTTCTCTACTTGTATTTTCTCTGTAGTTCAGGGTGCTGACTTTTCCCCTGAACTAATGAAAATAATTTAAAAAGATTCTTGACCTCTTAAGCAACTATCTGTCCTAGTAAAACATATCTAAGAACCTGTGCTAGCAGCCATCCTGGGTATGCCAGTGTGGTTGCTGCTACAGGAACTGAGATAGAGAAGGGTTTAGTAACTTGCTGAGGACCACATATCTAGTAATTATTTGAGGCTATATTTGAACTCAGGTGCTTCTGATTCCAAGACTAGAACTCTATATCTACTGTGCCTTCTAGCAGCCCTTTCCTAACAATTAAAGCTGTGCAAAATTTAAATTGGATGTTGTAATTAGGTAGTAAGACCCTCTTTCTGGGTCTCAAGAAGAGGGTTGAATGAGCACTTATCAGAGATACTGTAGAGTGGATTTATTTTTCTGGAACATCTTGGTCAAAATGACCTCTAAGGTTCCTTCCAACTTCTATGAATAGCTAATATTTATATAGCTCTTTGAGGTCTACCAAGCATTTTATATACATTATCTTGTTTGATTTTCATGACCACTGTGAAGTTAAGTGTTGTGGATATTATTAACCCATTATTAATAGCCTCATTTTGCAATGGGGAAACAGAAGGTCAAAGAGATTCATCAGTTGGTTAACAAATATTTATTAAACATCTATGGGCCAGGCACTGCGCTAAGTGCAGGGATTACAAAGAAAGACCACAAAAAATCTCTTTTCTCAAGGATCTCACAGTCTAATAGGGGACATAACATGCAAACAACTGTATACAAACAAGATATTTGCAGGTTAAATTGGAAATAAGCAAGAAAGGGGAGGCACTAGTGGTAAAGGTGTTAAGTGACTTGCTCACATTTATAAACTTAGGAAGCATTAGAAGTGAGATTCAAACTCAACTGTTTCCTAACTCTAGGTCCCAGGCCCTTTCCATTTAGGTGGTACTTTTATGATACTTGTGTATATTATTTCCTAATTCCTAAGAATTAGACAGTGTGCTATAGTAGATAAAAAGCTGGTTTCCAAGTCCAGAAAGACCTGGTTTCAAGTTCTACCTCTGATACATACTAGTTGTATGATCTTGGGCAAATCACTTAACACCCTTAGTGTTCCAGGCAACTCTCTAGGGCTATGAGTTGTAGAGAACGTGCCTATCTGCATTGGAAGAGAAAGTGTCCTCAACAGGAATGACCTGTCTGAATGAAGTCAAAGAGCTGGTTTAAAATAAAGAAAAAAGATTCCTAGAAAAACTTTCCAGACACTCTGAGCTACTAATTCTTTCCTAACTGAGGGTTTTGCTTTCCTGCTTTGGAATGCCTTCCCTGACATTTCTACCTATCCCATCCATCCTTCAAAATTTTGTTATATTGTAAGTATTTATTTACCTTCCTTGCCACCCCTTGTTATTGTTTTTCAATTGTGTCCAGCTCTTCCTGACCCTATTTGGAGTTTTTCAGGAGTGATTTGCCATTTTCTTCTCCATCTCATTTTACAGATAAGGAAATAAGGGACTTGCCCAGGGTCACACAGCTACTAAGATGAATCTTCCTGGCTCTAGGACCAGCACTCTATCCACACTGCACCACCTACCTGCCCCTTAGATTGTAAACTCCTTGAAGGCAAAGAAATAGGTCTTACAATTCCTTGTATTTCTCACAATGCCTAGTGCAACAGAGGAGGCACTTGGGAAATACTTTTTAATGAACCAATTTTTTTTCTTCAGTATAGACAGAAAAAAAACATTTGTCCTTCAAGATAGTAAATTGAACTCCAAATATCTGAGCTACAAGTTATGGAAGACAATGGGGGTTCATAAGGCATTGTCAGTCTTCAGACTGTGGAGGAAGGTTAAGAATGTAGCAAGCACAACCAACTTCTTTCTCAATGGAGTTTTAGAGGTAGCAGGTGAATGACCACAGGTTACTTGGGAAGGGTGGCAATGCAATGCAGGAGAAAAGAGAGCAACAGGGAAAAGAGATCAAAGAGACAACAGATGGCTCAGCTTAGAATTATTCGGCTCCTGTCTATTTTTCTATAGTTAGCAGCAAAATCCTTTAGAAAACCTATAGCAGGATTATGATCAGAGACCAAGGTCCCTGTTTGCATTCCACCAGGGTGGAAAGAAAGCCAGATAGGACAAAGGGTTGGTGACACTGGACAAAGCCAGCATGTAGGCCATGGCCCGGTGTTCATGGGGAAAACTAAAATGTGGCAGCAGTAATGTCTTGGGGCTAAGAGTCTCTAGACATATAACCTTGACAGAAGGTATAGTGTAATGTCACAGCATTTGGTAAAAGCTGTGAAATGCTCCTCCCCCTCTTCCTTCCCTCCCCAACCCCCTGCACTAGATACAGATGAACTCTCTATTTGATTTCCTCTGCTTGTTCTTAATTTTGAAATGAGCTGGCTTCTTTCTCCCTACCCTCTAACTCCCAAACTAATTGCATTAAATTGTTGGCTTTAAAAAAATGTAATATAATCCTAAATTGGTGTGTGTGTGTGTAGCAATGATTTGCAATAGCAAAACTGCTTCTCGATTAGCAACAGTGGGATTATAAGTGAGGAGAGAGGGAAGAAAAACATACTCACCTTCTCTTGGGCTTGAATTACTTGTACAGCTTTATAAATATTTGTGTCTTTACTGGCTTTGTTGTATTATTTCATGGCAAATCTCAGGGCCTGTGGCATGTAGCTTTGGGTTGTCAGGAGATCTAGGTAAACTCTCATTGATTTATATCTGCTCTGGTCTTGTACTGGGCTAGTCATTGGAGTTACAATGAGCAGCAGAATCAGTAGCATATGCCAGGGTCTGGCCATAGTGCCATGATCAAGAGTCAAGAGTGCATTCACTTCCTCTTCCTCTAGGATTTGGGGGTGGGAAGGCAAAGGAGACTGAGAGTAGTTGGTTATGTTTTTACCCTTTGAAATTGTTACAAATATGGGATTCCTTCTGCTAATTCCAGTAGTGTTAAAGAGATCTCCTTTACAGAAATGTCCTCTACTTCTTTTTTCTTTTGCTTCGCCTTCCACCAAAACAACCTGACCAAAGAAAGAATAAGAGGACTTTACAATAACTGTTTAGCTTACTTTCCTAATTTGCTGTCATTTTTTTAACAAAATAATAACAACAACAATAACAAACTTTTTGAAGAAAAAAACTTTCCTCATTTCCTCATTCTATGATAGCTGTAGGATCATAGAATTATTGATTAAGGAAATTGGACTAGATGAGATCTCTAGGGTCTCATCTAGTCCCAAGGCCCTTATTTTGCAGATACTGAAGCATAAAAGCCAACAACTTAAGAGAAGTTAAACAACTTGTCGAAGGACACACTCATATGAAGTAGGGGCCAGGATTCAAGGCCAGGTCTTCTGACCCCAAATCCAGCACTCTACTATTACCATGCTAGGCTAATTTTCTCTCTCTGGACTTCAGTCTCCTCATCTATAAAGTCAGGTGTTTGAATTATATGACCTCTACCTAAATACCATCCTGATAAAAACTCGGTCAAATGTTTATTAAACATTTACTCAGATCAGTCCTATGGGAGGTTGAAAAGCAACAGATGAATGATATGTGGATTAAAGGGAATATCAGGGCATAAGGACATAAGACCCATGTAGAATGTGAATGTAGACCAGGTTATCACTCCATGTAACTCTACCAGGCTGAGAGATTTTAGCAAGGAAAGACTTATTGATTCAGGTAAAATTTCTATCCCTTCCTGGATCACTGCCTTGTCATGGCATGAAACTATGAACTATGCCAAGACAGACATGGCATAATAGAGAATTCTGACAAAGGTGATCTACTAGATAAAGAAATGGCAAACCACTCTACTGTCTTTGCCAAGAAAATCCCACGGATTAAAATGATAAAAGATTTTATCTGGAAGATGAGCTCCTCAGGTCAGAAAGTGTCCATTGTGTTACTGGGGAAGAGTGAAGGATAAGTACAAGTAGCTTCAGAAAGAATGAAGTGTTTGGGCCAATGCCAAAAAGACACTGAGCTTGCAAAATAGGAGGGGAAGATGATAAGAGAAGGAAGAGGGGGCTGGTAGAAGGGAAGGCAGATTGGGGGAGGCAATAGTTAGAAGCAAAACATTTTTTGAGGATGGACAGGGTGAAAGGAGAGAGTAGGATAAATGGGGAAATAAGATGGAAGGAAATAGACAGTAATTATTAAATATGAAAAAAAAATCTTACAGAAAGTATCTCTGATAAAGGCCTCATTTCCCAAATATATAGAGAACTTAGTCAAATTTATAAAAATGAGAGCCATTCCACAATTGATAATTGGTCAAAAGATATAAACAGGCAGTTTTCAGACAAAGTAATCAAAATTATTTATAGTCATATGACAAATTACTCTAAATAAATCACTTCTGATAATAGAAATGCAAATTAAAATAACTCTGAGGTACCACCCATCACCTATCAAATTGACTAATCTAACAGAAAAGGAAAATGAAAAATATTGTAGGAGATGCAAGGAAATTGAGACATTAATGCACTATTGGTGGAGTTGTGAACTGATGCAACCTTTACATAGAGCAATTTGGAACTATGCCCAAAGGGCTATAAAAACCCAGCAGTGCCATTTCTATGTTTGTATCACAAAGAGATAAAAAACAAAAAGGAAAAGTACCTATATGTACAAAAATATTTAGCAAGTTCTTTAGTGATGGCAAAGAACTGGAAATTGAGGAGATGAACATAAATTGGGGAATGGCTGACCAAGTTATGGCATATAATTGTGATGGAATACTATTTTGCTATTATAAGAAATGATGAGCAGGATGCTCTAAGAAAAACCTAGAAATATGTACATGAACCAATGTAAAGTGAAGTGGGCAGAACCATGAGAACAGTATACACAATAACAGCAATATCATATGATGATGAGCTGTGAATGACTAAGCTGTTCTTAGCAACACAATGATCCAAGACAATTCTGAAGGACTTATGATGAAAAATATTGTTCATCTCTAGATAAAGAAGATAAAAGCATACTTTTAAAAAATGTTTATTTTTCTCATTTTTTGGGGGTGGGGGTGGGGTTGGGGTCTTTATTTCACAACATGACTAATATGGAAATAGGTTTTGCATGGTGGCACATTCATAACCTTTATCAAATTGTTTGCCTTCTCAATGAGAGGGGAGGGTAAAGAGGGAAAAAGAATTTGGAACTCAAATGTTTTTTAAAAATGAATGTTAAAAATTATTTTTACATATAATTGGGGAAAATGAAATATTTTTTAAAAAAATCCAGAAAGTGAATATAAAAAAATAGGGAAGGAAAAGAGCTCTTGACCAAAGGATTTCAAGGATGATGGAAGATAAGTTGAATTTTGATTATAAAAAGTGGAGAAGTTTTTAGGGGAAAAATCAATTCAGGAAAAATTAAAAGGGAAACTATCAATGAAAAAAAAATCTTTGTAGCAAACTTCTCTCATAAAGTTCTGATTCCCAAGTTAAAAAAAAATCAATATTGCATAGGAACCTGGAATGTAAGATCTATGAACCAAGATAAGCTGGATATTGTCAGACAGAAAATGCAAAGACTAAACACTGATATATTGGGTGTCAGTGAACATAAATGGATGGGAATGGGGGAATTTAATTCAGGTGATCATTACACTATTACTATGGGCAAAAATCCCTAAGAAGAAATGGAGTAGCCCTTATAGTCAGTACAAGGGTGAAAAAAGCAGTACTGGGATATAATCTGAATGGCTGAATGGTATCTGTTTGAATCCAAGGCAAACTATCCAACAGTAATACAATTCTATGCTCTAACCACTGATGCCAAAAAGGACAAAGTCAATCAATTCTATGAAGACCTATTACATCTAGAAATAACTAAAAAAAAAAGATGTCATTCATCATGGGACATTGGAATGCTTAAGTAGGAAATAAAAAAAAGATAATTGTAATAATAGGCAAATATGGCCTTAGTATGCAAAATGAGCAACACAGAAACTAATAAGAGTTTTTTTTTTTTTCAGGATAATTCACTAGTCAGAGAAAACACTCTTTTTTCAACAACCCAAAAGGCAACTGTACACATGAATATCACCAGATAGTAGATATTGAAATCAGATTGATTATATACTTTTTAGCGAAAGGTAGAAAAGTTATAGTCAACGTAGAGCTGACTGTGGTTCAGATCATGAAATTTTTACTGGAAATTATAGACTTAAAGAAAGTAGGGAAAACCTTCAGAAAATATAGATGACCTAAATAATATCCCTTATGGATATGCAGTAGGAGTGATGAATAGATTTAAAAGATTAGATCTGGTAGATAGTCTCTGAAAAACTATAGATGGAGATATTGTATAGGAAGCAGCAACGAAAAAAAATCCTAAAGAAAAAGAACAAGGACGGAAAATTATAGATAAAGCTTTACAAATAACTGAGGTAAGAAAGAAAGAAAAAGATAAAGAAGAAAGGGAGAGATAAACCCAACTGAATTCAGAATTCAGTGAATATCAAGGATAGATAAGAAGGTATCTTAAATGAGCAGTGCAAAAAATGGAAGAAATCAATAGAACAGGAAAGACAAGAAATCTCTTCAAGAAATTTAAAGATATTAAACAAAAGTTTCATGCAAATATGGGCATGATAAAAGACAAAAATGGTAGAGAAGAAGAAGGAGAAGAAGAAAAAATAGGAGAAGGAGAAGAAATAAAAGGAGAAAAAATAGAAGAAGAAAGAGAAGACATGGAGGAGGAGGAGAAGAAATGGAGGAGGAGAAGAAGAAATAGAAGAGGAGGAGAAGAAATAGGAGAAGGAGAAGAAATAGGAAAAAGGGGAGAAGAAATAGGAGAAGGAGGAAAAGAAGGAGAAGAAGAAATACAAGAAGAAGGAGAAGGAAAAAGAAGAGGAAGAATGGCAATATGTGGAAGAACTATACAAGAAAGATTTTAACATCACTGATTACCACAATGTTGTGGTTACTGATATAGAGCCAGACATCCCAGAGAATGAAGCCAAGTCAAGTAGAAAGCATTACAAACAATAGGGCTATTGGATGTGATGGAATTTAAAATCCCCAAAAATGCTGCTGCTAAAGTGCTGTACTCAAAATGCTAGCAAATTTGGAAAACTCAACAGTGGTCATAGGGTTGGAAAAGATCAGTTTATGTTCTGATCCAAAAGAGAGACAATGGGAGGGGGTGGAGCCAAGATGGTGGCATAGAAGCAGGAAATCTCCTTATGTCCCCTCCATAACCACCTCAAATACCTATAAAAAATGACTCTAAACAAACTTTAGGGCTACAGAACCCACAAAGTGACAGAGAGAAACAAATGTCCTGCTGAAGATATCCAGGAGGAAGGAGGTATAATGGAAATGCAAATTTAAAGATCTTCCCTGCCCCTAGGCCCTTTGATAGCCTTAAGAGACTCTGAGAACCTTCCTTGATTTGAAAATATACTCTGCCCCCTAATAGGCTGAACGTGGTCACATGGAGCCTGTGGCAGGAGGCTTGTTTTTCAGGAATGCCCACACCTTGGTGCATTGTGATTGGGCAGTGGGTCAAAAGGGTTGTTACATTCTCTGAGTCAGGAGAAGGCTATATAAGCCCTGATGGGAGGCTTTGCTTTGGGGCTCACTTTGAGAAGTATTGTATGATTTGACCAGATGAGACTCTGGGCAGCAGTTGAGAGCCCCCTGGCTTTGAAAACCCAGATGTTGATGCTTCCCTCTCTGGTAACTGTGATTTGGTATGGATGTAATGGTTGGACAGTTTGGACAGTCTGCTTGATCTGTTTCTGTGTCTTGTAACTTCTGTCTGTATACTCTGAAGTTAGGGGTGCTCACCTTTTTTCCCTGAACTAGGTAAACTATATATGTTTGATTAAAGTAAGCTTGTTAACCCATTTTGAGTTGCTTTCCTTTAGAAAAGCAGATCTAAGAACATGTTTTGGCAGCCACCCTTGGGACACTGGGGTGCTTGCTGCTACAGGAGGCTGGCAGGAAGGATCCATTTCAATGTACTGGGAGCCGAGCCCAGCCCCGTGTAAGTCCATGGTTTTAGCCTCAGGGTGGCTGAACCAGCCATGGCTGGAGAGAGTTTGGGAGAGTGGATCACCAGCAGCTGTGGTGGTTTTCAGAATTATCTACCCATAAATGCCAAAGACAAAGTGAGAGTGTGAAAGTGTGAACTTTGTGAGAACAGGGTTCTGGGAGTGTAGTCCAGCCTCTGCCCCTGGAGGAAGAAGCGGCTAAGACACAGTGGCTGCCGCAGCATGACTGCTTCAGAGCTCCTGGTCTGCAGATTGTAGGAGGACCAAATGACCAGTCTGATGGGTAATCACTCTTGTTTTAACCTGCTTGGATCTGGATCATTGTCTAGGGTGGAGGTCCTGGGAGGCGTGCCCAGTGGGTCAGAACCAGTGGAGGCTTCTGAGAGGGCACCCAACTAATAGCTCTGGCAGCTTAGAAAACCCCAGCATTTGGGGACAAAGCTCTCCTCTCTGGAAGCAGAATTCTACTGTGGCAAAAAGCTTAAAAGTCAAATAATTGAGTGGCAACATGAGCAAGCAAAGGAAGCAAAGCAAGCACAGCAATCCAACTTTGGATTCTTTTTTGCGGACAAAAAGGATCAAAGCATGGAAGAGCAGAAAGACAATGAAGTCAGAACTCCTGCACCAAAAGCTTCCAAGGAAAATATGAATCGATTACAGGCCATGGAGGAGCTTAAGAAGGATTTTGAAAACCAAATAAGAGAAGTGGAGGAAAAATTGGGAAAAGAAAAGAGAATAATGCAAGAAAATCATGAAAAGAGAGTCAACAACCTGATTGAAGAAAGTAACACCTTAAAAAATAGACTAACTCACATGGCAAAAGAGGCTCAAAAAGTCAATGAGGAATGCCTTAAAAAGCTGAATTTTCCTGAAAGAAAAAAAATCTCAAAAGTTCACTGAAGAGAATAATTTCTTCAGAATTAGATAGGAGCAAATGGAAGCTAGTGACTTTATGAGAAATCAAGATACTATTAAACAGATCCAAATAAATGAAAAAATAGAATGCAATGATCCAAGAGAGATAATTTAAAAATTATTGGACTACCTGAAAGCCATGATCAAAAAAAGAACCTAGAAATCATCCTTCAAGGAATTCTCAAGGAAAATTGCCTTGATGTTTTAGAACCAGAGGGCAAAATAGAGGTTGAAAGAATCTATTGACCACCTTTTGAAAACTATCCCCAAAAGAAAACTACTAGGAATATTATAGCCAGGTTCCAGAATTCCCAGATAAAGGAGAAAATATTACAAGCAGCCAAGAAGAAATAATTTGAATATTGTGGAAACACAATCAGGATAACAGGATCTGGCAGCTTCTACACTGAGGGATCAAAGGGCTTGGAATGTGTTATTCTGGAGGTCAAAGGAACTGGGATTAAAACCAATAATCACCTACCCAGCAAAACTGAGTATCATGTTTCAGGGGAAAATATGGTCATTCAATGAAATAGAGAACTTTCAAGAATTCTTTTTTTTTTTTTTAAAGCAATTGGGGTTAAGTAACTTGCTCAAGGTTATACTGCCAGTTATTTCTGGGTGTGGTGCTAAGTAACTGAGCCTGGATTCAATCCCCCAGGTCATCCCAACACTGGGGCCAGTGCTCTTACTTGCTGAGCCACCTGGCCGCCCCTCTTTCAAGCATTCTTGATGAAAAAAACAGAGTTGAATAGAAAATTTGACATTCAGATACAAGAAGCAAGAAAAGCATGAGAAGGTAAACAGGGAAAAGAAATCATAAGGAACTTATCAAAGTCAAACTATTTACATTTCTACATGGAAAAATCATAATTGTAACTTATGAAACTTTTCTCAATATGAGAATAGTTGAAGGAAATATAAATGTATATTATATATATGTATGCATACATATATATGTCTATATAGGAGGGTATATGGGTGTATTTATACATATGTGAGTGTGTTTATATATGTGTACAGGTATACATAGACAGAGGGCACAGTACCAATTGAATAGGAAGGGATACTTAAAAGGTGAAATTGAGAGGTGAGAAAGGAATATAATGAGAGGAGATGGGGAGAGACAGAATGGGGTAAATTATCTCATATAAAAGAGGCAACGGAAAACTGTTACAATGGAGGGGAATAACAGGAAGTCAAAAGAGAATGGGTCAATCTTCCTCTCATTGAATTTGGCTTAGGGAAGGAATGACATACATACTAAATAGGGTATCTCACCCTATAGGAGAGTAGGGGGAAAGGGGATCAGAGGGGAGTGATGGAAGGGAGGGCAGGTTGCAGGGGGAGGGAAGTTGGAAGCACATACTTTTGAAAAGGGACAGGGTCAAAGTAGAGAATAGAACAAGTGGGGGTCAGGATAGGATGGAGGGAAATATAGTCAGTCTTTCACAATATATCCACTATAGAAATGTTTTGTGTAGCTACACATGTACAACCTATATTGAAGTGCTTATCTTCCCAGTAAGGGTGGGTGACAAGGGAGGAAGGGAAAGAATCTGGAATCCAATATTTTAAAATCAAATGTTTAAAAATACATTATTATTATTGTTATTTTACATGCAACTGGGAAATAAGATACACAGGAACTGGGGATATAGAAATTCATCTTGTCCTACTGGAAAGTCGGACGGGAGAAGGGAGAGGATATAGGAGAGAGCAGATTGGGGGAGTAGGTATACAGTGGGATCACTGTTTTGGGGTGGTGGGTGGGGGAAAGATGGGGAGAAAATTTTTAACTCAAAATCTTGTGAGAATGAATGATGTAAACTAAAAATAAACAAAATTTAATTTAAAAAATGCAGATGAAAGAAGGACAATGCCAAAGAATATTCAAGGTTGTGCTTAACATTTTGCAAGCTAAGCTTCAGCAATATATGAACTAAGAATTACCAGACATACAAGGTGGTTTTCTTGTAGGAAGAGGAACTACCTAAAAAATTGCCAACATTCTCTGGATTATAGAGAAAGAAAGGTATTCCAGAGAAAAACCTCTCTAAGACTAAGTTGCCGCTGAATTCCTGATCTACATTGGTGGAATGAATTTCCATATTGGAAATTCTCCTATGCTGATGAAATTTTAGATATGAAAATCCCACCCACAACCCAGTGATAAAGGCACATGAAATGAGAAATAATAGGAAGGAGAGATTACTTAAATTTAGAAGACTCAGGGGAAAGCCTGCATAGAGAAAAAGACATTTATATTATATTTCAAAGGATGGGTAGGATTTCAAAAGCTGGAGATGTAGGGAATAGTAGCTAAAAGTGCAAACAGAGGTGAAAGCACTGGAAATGTTTGGGTGTCATTGAATAGTTCAGTTTGATTAAGGTGTAGAGAGTGATATCATACATGAGAATAGCAAATAATACTTCTGGCTTAAATGTTTGATTATGAGGAAATATTTTATGCAGGTGTAACAGTCAATCACACAAGGCTTTGCTAAATATCCTGGGGTTTGTAGTTTTTCCTAGACAAAGCTATCATGGGCAGGGAACGGGGAGGTGTAATTTTTCTGTTTCAGGGGCAGTTTTAGGGGAAGAGAAGGGGACAGAGACTGATTACTACCACAGCCACAGACAGAGGATGCTTGCCAAGAGAGCCAAGTCGAAGTCTTGTTGTGTTTAAAGTCTTTTGCATTCTTTGTCTCAGCTTATGTAGAGAATATAGAAGAGAGTGACTGACTCATGCTAACTTGGAGACACAACTAAAACCATGGTCGATTTATTCCATTTTGTGCTTCTCCATTCTGTTGCATCGGGCATACAACAGGCTGAGTATTATTACTATTTTTTTCTCTATTTTTAAAAGTTTGCCTAGTGATGTTTTAAATGATTTTTTCTAGAAAATACAAGGTTGAAATCAAGGATGATTCAATGATTTCAAACCTGGGTGATTAGGTGAATAATAATATAAACTGAAAAGACATCAGGTGCAGCTAATTATAATATTTCTGCCAGCAGTTCTCTGCCAGACTTAGGGAATACTGTAATGTTTATTTGGAAATACCTTTCCATTTCACAGTGTATCTTCAGGGTTTTCTCCTGATCATTCAAGATCCTTTCTTAGGCATATGCCACAGTCTCCCCAACCCCTATCTTGTCACAGTCTTTCTTAGTTTTGCCTCATGCCCTTTCCCCAAGTCAGTTCTCCAGTTTCTGACTCATTATCTTAGGGCACAGATTGTTGATGAACTTATGAATTTTCTGTACTGGAGTGGGGTGGTGCTGAACCTTCCTCCTATCTCCAGATGTCTTCTAACCAGACAGCTGTGTAATAAAAGACAGCAAGAATTGTGGATACATAGTTTTAAAAAATAGCAACAACAAAAAAACATAATTGTGGAATGCAGACAGAGCACTGATTTATTATTAATCATGACTAGGAAAATAACACAACAATCTATGTCCTGCTACTGATGGTTGAGGTCAGTAATGCCACCTTCTAATATGAGGCATAACACTCCACCTGTCGGAGGTAAAGTGACCTTCTTCTTTGGGGCCTATAATCTGCAGTTGCATATGGTGACTGCTAGAGGGCAGCATAACCTCAAAAATGTTCAGTTACATCAGCGTACAAAGCGAGAGGTCCTAATGAAGCATCCCCAATCTTCCCTGTGTGTTGTAAAATTACATAAAATGATTGTCCTGAAATAAATTCAGAGTCTGTCTCTACATAATGTATACTTGAGGCTAAAAACTCTCAGCTATGTCATAAGCAACTCCGATGAATAGGTCATTTGAATACTAAGCAACCCCATGAGGCCTAATTTCTCTCCCATAGAATGTAAGCTCCTTGAGAGCAGGGATTACTTCAGTGTTTATCTTTGTATCTCCTAGCACTAAAGTAATGCCTAGCATTAATCAAGTGAATACATCAGTGCTTTGAACCTTTAGGTGGTTAATAAATATTTGGTAAATTGAAATTGTTTAACATTATAGGCAGTTAGGTGGCATAGTTGATAGAGTACCTGGCCTAGAGTCAGGAAGACTTGAACTCCAGTCCAGCCTCAGACACATACTATTTGTGTGACCCTGGGCAAGTCAATTTACCTCTTTTTGCCTCAGTTTTCTCATCTGTAAAATGGGGATAATAATAGTATTTCCCTCCCAAGGCTGTTGTGAGGATCTTCCTTTAAAAAGGAAGAAAAGGAGAACGACCTTAATAGTTGTTGTTTTTTTTTTTATTTAGTTCCTGGTTTCCACTCTGTTAACTAGGTATAGAAAATATCAACCTCCTTCCCCATTCCCCACCTCACAACATGATATTTGATCATGGACTATTCTTCCTTACTCTCTTCTCTCTCTGTTCTTTGCCCCTTCTCCTCTTTATGGCTTATTGGAGGAAGTCCCAAAGATATAAAGGAAATCAAATGTGTGATGGTGGAAAGTGTGCTAGATTTGGGCTTGAACACCCTATCTTTTATTTTCACTACCCATGTAACCCAGGACAAGTCACCGAGGAACCAGGTGGTTTAGAACAGAGGTGTCAAATTCACCACCATAGTGCATCCTAAACCATATTGGAATGCAACTGGGAAATATTTAACAAAATAAGTAAAAACATAGTAAAACAACATAGATAATGTTAATATATGTTTTCTAAGTCTATATGTGGCCCACAGGGATCCTTATATATATAGTTTAGTGGGACCCATTTCTATTTGGTTTTGGCACCACTGACTTTGAAGATAGACCTAGATTAGAGTTGTTCCTGTTAATAGTTTTCCCTAAATAGAACTTTATAGTTACCATTGGAAACCTCTGTTCCTAGGACTTATGTGATCTTGAGACCCACTAATTTACAACAGTTGCATAAATGAATTTTTTTCCTGAAGCAGACCCTCTAGCACTTAAAAAAAAAAAATCTTCTCTGCCTCAAACCTAGGGCCAACCTATTTATGTTTTTCTTTCTTTTTTAAATTACTTGCCAGCACAGGTTTTTAAAGGAGATTGGATCTTTTCTGGTTTTGAACATTTTAAGCAACAGTTTTTAATCTTCATCACACCCTTATATAGAAAAAATGGTATGGTATAGTGAAAAAAAACATTGACTTTGCAATCAGAGAAATTAAATTCAAATTCTGTCTCTAATCCTTTTTACCTATATGACCTTGGACAACTTATTTAACTTCCAAGGGTTGCAGTTTCTGTTTCTGTAAAATGAGTTGGTTGGACTAGATATCCTCTAAAGTCCTTTCTAATTTTCCATCTATGATTAAATGAATCAAACTGTCCTTTCCACAGCCCTCCCCCATACTCATACCCCCCATGTTATTCTTGGTATATAGAGCTCTCAAGATGTACCCTTAACTCCTGGGAGCTACTTGAGATCAGGGACTGTCTTTTGTCATTCTTTGTATCCTCAACACTTAGCATGGTGCCTATCACATATGTTGTTTTGTTTTATTTTTCAGTAGTGATAGACTCTTTGTGATCCCATTTGGGGATTTCTTGGCAAAGATACGAGAACAGTTTGCCATTTCCCTCTCCAGTTCATTTTACAGATAAGAAACTGAGGCAAACAGGGATAAGCAACTTGCCCAGGGTCATTGTATTTGAACTTAGGAAGATGAGTTTTCCTGATTCCAGCCCTGACACTCTAGCCACTGAGCAATCTAGCTGCCCACAGCTTAGCAAAGAGTAGATCTGTAATAAATATTCATTGACTGGTAGAGAAAAGAGCTTCTAATGAATTAATTTCTCTGAAGGGGGCTAGGAATTAATGCCTAAACAGGAACATTTTCATTTTAAAATACTGAAAGAGGAGGTAGAAGATAGCACAAGTTACTAAAAGTTGCTATGATGAACCTGGAATCAGATGAAAGGGACATGTGATTTTTGTTGGATCCTGAAAGATCCTGAAAGAGCAAGTTTGAATGTTGTCTAGCAACTGGTAGGAGTCAAGTCTTTCCCCATTTCAAGGCTGGAGGGACTGATATAGTTCTCACTTTGTACCATCCTGATATTTACTTGAAAAGATAGCTATTGCAACTCAAATGGTAGCTGACATTTACAATTTAGTTTTTGTAAAGCACTTTACACACACAATATTTCTAATTTGTTTTTTATAATAATCCTGTGAGAAATATACTATAGGCATTTTCATCCTCATTTTATAGATGAGGAAACTGAGTGATCTATTTATGGTTACATAGCCAATGACTATAAAAAAGAGGATTCAAATTCAGGCCTTTCTGACTTCAAATCCACTGTCTCTCACCACACCACACTGCCTCTCCTTTAAGGACCATTTATTACCATGGAATAGTTTAAACAGCATAATAGTGCCAAAATCATTTGACACTTTTAACAGATAATTCTTTCTAAGTGTGACAACCACTGGTTATGGAATTGACATTAAAGAAAGTTATCGTTTTTTTTTTTAGGTTCACTAAATTTATTTTAAAAATCACAAAACGTTTCTTACAAAAGAGAATTATATTCTGCACACTACACTGAATGATGCCAGGGGCATGTGGAGTATTGATACTCTTTCTCCCCTGCCCAACCCCCCCCTAAAAAAATTACAGTGACCACAAAGCAAAATGTTCGCAATAGTTACAGGAGGGGAAAATACTATTATTATTATTTTTTGCCATCACCAACAAACAAAAATGAAATTTACTCTGCTGCAGTTTGAAAATTTCAGTGTTAGTTTTGCATGTCCTTTCCCTCCCACCCTGTTTGTAAGGAACTAAAACGTTACATCTGGTAAACAGCAAAGACTTCAGTACACCTCAAATGTGGAACAACTATCAAGCAGAGGAATGTTGACTTTTTAAACAGAAGCAGGTTTAAGGAAAAAAAAAAAGCATGCAGGCTCCTTCAGTTCTTCACTAGTCTTAGAATAACTTTCCAGAATACTGCTTCACACTAATATTTGTGCATTCTGTATCTAGTCCTGTGTTCCTGTAATGGTAATGATTCAATCCTCAGATTCTTCCAAAGGCTCATCAATCTTGATTGATGCTCCACATTCATGACGTATTTGTTTGATTCGCTGACCACCTTTGCCAATAATAGATCCAGCCAAATCTTTAGGAATAGCTACTTGTATTGTAATAATGGGTCCACCAAGATCACTGCATGAGCCATGGCCCCCTGCATAGGAATAATCATATCCAGAACCATATCCATAAGCCATCTGTCATTTGGAAGGACTCCATGTATCTTTCACAGAGTCTCAAGTCTCATCAAGCACTGAAACCAACCATGTCATCAGAATGGTTACTGGGTCTTCCTCTTCTGTCACAAGCCATAAGATCTCCTTCAGGTGGTGGTGGTGGAAGAAGATGAGCTCTGCTACCACTCCTGCCACCACATCGAGGAGGAGGTTGTGGGGGTTCTCTGCTAAGGCTTACGTAATCATAATCTCTTCTAGATGAGGGCATAGGATGCCCACCATGACCTGGGGGCATTCTGTCAAAGACTGCTCTTCCCCAAATGGGAAATCCTACTGGGCATCCTTGTTGATTATCAAGCATCATTGTGAAACCACTATAGTCATAGGTTTCACCATAGGAATTGGGATCATAGGGTTGTGCATGTCCTTTGATGGGAGACTCAGATATAAGATCCAATATGATCTTTATGCACTCTCCAATTTATCAGACTTTCCACTAATAAGAACATCTGTAGAATGAGGACAGCATTCCTGGAAAAGCTCAATAGTTGTCTGAGTATTCTTTGGAAGTTCTTTGATTTAAGCACCTTTGACTCCAATAATTCCTCCTGCCAGATTCTGGTGAAACAATAGTCTTAACTGGCAGTCAAAATCACTTCCTTAATGGTGTTGGCAATGTAAGCATTCCACAGCATAAAATATAAGCAGGAGCTGACTGGTTGCAATGGGTGCCGGCAACTGCAGGCCCTCTTCCTAGGTAGGGATGATTTGCTTCAGAATCTCTCCAACTGTTTCAGTGTCTGCACTGATACTCAATATATGCTCAGGGCCACTGCTGTCTGGGACTGAAACACTGGCACCGTAGTCTGCACAAGTGCTTTAATATTTATGCCTCCTTTCCCAATCACTGCTCCAGCATTCTTACTTTGAAGAAAATGTGCAGTTCAACCATCTCATCAGTGCTTCTAGATCTTTTAAAGGCCTGCTCCTCTTTCATGTCTTCAGCAGGGCGCTTACCAAATCCACCATTGGTTTCAGTATTGGGGAAGGTTTCTTCTGGCTTCTCAGTCTCCATTTTCTCAGATTAAATGGGTAGACAATCTGTAGGTTTAAAAGCAAGAGAAATGCCAGCCAACAGTGGTTGATGCCATAGAGAAACACAGATGATAATGGCATCTGCAGTGCTGTCACCTTTATCATTTTCTTCCTTCTCTCACTCTCACACACTATAAAAAAAAGTATCTTATAATAAGCATAATTGTCAGAACCAGAATAAAACCTCAGGGATATTTTATTTAGCTAGTAAATGGTGTGGTTTTTCTTCCAAGCATTTGTCAACCCTCCCCTCAAAACCCACATCCTGTGGGAGCTGGAAATCCTGGAACAACTTTGACCTCAAATTTCAAATGACCAGCCTTTAGTATCACCAAGCAAAGCTGCTTCCTCGGCCATGGAGAGAGGAATGGTGGAGGAACTCAGGGTTGGGAGTGAGATGGGAAAAAATTAAGAGGAGTGGAAATAGATAAGAAAGGTATGGGGGATTGCCAGGAGGGGACAGTGAGGGGCTTGGGAGAGAATTAGGAGAGGGCAGTGGTTTGGAGAGAACCAGAGCAAGCAGTCAGGTCAAAAGTAGTTGCCAGTATTCATCCCCTTAACCCTTGAGGCCTCACTGGAGCCCCAGTCTACCAGCCTAGATGACTAGATTCCATGACATGACATGCTCTGTTTTCTTTGGAATCTACTTCCATCTTTGTTTTGAGCAGGTCCAATCTATTACCAAGTCTTTTTGTTTCTACCTTCATGAGATCTTTCCTATACATCCCTTTCACTCCATTCACACACTGCCACCTAGGTACAAGTCCTCATCATCTCACATTTGGACGATTGCAGTAGAAGTCTGTTGGGTGGTCTCTTTGCCTCAATGCTCCTTCACTCTAGTATCAACTGTTAAAGTGATCCTTCTAAAGTGCAGGCTTGACCATGTCACTCAATAAACTCCATTGGCTCCTAATTAACTCTACCATTAAATATGATATGCTCTATTTGACAATCAGTTCATGGACTCCAGATTAAGAACTCCTTATTTCCATCATATGTATCTTGTATGTACAATTTTTTTGCATGTTGTCTTCCCATAAGAATGTCAGTTCCTTGAGGGCAGGGATACATTTTTACATTTCTTTGTATCCCTAGTGCTTAGTGCCTGGCACATGGTAAATATTGTTTTAAAAAATTATTGACCAAGTTCTCTCATTCATCTCCTCCTTCTTCTTATCTTTTACCCATCCATCCTTTTGGACTCTTTTTCCTAAGCTCTGTACTCATTTGCCACCTATTTTTTTCTTTTACCATCTAATGTCTTCCTCTATTTTACCTTTCTCCTTTCAGATCCTTGATACTGAGCTCTGTCACTGGCTGCCATATGGAAGGAACAAGAATTTTAACCCTTTTTATTTCCAGAACTCCTCTTTTATTCCAATTGGTGACATACTCCAAAGGTCCACTATTTCATGCAGACTCCCTCAATATTTTATTGTAATCCCTACCTTTGCCCTTGTCCTACATGTATGTGCCTCCTTCCTCCTTCCCTTTCTAGTTTTGGAAGCATAATCAAATCTCCTGGAAAGGGTGTGTCATTTGACTCTCTGACAGTTCTAACTGCCATACTTGTAACTTTCCAAACCAAAATACCCTTTTTTAGCCACCACTCCTATATACATTGTCTCCCCCATGAGAATGTAAGCTCCTTGAGGACAAGAATTTCCTTTGATTTTGTTTTTCTATCTCATTGCTCAGCAATATGAAATACATAATGCATTCATAATGAAAATTCATTCATTCATGTTACTTCCTTTGATTCTTACAACCATCTATGATTACACAACTGTGAGTACTCATTCTGCCAAAATACTATGGCTGAAAAAACCCACCATTTGATGGTCGACCTTCTTGTGGTAAGAGGAGTTTCTTCATTCTTAGCTAAGCTGATTCTCACATGACAGGCATACAGTCTGTCACTGGGTCTAGAGCTGAAGTCTTTCCAGAATGTTGGCCTGGAGTAAGAGTCCCTGTTGGGAAAAGAGAGCTGGACCTCAGAGTGAAGTCCCCAGATAAAATGCCCTTACTTTTGAGCTCCCTTATTCTTGATCTCTGGGAAGATGAAAGTAAAGATGGTACAAAGTACCCTTAAACAACTGGAATCTGACTTAGGAGAAGTCATATTTTGAGACCTTTCACCAGAGTTTTAGTCTAGAATGATGTGACATTGCAGATCCTAGGACTGGTGGTACAGGGAGGAAGGAAGGAAGGGATAATAGCAGAATTCCCCAACTTCTGCTACATTTGGCATATCAGGTCCCCAGAGGGCAGCTCCTACTACTCTCAGATAACACATTAAAGACATTTAGTACAAAATGTTCTCCTAAAAACCTGCTTCACTTCTTCGCACAAATACAGAATAATAGTGATTAGCCACATGTTTAAGAAATATGTATGATAAAGGTTTAACTCACCATACCTGCTTTGGAAGTCCTTTTCTCTGTGTAGAGACCTCATGCAGAGGTAAAACCTGAACATTAAGGAGATAACTATTGAGGACCATGGAAAGAAGTAAACATTAAAAATTTTCCATAAGAGGATTGTTTCAAGGAACTTGGTATGTTTAGCCTAAGGACGAAGGAGGGAAGCCTATTAGCTGTTAAGTATCTGAAGACTTGGCATATGGAAAAGAGATTAGGGTTGGTCAGGTTGACTGCAAATTGAAGAATAAGGAGCAGTGGGTAGAAGTTACAAGGAGAAAAATTTAGGTTTGATGTAAGGAAAAGCTTCATAATAAATTCAAGCTGTCCAAAGAAAGGTATTGTTGAGGAAGTAATGAATAACTCCTTACTGGAGGTCTTCAAGCAAAGGCTATCATTTCTGTTGTAGAGGGGATATGGTTTGGATTTAATACCTGCTCAGGTGCTTCCATCTTGCTAGGGACCAGCATATTTATCTATTGTTTATATCCAACCACTACTTACCTCCACCTCTTTCTTCTCACAGGAGGACATTAGGTCTTGTTTCTTAACCAAAAAATGTTTCTTTGTTGTTGTTGTTGAGGAAGGAAAGGGAAGGGACAAAAAGACTGTGTAGTAAACATACCAAGTTACTTAATAGGCCTTTTCTTAGATGTCTTTAAGGCTAAGGAGGAATTCAAGATAGGATAACTACAATTCTTATCTAAGGCATTTTAAGAGAGTTTTAAGAGTGATTCCTTCTTATTGAAGAAGATTGTAGGGATACTTATAAGGTCAGGGTGATATGCAAAATTAGCATACAATAACAATACACTAACATTTCTGCCAAGAGAAAGATATTTTGCTAATCATATTGCTTAATGTCCATAGTTACTGCATAGTTACTTTTAAGAACACTCCAGGAGTGAGTCTGACCTTATGTTTGGGGCTTACCTAAGGCTCAAACCTGTTTTGGCCCCCCAAATTCATATGCTTCTTTATAGATGGGGCTTCTTGGGGAATCTTCATCCTCCTCTCTTACACAGGGGGAGTTTCCTAGGACTGTTGTCATATGGGAAACACCATCACTTATGGGGAGAGTAGTTCTTATAGCTGAACCCTTATCCCTCACTAGATCCATATCTTTGAAATGAAATATTAAAAAAAACAACCTCTAAAATATCCACCAAATTTAGCTACTCTACAGGGACAAATTAATCATCATTCTCATTACGTGGATTAGGAAACTGGGACATGAAACTAATCAAAATTTGTGAATTTTCTAAATGGTGAGAGCAAACTTCATAGAACTTAAGGCTAATGGACAGAGTATATTTGAATGTCATTGATATAGAGGTGACACTCGAAATCATAGGCATTTATTATGTCACATTGACTCATAGGATCTTTTTTTAAATTCAATCTGGATTAAGTAACTTACCCAGGTTCACATAGCTAGTTAGGGTCTGAGATCACATTTGAACTCAGGTCCTTCTGACTCCAGGGCCAGTACCCTATCCAGTGCACCACCTAGCTGCCCCTGATTCATAGGATCTTAAAGCTAGAAGGCATCTTACAGATTACCTAATTCTAACCTGGGGCTAAATTCAATATAATTCAATTCAACAAACATTTCTGAAGCATCTTCTCTATGCAAAGCACTGTGCTGGTTTCCCAGGTACACAGACAAAAATGAAATAGTTCCTGTCCTCAAGGAGCATACATTCTTCTGCTAAGGGAAACAACATATATGTGGATAAATACATGCAAAGTATAGAGTAACACTAAATAATTTCAAAAGAGATCAGCAAAACCTGGAGGATCAAGAAGAACCTCATTTAGAAAATGGTGCCCAAACTGTGTGTGAAAAGATAGATGAATGAAGGTAAAGATTATGCACACTGGGAGTCAGGAGTAAAAATAAAAGTCTATAGAGGAGAGACAAGAGGGAGGAGAAATAATTGCTTAAGAGTGGGGTGGTAGAGAAAGAATGGAAAAAGTCACTGGAGGAGACCTTAGGCAGATGAGCAGAAGCAGAAAACAATAATCTTGGGATGCATTTCTACCAATAGAAAGGATATTTGCTAACTATTCAGGTATAATGCTTATTGATACCATTGTCTCTCCAGAGCAGGTCCCCTTGGTTCAGGATGAGACTAACTTCAAGTCTGGGACTTGGCCAGGGATCAAATCAGTGTTAGCCCCAGAGAGTCGCATATATGTTCCCTACCAGACAGGGTCTCTATTCTCTTCAACCTAGTGCTTCAAAAAACAAAGAATTTTGAAACTCTAAAGCAGATAATTTTAGGAGATAGGAAGAAAAAAGTTAACTGATACTCTGAATCTTAGAGTCAGCCTGAATTTTAACTAATAATGGAATTTGATTCCTTATCCCTACCCTTCCCCCTTTAAAAATTGATTTCCTAGTTTCAAACCTACCTTTAGATTCATGTCCCTATGTGTTAATCTCTCAAATAATCAATGCCTGGCTTTGTTTCCATGTTCTGACCTTCAGAATTTTCCTGTCTTTAAAGTATTGATTTTGGATGGCCCTATCTCACTGTAACCTAAAATCCATTTATGACAAAGGCATCAAGGGCCATTTGTTTTGGCAAATATAGAATGTTTGACTAATAACCCAGTCCACCATCTTTTCAGGGTAGAATCCATGTTAAGTTTCTCTCATTTCAGGGAAGACTGATAAGTTCTTAGAAGTATCATGAGGATATTAGCTTGGCAACTCTCACTGAAGTGGCATTTCAGTATAGCAGAGAGCCCTGTGTTTACTGCTAAATGGCTTTGATTCAAATACTAACTCTGTTGCTTATAACCAATATGACTTTGGGCCCTAGTTTCCTCATCAATAAAATGAGGATTTAGAGTCCCGGAGTGGGAAACCTGAGGTCACATGTGGTCCTCTAGGTCCTCAAGTGTAGCCCTTTGACTGAATCCAAACTTCACAGAATAAATCCCCTTAATAAAAGGATTTGTTTTAGAAAACTTGGCCTCAAAAAGGACACATCAAAGGACCTAGGAGGCCACATGTGGCCACAAAACTACAGGTTCCCCACCCCTGGAACATAAGACTGTATGTTTACTAAAGTTCTTTCCTGTTCTAAATCTATAACACTGAGTTGGATTACCACACTTTGTATAAGGTTTCCCTTGTATTTTATTGTCCAATTAAAGGCTGATAATCCCCGCATCATCATTAAGGATATGAGCTACAATACTTAGTTATCTTCAAAGCTGTAGAGACCTACCTGTGGGGCCTCAGAATACCTTAAAACTTAGGCTTTTAATATCTTTAATACCTTTAAATACCTTAAAAAACAGAAAGTGTATAAATGAAACTGGCCAGTGAAACAGGGGGTCAAAGGGTGATAGGTATTATTTTTCCCTCATGGTCAAAATATTTTTTTAATATGGTGCTAGAACTGAAAGGGACCATAGGGATCATTTAGTCCAACTTCCTCATTTAGCTGAGGTTTATGAAGGTTAAGTAACTTGTTATAGGGGCAGCTAAGTGGCAAAATGGATAGAGCACTGGGCCTGGAGTCAGAAAGACCAGAGTTCAAATTTGGGCTCAGGCACTTACTAGTTGAGTGACTCTGGACAAATCACTTAAGCCTGCTTGCCTCAGTTTCTTCATCTGTAAAATGAGAAAGAAATGGCAAACGATTCCAGTATCTTTGCCCAAAAAATTCCAAATGGGATCACAAAGAGTTGGACCCAACTAAATAACAACAAGCTTGTGATAGTCATGTAAACCCAGGACATCTTAAGTCAAAGTTCAGTGTTCTCTATCCGTGACAACATTCTGCATAAGGACCCCAACCTCTTTTTCAGGCTTGGTCCCTACCTCAATAGTCCCACCTTCTACCTCAACAGGGCTCAGTATCGTGAGAGAAAGAAAAGAAGAAACATGAATTTAGAAGCACTGAAAGCACAAAGAAAGACCTTAGAAGCACAGACTTTACGCTACAAGGTGCTTCCATTATAAAGTATAGACAGTCCTGCAGAAGATAGGGATAAGATAATTGCTTTACCAACTGTCGATCAGTCAGTCAATAATGTGCCAGGCACTGTGCTAAGTAAACACTTTTACAATATTGTCTCCTCTGCGGTAGATGCTATTATTCCAAGAAAGCTTAAAGCAAACAGAATTAACGACTTGCCTAGGATCACCCAGGTAAATAGTATCTGAGGTCATATTTGAACTCAGGTCTTACTGATCCCATGGCCAGCACTCAAGCCACTGCTACCAGCTCATTCTTGTTAGTATTTGTTAGGGTGGAATAGTAGCTTTAAGGAGCACAGAGTGGCACTCAGGTTTGAACACCACTTCAGAAATTTACTAACAGTGCCATGTGGAACACATTACTTGTTACCTTTTTAGGACTCGGTTTCCTCATCTATAAAATAATGAAGTTGAATTCAATGACCTTTGAGTTTCCTTCTAGGTTCTGATCTTAAAATTTTAAGACACTGCATCAGAAGGGATGAAACAAACATGGAAACTGTATATGTCCTTGATTCTAAACTATCCTGTCCCTTAAAAGCCCCTCCCCCCAGGACTCCAGGACTACCATGTTCAGGTGTTGTCTGTCAATGAATGATTTCGATGATTTCCCTGAGAAGAAGACTGCCTTTTCTCACCATTCCTCTGCAATTCTCTCTGGTTCAGTGGCCATTTGACAAATCACTTCTGCCTAAAGGCCTAGTTCTGTTCAGTAGTTTGAGAAGTCAAATAACTTCACCTAGAATTGAACTGAGACTATATGGACAATATTAGTGATAATGACAACATGCGTGTATATCACCTTCAGGGTTTGCAAGTCATTTTATATACATAATGTCATTTGAGTCTTTCAACAAAGCTATGAAGTGGGTGTTATGATTCCCATTTTATGATGTGGAAATTGAGCTCAGAAAGGTGATGTGCCTTGCCAAGTTAACCAGTATCTGGGGTAAAATTCAAACCTAGGTTTTCCTGACTCCATGCCCAATGTTCTACCCGCAACATCCTGTTGGCTCTGAGGCCAAGACCAGATGCCAAGCCCCAGGGAAGAATAAGGGACTAAGGCAGGAAACCAGATAGGGAATTGGGCATCTACCCTCTGGGAACCACAGCTATATTGGTAACATTGCATAAAGGCCGCTTCCCTTATCTCTGGTTTGTGTACTTTTAGAAACATTGATGAACAAAAAATGACTTTAACATTCTGATAGCATGGAATATTTTAAAATGTTTCTCCTTGAAAATGTTTCATAATTCTTAAAAGACTTTTATTTTCCTGTCTACTGATATTTAGAATTAGAGGTATCCCAAAGCAGAATGGGCTTCCCCAGGGCAGATAGTGGTCTTTGAAACAGCTGGATGAAAAGAAAAAAGAAAAAAAAATAGGGGTGACTAGGTGGTGCAGTGAATAGAGGACCGGCCCTGGAGTCAGGGGGACCTGAGTTCAAATCCAGCCTCAGATACTTAACACAAAACTAGCTGTGTGACCTTGGGCAAGTCACAACCCCCAACTGCCCTACCTTCCTCCCTCCAAAAAAAAAAAAAAAAGAAAGTTGAATGATCCTTTTTTGGAAATGTAGCTTAGTGTCAGCTAGATGTTCTCTGAGGACCCTTTCAGTTCTTGAGATTCTGTGACTCTTTTGGGGAAAAAGTGTAAGGTTGAAATAGACTGGACCCACCAAAAAAAAAGCAGAGCTTTCTAACTTGCTTAAATTTGTTGGAGGGTAAGAATGTAAGTTTCTAGACATCAGGGATTGTTTCTTTCTCTACATTGTGTCCTCTGTCCTTATCTGCTTTTTGTTTTTGTTTTGGGAAAAAAAAGGCAAAAAAAATTGGGGGGAGGAGAAGGAAGGAGGAGGAGCCAATACAAGAGAGAAATATTTTAATACTTGACAGAAACTAGTCAAAACCAGTATCTGGGACAAAATCACAGAAGGCTGAGACATCATCTACCAAACCGTTACCATTACTCTCCAAGGCAAGAAGCAATGTCCAGGCTCTTGCAGATCCCACTGCTCCTGCTAACTGCCCTGTTCTTGGTGATACAGTCCCAGGAAAATCAGAATGTATGGAGAAAATTCATTGATATTGAACAGAACCACGCGTTTTTCCCAGAGACCCTTCGATTTTCCATAAAGCAGTACAACCAGGAGAGCAGTGATGAGTACCTCTACCAGATGACCAAGCTGATTCGAGCCCAGGAGCAGGTCAGTCTTCCTCTCTGTGTCCCAGCACCCCCACTGCTTCTGTGAAGTAAGGGTGAGAAGCCTTCCCTGCTGTTGAAGGTGACCCACTCAGAAAGGGTCATTTTCAGCTCTTCTTCAAGTAAAAAGAAATTATTAGACCATTTTGAGAAAAGAAAAGTTTTTATTTCATTAGATGTTTATTTCGGAATAAACTATGTTGTTAAAGAAAAACAACAGATAAGCATTTTCTTTAAAAATACTACAATTGCACAGTAGAGCAGTGGAAGAAGTAATATTAGACCGAGAAGAGAAAAGGAAGAAATCCAGAAAGGATGAGTGAAGTAGAGACAGAAAACCAGACAGAGGGAAAAAGAAAAGAATTATTCCAAGAAGTGTTCAGCAATTTCCATGAGGTGAGCTTAGTGACACAGATCATTCATTTCACATGCAGGTGTTCACTTAAACTTTTTCCAACCTTCTCATTTTATACATAAGGAAATTGAGACCAAGAGAGGTAAAGTGATTTGCCTGAAGTCATACAACTGGCTAATGGCAGAGTAGGATACAGCCCCCTCAGTCAGGGGCCTTCCAGCTCCCTGTCCTTGCCTCTTTCAACTTTCTCTGTTTTCAGGTTATTTCTAGTTCCATTGAGATGTTAGGTGAGTGATTAGTCTCAGTTGAGAGGTCATCTTGAAATGGTGTAACAAGGCTGGGGGTAAGGTTTTGAAGTAGGTGGGGGAAGAGACAAGAGGCAGGAGAAATGGTTTTGTAGGATGCAATCAGTAGCCAAAGCAATATTGCCCATGAAGGGCAAAGTTATAGGCCAGGTTGGATGCATTCCCAATCAGAAGCACCAGAAGAGAGTGTGGGAGATTGGAGAAAAATCCCGAATCAGCTTCCTGGTCCTCTTTGTTCTGTTGCACCACTACCACCACCACCATCACCCTCCCTCCAACTTTTGTCTTTCCCCCTGCCTTTAACCCCATCTCCCCATATCAGCCTTTACTCCAGGATCGCTGCCTTTCCTGTGATTAGAGGATAACTTAAAGGTAGATTATATTTGCTAGTGCAATTCCCATGCTCAGTTCTGGAACTTGAAACCTCTAGAAGATTGGCTCCACCACTTTGCTAGCTGCATGAACTCCTACTAGGTTGGTTTCTTAAAAATAAATTTTTATCAATGCCTTTTGTTTTTTTATGTCATCACTTCCCCCAAAATCCCTTCCCTTCCTCCTTCCAGGGAGGCATCTCATATATCAAACAGTTTTTTAAAGACAAAAAAATTTTGAAAGAAAAAAAAAGAGGAGAAAATTATCACAACTGATCAATACTGTAAAAAAGTACAAAAATATGCACAATGTACAATATCTATGGGAGATTCTGCTTCTATGAAAGGGAGGGATTGGGGGAGGGGGTTATCCTCTCCTATCTTTTCATGTGAATCGTGCTTGATTTTTATAATCTTGATATAATTACTTTTAGTTTATGTAAAGTTATTCTTTCGATTTTCATTGTTGTAAATATTGTGTATATTGTTTTCTTGGCTCTATATACTTTACTCTGCATCAGTTCATGTAGATTTTCCATATTTCTCTGTATTCATCACATACACATTTCTTATAATACAATAGTATTCCATTACATTCCATTTGCCTAACCCAAATTGATTAGCATCTACTTTGTTTCCTTTTTTTTTTGCTATCACAAAAAGTACTTCTATAAATATTTTGGTGGATATAGGAACTTTTCTTCTTATTCCAGGAGAAGTTCTTAATCTGGGGTCCATGAACTCATTTTTAGAAAAAAATACGTTGAGAATATTTCTATGAAATTGGTTTGTAATACTACATATTATATGTTGTTTATTTATTATACGGCAGCTAGATGGTGCAGCAGGTAGAGTGCCAGACCTTGAATCAGGGAAACTCATTTTGCTAAGTTCAAATCCGACTTCACACATTAACTAATTGTGTGACCCTGGGCAAAACACTTAACCCTGTTTGCTTTAGTTCCTCATCTGTAAAATTAGCTGGAGAAAGAAATGGCAAACCACTCCAGTGTCTTTGCCAAGAAAACTCCAAAATGGGGTCAGAAAGAGTCAGACATGATTGAGCAACAACATTTTATTTTATGCATTTAAAAATATGATTCTGACAAGGGTCCATCAGCTTGACCAGGCTGCAGAAGGGGTCAATGACACAAAGTGAATAGAGCAAGTCATTAACTTTTCTGACTGCCAGTTTCTGCATTTATAAGTTACATACTGTCATAACTCAATCATGGCTAGATGAATTCTAAAGTCCCTTTTCAGTCCCAACATCTTTGTTCCCATTACTTTGCCCAGATCACAGACATTTTCTGGATCTTTTATACAAAACCAGCCTCTAGAAATATACTGATGAATTATTTTTTTGTCTGGATATGTATATATATATATATATACACACACACACACACACATATATATATATACATATATATATATATATACACACACACACACACACATATATATATCTTTAAGGGTCATTTTAGCAAGTCAGGTCTTTCTTTACCTTCATTTCGAATACTGGCCATCCAAAACCTAATGAGTCTGAGTATCAGATCAGGAGTCCTTGGGAATCTATTGACTGATGTCAGCATATCTCCTTAAAGTGCTGTCCAATAGCAGCACCATTTCAGTTATTTTCCCATTTGAATAAGCAGTTTTTATTAAACCACAAACCTTCACTATAAGACACATTTGGGGATTTATTTGATTATTCGCTGAATTCATATGAGAATATATTGAGTCCATGGAGATGCCCAGTAATTCTCAGCATAGAATTGATGATATCCTAATCTCTCTCTCAGATCAAAATCATAGATAAGTGCTATGTATGAAGCCAAATATTAGGGTACTACTATCTGAGACCCTTTATGGGTTTTGTTTTTTTTTTGTCAAATGTCAAGGTGCTTACATCTGGATATGGTTCTCAATATACTTCCTTCCTGGGAATGTGATGGTAGTGGATTGAGGTTGGATGGGGATGAGGGGTGGTGGGTTGGACAGATATAAAAGACTCCAAATAGGGAAATTAAAGTTCTAATCTAACATGGTATAAATGCTGTGTTTCTTAAATTATGCTTCAAGGAACCTTGTAATATCCGAAGTTTGTGTTTGTTTGTAAGTAATCCTTAATGTGTGAAAAGAATTATTTATTATTCTGTATTTTATTAAGGTGGTTTGTTAATAGCAATTAGAAATGATAATTTTAGAAGATTTAGCAGAGGATTCAGTCAAAGTTTTGTTTAAACTGAAGGGTTCTATCACTACAGAAAAGTTTGAGAACAATTGGTATGGTTTCTGAGTCACTGGTTGTGAATTTAGGAAGACTTGGATTTACATCTTTCTTCTGACACTGTATAACCCAAGTAAGTCACTTTGTATTTCTGTGTCTTAATTTTCTGAGCTTGATGGTTGCTAAAGTCTGTTCTAGTCCCCAAATCCTAGGATTTTTTTCCTTGAAAAACCTCATAATCTAATGCTTAGTTGTAGATTGGCTCCCTCCTTCTCTCCAATGTCCTTCTGATTGATTTATCCCAGGCATTAGTTGGTGAGGATTTAAAAAATTCAAAGAGATTTTATCATGGAAATTATTTAAAATAAAACATAATTAGCAGGATAAATCTGCTGCTAAAAATGATACTGCTGTAAAAATGAAGATATAGATAAATAGGTAGATAGATGGATAGAGATACACACATACACACAAGCACAGACATATATGTATACATATATACATATACATACATATACATATATATATATAGGATTACACACAACATTATTTTTCATTAGTGTGGGTGATGTAGAGCATAGTTAGATCTAATTTTTTCATGGAAATGTCCAAACCTTTGAGTTACTTCTGAGTTGAAGAGAAGTCTGAACCAACCACATTAATGCTTAATTATATTAAGTATTGTAATTTCAGATTGTCCTGTTTTGACTAGACCTTTCTCTACTGCCTATAAACATGTTCAGATCTTCCCTAGATCTTAAAAAATTTGAATTTTCTATAATTACCACAGACCATATGTCCCCAAATTGTACAGTAGTGGGTCTTGCTGAGCTATTATTTTTTATTATGGAGCAAAATAATAGTGATAGCTAGCATTTATATAATGCTTTAAGGTTTGAAAAGCCGTTGACACATATTTTATCTTCACAACCTTAGAAGATAGGTTCTCTTATTTTCCCCATTTTATAGATGAGGGAGTCGAGGTAGATGGGTTAAGTCATCCCAGGGTCACATAGCTGGTAAATGTATGAAGCTGTATTTGAATTTAGTCTTCCTAACTCCAGGCCTAGGATCCACTGGGCCACCTAGCTATTCCTGAAATAAGCCTTCAAACATTCGTTACTTGATCTTAGAAAATCAGATTTTTATTCTAAAAGTTCCTCTTCTATTAACTTAGAGAAATTATTTTCTTCACATAATCCTGCTTCTTTCATTTTCAGCTATTATTCTATAACTTTCCTCCCCCTTTTTGCTAAACTTAAAAAAAAAAAGTTTCAGTTTTCTCCACCCACTTGTTTTTCATGTCCCAGAATCTGGTGTCCATCCCAATAACTCTACTGGAACTACTACTTCAAAGTCACTAAGGAACTCTTTAAAAAAACAATAAACAATTGTTTTCTATGTCAAATTCTTTCCCTACCTCTTACCCCTCCCTACCTACCCATTGAGAAGGCCAGAACCACATTAAAAAATATACAGGGAACTGAGCCAAATTCATAAGAATAAGAGTTATTTCTCAATTGATAAATGGTCAAGGGGTTATGAACAGTTTTCAGAGGGAGAAAGTATATATATAAAGTTATATAAAGTACTCTAAATTACAAATAATTAAAAAAATTCAAATGAAAACAACTGAGGTACCACCTCATACCTATCATATTGGCTGAGATGAACAGAAAAGAAAAATGACATGCTGGAGGGGATGTGAGGAAATAGGTACATTACTATCTTGTTAGTGAAAACATGAACTAGTTCAACCATTCTGGAGATGACTGACTACTTGTAATGGGAATGTAAATTTTTAAGATCTTCCCTGCCCCTAGGCTAAAGTGCACCTGGAGCCTGGGGTGGGAGGCTTGTTTTTCAGTAGATACTTTTTGATTGGCCAGTGGGTCTAGAAAGTTGTTACATTCTCTGAGCCAGGAGAAGGCTATATAAACCCTGATTTGAGGCTTTGTTTTGGGGCTCACTTTGAGAAGTGTTCTGTGATTTGATCAGATAAGACTCTGGGAAGCCATCCTTGAGAGTCCCCCGGCTTTGAAAAACCCAGATGTTGATTTGGTATGGATGTAATGGTTGGACAGTTTGGAAACTGTCTACTTGATCTGTTTCTCTGTCTTGATAATTTTGTCTGTATACTCTGAAGTTTGGGGTGCTGACCTTTTTCCCCTGAACTAGGTAAACGATACATATGTTTGACTGATTAAAGTAAGCTTGTTAACCCATTTTGAGTTGCTTTCCTTTAACAAAGCAGATCCAAGAACCTGTGTTAGCAGCTACCCTGGGGACGCTGGGGTGCTTGCTGCTACACTACTTAATTGAGAAATATAATGACCTTTTCTCACTCATCCTCCTTGCCATTTCTAGTGTTTGACATTACTGACTTCTTCCTTCTTTCTACATACCTTGGCATCTTCTCACTTGCGGCTATCATGGATCTTTGTATGTAATATTTTCATAGTTTCATAACTGATCTCCCTCTTGTCAGTCTAATTCATTTTTCACATAGCTTCCAAAATAATCTTGTTTTAATGTCTGCCACTGGAGAAAACATTTAAGCTGGAGAAGAGAAAATTTATAAATTATAAATAAAATTATAAAATTTTATATTTATATAAAATTTTTATATTTATATTATAAAATTATAAGGGGAAAATTATAGTGTCTTCATTTATTTGAAGGGCTGTCATAGTCTGTCTGACCCTAGAGAGCAGAACCAGGAACAAAAAGGGTGTAAACTGCAAAAAAGGAAAACCTTCCTAACAATAAGAGTTGTCCCAAAGTAGAATGCAAAGGTGTGAGTGCTCCCTCCGTGGAGGTTTCAAACAGAGACTAGGTGATCACTTGTTGAGTGTGTCAAAGGGAAGCTTTCTGAAATGAATGGATTGTTCTAGAGAAAAGATCCAACATCATGTCTTCCCTGATCTCCTGCCTCCAACTTTTCTGAGTGCTTTATATCTTACCTTCTTTTTTTTGCCTTTTGGAGGGCAATTGGGGTTACGTAACTTGGCCAAGGTTACGTGGCTAGGTTTTTTTTGTTTGTGTTAAGTGTCTGAGGCCGGATCTGAACCCAGGTTCTCCTGACTCTGGGGCCGGCGCTTTACTCACTGTGCCACCTAGCTGCCCCTATATCTTACCTTCTACCTTATATTACACTGCTTTATACACAAAGGAGTGCAGCAGCCAGGTCAAATTGAGTCAGTTGTTAAACTTTTAGCACCTGTGAAATTACCAAACACTCCTATTTAGGGCTTGAAATATTGTATTATTTAGACTTAAGAAAATGATGGAGAAAATGTTAATAATGCAGATCAAACTTAAAAGTGTGCTATGAGGACTTTTTTTTAGATAGTGAGTTAAACATTCACAAGCATACTGAATGCACATATGTATATATCATGTATAGGGTATATTATATATTATATTATAATAGCATTATATGAATATATGCTGTATCAACATATTATCTTATGTTATATTACTATATTATGTATACTACATATACTATTGAAGATCAAGCTTCTTTTCTAAAAATATTATTTATTTAATTCTGAACTTAAGAAATAAAACAAGCATTTGCATGACAATAGAAAAAAGATGATTGCATATAAAACTGCAGATCTATTACGTACAACTTTCTCTTTCTTTTAAATATGTAATAAAGTTATATGTAACTTTCTCTTTTTTTCTTTTTTTCATCCCATTCCCTAGAGATGGCTTCTTGAAGCAGTCTGCTTTGTTCTTTAATTTCTCCTAGTACCTAGCACATTTCCTTGCATTCAGCAGGTAATTAGTAAATGTTTGTTGAATTAAAAGGTTGATATTGTTTGCCAATTATTTCAGGTGGGCTCTTGTTTAACCACTTAGGCGATTAAGGGTAAATCTCAATATTTAATGTTTCTTTTGTATTCCTTAGAGTGGGCGTGGGGAATTCATATCCCATCCAACTGTGGGTACCCTCTGAGCTCCCTGTAACATTTCCATATAAGTGAACTCTCATGAAAAACAATATTAAGGGCAATTCTATCAACAGAAAATAAGTCATAATCATTAAAAAAAAAGTGTAAGCAGTGGTGTTACCAGAGAAACAAAGCAGTCACAGAAGGAAAAGCAGAAGCAGATGAAGGTGGGATGGGGTGGTGATTACAGTTGTTACCAGAGCAGAATATACTTCTACATGAGTAGTTAGCCTCAGAGAAAAGGGGAGGCAGAAAAGGGAAACAGTTCAGGGAAATAGTCAGATAACAAGGAACATAGCTTGCAACATTTGTTCCAGTGTGAGGGACTAATCACGTACACAAAGTATGGGCTAAGGAAGCAAGGGTTTTGTTATTTGACAGAGCTTCCTGTTAATGGGCAGACTTAGACAAGACCCTCATAGCTGCTGGTCAAAAGTCAGCCTCATCAAGATGACCCCAAGAGAATCAGTATCTTTTTAGTTTGTGGTCTCCACACAGACCGCTGCAGGAAAATGTTTAAATGTACTCATGGTATGACTCATGTCTAGGTTTGCCCAAATGTGGGGAAAGGGGTCTCCTAAATAACACATCCCAAAGTGGATATGGATCAGCCTTTTTAAAAAATCCCAACAGAAAATAGCTAAGATACAAAAGAATGATAGGGATCTATGAACAGAACCTGAAATATATGAGACTTTCAAGTATCATTAGATACCCATAGAAGAGCAGTATGTTTATTGTTGTTTAGTTCAGTCATGTCCTACTCTTTATGAGTGGATGCATGAACCATACTGTGCATGAGTTTTTCTTGGCAAAGATACTATGGTGGTTTGCCATTTCTTCCTCCAGTGGATTATAATAAGTGATTTGCTCAGGGTCACTGGTCTCACCAATGCCAGGCCCAATACTGTATTCACTTTATTAGGGCAATATTTTGAGTTCCTTTTTCTTACAGAGCAATATATGTCTCCCAATCTATACCCATTTGTAGTCCCATTCCATAATTTAGGCTATTCTCAGAAAGTAAACATATTTTGGAGGCTTCTGAGTAAGCAATTTCCTTCCCACTGGTTTGGTCAGGGTATCTGAGTAATAAGTGACTTTACTCTCTAAGGAAGAAACAGCATGGGAATTTTATAGAGCTTTCTTCAAAATTGAGCTGAATCCAAAAGTTCCTTTTCCCAGAAAGTTCAAATATGATAAATACAACTTTGAAAAATTAGGAACTCTGATCAGCATAATGAGAAACTAAGATTCCAGAGGAATAATGAAATATGCTAACTACCTCCTGATAGGTGAAGGATTGTACAGAAATGAACCTTTCTTTTTCTTCTTTTTTTTGGGGGGGATGTGCCCAAAGTAGAATCTTAAATCCTTGACTATACGTTGTTGCATATTTGTAACAGGTGTTTTTCTTCTCTCCTTCTCATTTGAGGGGAAGGTTTAGAGTGGGAAGATGAGAAGATAGATTTTTACTGATTGAAAAAGATACATATTTTTCTACATATTTCTTACTTTTAATAATTATTTTTCTCCATGGCATGTAAAACAATTTTTAACATTCATTTTTTAAAATTTTGAATTCCAAATTCTTTCCCTGCTCTCCCCCCTCCCTGAGATGGTAATTTGATATAGGTTATATATGTTCAATCATGTAAAACATTTCCTTATTAGTCATGTTGTGAAAGAAAACAGGAAAAAAAATACTAAAAAATGAAGAAAGTAGAAAATAGTATACTTCTATCTGCATTCAGACTCCATCAGTTCTTGCTCTGGAAATAGCACTTCTCATCATGAGTCCTTTGGAATTGTCTTAGATCACTGAATAATATATATATATATATATATATATATATATATATATATATATATATATATACATATATATATATATATAAATTTTTATAAAAGATTAAGTGTCTGAAGCAGGATTTAAATGTAAATGCTACCTTCAAGCCAAGAGCTTGAGCTACTGCATCAGGGGAAGAATTAAGGAAGACATCATCTAGCTTTCGTAGGTCACTGGGAGGGATAAAGGATTTTCAGTCAGCCTTAGTCATCAGGATATGGCCCTAGTCTCTTAAATCTAACCGTATAGTGCTAGTGAGCATGTTCACATGTCATGAAAAGGATCTTCTAGTTGCTTTCAGGCAATGGTTCACACCCTGTAATATCAGGTTAATTGAGAAATTCTTCTGATCACTTGGTCACTTTACTAATCACTCCATGGAGTTCTTTTCTTTTCCCTGCCTACTGCTTCTATGAGTATTAGCTCCTGGACTGTTTTGGAAGTAGTTTGTGATCTCTCAAAGTGAAAGTTCCAGTCATCTTAATTTCTCATCCAGTAGGTATGGTCTTAGCCAAACTACCTAAGAGAACAACTATGTGCTAGGCATTAAATAATTATTGGTTGATTAACATATGGCAGAGTTGGCTGAACCCAATAAATGACTTCCAATGCATAATAGAAATGGGTGGGAATCTGTTCCAAGTGAGAAGGTCATTGGAAGAAGGGAGCCTCTGAGATCCAAATAATTATCCCCTCTATCTTTCAACTCAGTCTTTTACCCAAGAGATCTTAGCTATTACCTGTGGCCTTGGTGTCTTTAAAACACCAGGAAAAGGAGAATTATGTTGATTATAGTTTTCTGTGAATCTTTTGCATTTTTTATTTTCTGTCTGTGAAGTAAAATAAAGTCTGTCTTCTTTTCAGTATGTATTATTTTCTTGAGTGCTCACACAGGACCTGGTGACTCTTTCTTCTACAGTCAAACAGACTCTGTTTTTGCTGTTAATTTTTTTCAGTCATGTCCAGCTCTTTGCAATCCCATTTGGGGCTTTCTTAGCAAAGATGTTGGGGTGGTTTGCCATGTCCTTCTCCAACTCATTTTACATATGAGAAAACTGAAACAAACATGATTAAGTGACTTGCCCAGGGTTATACAGCTAGTGAGTATCTGAGGCTTTAAACTCAGGCCTTCTTGACTCCTGGTCTGGTGCTCTATCCACTGAACCATTTAGCTGCCCCCTAGCAGAGACATATATATATATATATATATATATATATATATATATATATATATATATAAACAACACAGCTATATTCTGAAGTTCCCAAAGAAAATTTTTAATTTTGGCAAAAATGAAAGGGAAAAAATTTATTTTTTGAAGAAGCCCCCAATCTAATCCATAAAGGCCCAGAGTTTGGTGCATGGGGTTTGCAGATATAAGAAGAGAGAATAATAATGATAATAACCCTACTTATGTAATTGTTCATTAACAGTTGTCAAGTGGATTTGAGTACCTCATAGACATGGAACTCAGCAGGACCATGTGTCCAAAAGATGCAGAATTTTATCCTGTTAACTGTAGCCTTCAAGAGGACCCAAAATTATATAAGGTAAGTGACTAAAATCTACTTTGAATAATTAATAATTCTTAGTCAATTGGTATTTATTAAGCACCTATTATGTGCTAGGCAATATGCAAAAATGTTTTTGAAAGAGAAAATTTTTAGCTTGTGTCTCATTGGGTCATTGCTATGGATCCAGAAGGGATCTTAGAGCTCATTTAGCTCAACCCTCTCATTTTCCAAATGAGGAAACTGAGGCCCAGAAAAGTTACATGACTTGCTCAGGATTAAGAGACAGAGCCAAGGGGCGGCCAGGTGGCACAGTAAATAAGAGCGCCAGCCCTGGTGTCGGGAGAGCCGGGATCGGTTCCAGCCTCAGATTACTTGGCACCCACACAAAATAACTGGCCATGTAAACTTGAGCAAGTTACTTAACCCCAATTGCTTTAAAAAAAAGAGAGACAGAACCAAAATTTGAATGGAGATCTCCTAACTCCAAAACTAGGGCTCTTCTTTCGATTAAATTAAAGGAAAACCTCAGGATCAGAAACTGTTTAGAATAAGGTCATTATCTGACAAAGTGTCTGAAGCCACTGATGGTTCCAAACCAATTCTCCAGATGTGGAACTCACTGTGATAATGGTTGATGGTACCCAGGTTAAACTATCTGAGTGAGTGGGCATCATTCAAATCCTCCAGGAGCCATTCTGCCTATTAAGGCAGGTGTCTTTATATTTGCTTTTTTCTTCTAAGTTTTCTCTTTTTTCCCCCCTCTTCTGCAGGTAATCAACTGTACTTTTTATGTTTTTGCTGTGCCTTGGAATGGACAATATGAACTGAGGAGCAGTAACTGTACTAATATTTAACTGGGTTCCCGTGGGGAGCTGCAGCATCAGGTTTTCTTTCCAGACTCTTCTATCTCCTTAAAAAGGAAGGAGAGCAGAAATTCATTGTAAGCAAGCATAAAGAAAAAAAAAAGGTTTTTTTGGGAACATCTACTGACTCTGCCTTTTCTTTGTCTGTGAACTATCTTCCATCTTTCTCATTTCATGGTAATAAGAATTTACAGTCTTTAAACAAATCATAATAAAAGTAATAATAACTGACCACATACTTGATCTGTGCTTACAAATTGCTCCTTGTAAGAAATTCACAGGAATTAATAATAGAATTTATGCAGTACTTCAAGGGTTGCAAAATTCTTGGAAAATATTTGATCTTTCCAACAATCCTGGGAGGTAAGTACTGTTATTAATCCCACTTTACAGATGAGGAAAATGAGTCAGATATAGGTTAAATGACTTGCCCAGGGCCTCATAGCTATCAAATTTTCAAGTCAAGATTTGAACTTGGGTCTCTCCTAACTATAAGTCCAGTGCTCTATACACTATACCACATAGTTGCCTTGAATAGTAATCCTATAGGAAGCAACCTTTCAGCCTTTGAAAGGGAGGATAGCAGAGGGGAGGTAAAATTTTGCAAAGGTAAGCCCTGGTCATCACAGAGAACTGAAAGGGCATTTTTGTTTACTCATCTATCTGGTGAAAATACTTGACCTTCCTGTAACATCTCAGATAGGCAGATTTCATAGTTGGAAAGAATAGAATTTCATAGTTGGAAAGGACTTTTGTGACTGAATTAACCCAACTGATAATGAAAAAGGAATTCTAATTAAAATATTCACCCAAACTAGTTGTCCATCCTCTGCTTGATGACCTCCCATGAGAGAGAACCCACCATCACCAGAGGCACACCGTTCCACTTTTGGTTGGGTCTGTTAGGGAGGTTACATTGAGGTTAAATATACATGCCTCCTTGTGACCTCTCATCTTCACTCTGTACTATAAGTCCAAAGAAAACAAATATAACCCCTCTTTCACAGGATAACCTTTTGGGTACCTGAATATACCCACACTATTCCCCTTCAGCCTTCTCTTCTGCAAGGGAAGCACCTTCAGTTCCTTAACTGATCGTCATATAGCATAAACTCAAGGCCCTTGACCATTTGGATTGCCCTCCCTCTGGTGGTTCTCTAAAATGCCTTTCATAGACTGTGGCACCTTGAGCTGAACAGAATACTTAGATATGATTTGACCAGGACAAATTATAGTAGGACTATTACCTCCTTACTTTTGGAAGCTATGTCTCTTTCTTAAAACAGGCCAAAATCATATTAATATTTTTGGCTGCCATATCATGCTTTTGACTTGAATTTGCAGGACGCTAAAACCCTCAGATCTTTTTTAGACAAACTGCTGTCTCACCATAATCCCCCATTTTGTATTTGTGACTTTCTGAGCTCGTGTATAAAACTCTACATTTTCCCTATTAGATTTCCTCTAATTGAATCCATCCCTCTCTTCTGGCCTATGAAGTTCTTTTTGAAGAACCTCATCCAGGGGTGTGAATGGTCACAGTGAAAATCTGACAAACAAGGCCCTGAAACTGAGGCTCAGCTATGTTAATTCATTAGCTCATAGTCAGTTAGTGGCAGTCCTGGGACTGGAATCCAGTTTGCCTGGCTCTCAATCTTGTGCTATCTTTGGGGGTCTGCCAGATCTGTCTATGGGTGTGTGTGTCAGGACAGGGGAGTTGCAGCAGTGGAGGTGAGGTAGGCTGGGAAGTAGTTATCTCCATTTCTGGGCCAACTTTTTTTTGTTTTATAATGATAGAGTCCCTGAGGAGAAAGTGCCTCCATAAAGATGTTGTTGTTGTTCAGTAGTTTAGTTGTGTCCAACTCTTAGTGACATCATTTGGGATGATAATTGGCAGAGATAATGGAGCGGTTTCCCATTTCCTTCTCCAACTCATTTTGCTGATCAGGAAACTGAGGTAAACAAGTTTAAGTGACTTGCCTGGGATCACACAGCTTGTGGGTGTATGAGGCTATATTTGAACTCACTAAGATGAGTCTTCCTGATTCCAGGCCTGGCACTCTTTTTTGGGAGGGTGCTTTGGGGGAAGGCGGGGCAATTGGGTTTAAGTGACTTGCCCAAGGTCACACAGCTAGTAAGTGTGTAAAGTCACTGAGGACACATTTGAACTCAGGTCCTCCTGACTCCAGGGCTGGTGCTCTATTCACTAAGCCACCTAGCTGCTTCACCTGGCACTCTTTGTACTTCACCTCCTGGCCGCCTACATGGTAATGGCTAGGTAAGTCATTTAATCTTTTATATTCCAGGCAATGCTAAGACTATAAGGTATAGAAGAGTTGCATTTGCATCCTTGCAGAGAGATTGCACATACACGTAGAGTTCCTCAAACTGATGAAATCACCAAAAGACAAACAGAAAAAGCTTATTAAAGCATCAATTCTAACTAGTGGCCCTTCTATAGGGCCAGGATCTGGGAAAGCAGAGCAGGAGCTGCCACATGGTGAGCCTGAGGAGACAGTCTCTATGGCCTCTAGGCTAAAATACAAACTCCACATCTGTTAGTAAAAGCCTTCTACACCCCGACTCCAGCCTAGCTTCCCAGATTTGTTTCGTTTACTCCCTTTATACATTATACTGTCCAACTCAATTGTGCTACTAGCTGAAGTCCATATTCCATTTCTTGCCACCATGCCTGGAATGGACAGACTCCTTTGTCACCTCTGCCTCCTAGACTTGTTCACTTCCTTCAAATCTGAGCTCCTCTGCCAGCTCCTATTGGAAGCCCTTCCTGACTCATCCTACTGTTTGGGCTCTCTCCCTCTCCAAACTACCTTGTGTATAATTAATTACCTGTGTTCATGGTCTATCTTCCAAGTAGAACATAAAATCCTCTTATTTTGTTGTTTGTTTTTCTCTCTTGAGCCTAATGGTAGATGGTTATTATTATCATCTCCATTTTGTTGTTGAGGAAACTGAGGCAAACAGAGGCTAAGTGACTTGCCCAGCATCACACTGGTAAGTATCTGAGGCCAGATTTGAGCTCAGGTTTTCCTGACTCCACTGCACCACCAGTTTAATCAGTCTTTCTGGTAAGAGTTGGAAGTCAAGATGTATAGGTCATTATAAGATATCTGAATAAATGAATTTTCATTAATTACACATTGAAGAGATCTGATATACACTGACATCTAAATTACCACACCCTGAAGTCTAACCATTGCTACCATGGAGAAGGAAAGAAAAAGGGATTTGGATTCTGTTTCTTTCTGGCAAAGAGACAACAAACTATAAAAAGTGTGAAGCCTAGCAAATTAAATGGGAATATAAACCTTAGACCTGGCTGAGTCTCAGGACCTAATCTGGAGGAAAAAGTTTAATCAAATAGGATGGGGAGGAGGTGTTAGAAGATTATAGTGAAGGGAACAGAAATGTGGCAGCTCCTAATAACTCTTTTGATGAAATTCATACCCAAATGTTACATATTCATGCTCAGAGTTACTCTCTTTGCATTTTTATTTGCTTTTGATCTTTATAATATAGAGAGTGAGGTCTGCTATTTCTCCCTTCTTAGGGTTTGAGGAGTACCAGAAGGGTTTGAGGGTTTGCTTTCTAATACTATTCTCTTGAGTCCTGACCAGTTGTGCCCTACTCTTACCTAAGGTACAAGTGATTACCACCTCAGTTCTATTTAAATTATTAACATCAATTAACTTTTACAAAGTAGCATTTACCTTGAAGATATAAAAAGAAGGATTATACAAATATTTTCTCCCAAAATCTTGAAGGGATAATCTTTCTGATATCAACTTGCTTTCTGAGGAGAGTGGGCTACCACATGGTTAATTTCTACATAACATTGGTTCCACCAAGTTCGTGTTCAGATGCAGTATGACTACCATTTAGGTTCTCATCTGCTGCCACTAACCTGGGTTCCAAAGAGCACTTCTGGTTCCTTGGAGTATCATTAATGAGTTATCTATGAGACTGCAATTTCAGGACACTGGGAGACCAAATACCAGGATGCTAGGTTGGCAGAGATAGGCTCTTGTGACCTTTTGAAACTTGTAGGGTCAGAATCTCTAATTTCTTCCCCTAAAATGAAAGAGAACAAATATCAAGGCAAAAAGACTGAGTCCCATTTTTCATAGGGCCATATGTCAATCTCAGGGGGAAGAAGGGCTGATTTTTCAGGATGGTCATCAATAAAGGGATCAAAAGAATGAAGAACCAGTCTGCATGGCTCTGGCCAGGAGTCAATTTTGAATACAATTAATTTTATGGAAAAGGCTTCTCCTAACAGCATAGCTAGCACACCAGAATGAGTTACAGAATGTCTGCACTTGACAAAGTGTCTCTAAGGCCTTTTGATTACATATCATCACAGCCTCTCCCTCATGGGGAGACATAGTCAGAGATGTTCTGAACATATATATGCCTATCTTCATTACAATAATATTCTTAAATCATATTGTATTGCTCCTTCCTTTAGAAATCATGCCATATGTTCAGTTTTCAATGCAAAGCTGTAGGATTCCAGCCTCCTAATCAACAGCCAAAGGCAGGGCAGGTCAGCTGTTTCTTATGATAAATAGAATGGATCTCCTGCGTGGAGATGTGAACTAATCAGCAGGAAGAAGAGGGAGAAGAAGAGGAGAACCTCTCTTAGCAAAAGTACTCAAATCTCTATTTTTATGAAAAATTAGCTTCAATGAATCAACAACAAACACTTATTAGATACCCACCATGTACCAAGTACTGTGCTAAGATTCTGGGGGTACCAAAATGAAAGTCAAAGCCTTCAAGGATCTTCTCCCCAGAAACTTTTTTAATGGCAACTTGTTGCAGCCTGCTCATATCCCACAGGCTCAAGCTCTTATCCCAGAACAGCTGGAACCCTAGTCAACTCAGATTGTACCTTTACTGGCAAAATGGATTTTAAAAGGAAAATATTTATAAGGATTAAACTAATCAGCAAATGAATAAAGAAATAGTCTCACACATTCTTGGGGAATTAAAATCAAATCTCCCAATCTCTCTAATCTCCTCAGATCACATGGCAGGGATGAGATAATGTGGATAACATAGGAAAAACAATAGCAACCGTTGACTCATGATCCTCTCCAGCTTGGAAAAGCTGCCTTGCAAAATGTGGTGGCTGCCTCCTCCTATGGAATGCCTAGAATGTCCTCTCACTATGTCTCCAAAGTCCAGATGTGTTCCATTCTCCAAGAGAAGGCTGGGCCCAGGAATTTGGCACTGTCTGGGAATTCTCTCTCCTCCCTCCATGATATTTAGCTCAGGAATTCTATCCCTTCATTCTTCCTTATCATTCTTTCTCTCCCCCCAGCTGTTACCATCTCTAGTTCCTCCTCTAGTCTGTTTCCCTGCTCACTGCCTCTAACATCGGCAAAATCTTCACAAAAAACAAAACTTCATAATAGCCCTGTAAGGTGGATAGTTTCCTTTCTAATGCTATTCTCTTGAGCCCTGACCAGTTGTGCCCCACTCCTACCCTAGGTACAAGTGATTCTTTCAACTGATGCCACCAACAATATTGTTTAAATTCTTTAAAATTTGCAAAGGTCTTTACATTCATTTTATACTTTGATCCACTTGGCATCATGTAGTGTATACTGACATGTATCTACTGACATGTATCTACTGACCTTAGAATAATAATGACCTGGGTTCAAATTCTCCCTATGTGAGACAACAATAAGGTTCAGTAAGAAGCCTCAGTTTCCTCATTTATAAAATGAGAGGGCTCAATTAGATTGCAGATCATGGCTCTTCTAGATCTAAATCTATGATCCTATCTACAACCCTTTGAGGTACTATGGATATTCTTATTCCTATTTCCAGAGAAAAAGAAATAGGCTCAGGAAGGATGTGATTTTCAGAGTCACACAGTTAATAAGTGTCTGAGGGAAGATTTGAATTAAGGTCTTCCTGACTCCAAGTTTAACATTCTCCCCACTGTACCATACTGTCTCTCTTATTTTTCCTTGCCACTAAAGAAGGTTAATTAATATTATCCTTGTACCTTGTACACTGGACTTTTTCATCTGACTTACGTTTGAAACCTCCTCTATATGTTGCCTCCCTATTGGAATTTAGGCTCCTTGAGAACAAAACTATTCTGCTATTCTATAAAAAACTACTATTTTCTAGTACTTAGCACAGTGCTTTGTACATAGTAGGTGTGTGATTTACTGTTTTAGATTCATTTGTTCATTTCTGGTTTGAACAACTTAATCTCTGAGGTCCTTTCCAGTTCTGTGAATCTGGCTCTTAAAGTGGCCTAAACAGCTTTCCCCCCCCCCTTTCATTCTTATTTTAAATATATATTTTAGAAATTATAGATCTGGGGAGGCTAGGTGGCACAGCGAACAAAGCACCAGCCTTGGAGTCAGGAGGACCTGAGTTCAAATCCAGCCTCAGACACTTATCACAAAAAAACCACAAATAAAACAAAAAACTAGCCCTGTGACCTTGGGCAAGTCATTTAACTCCAACTGCCCTCAAAAAAAAAGCCAAAAAAAGGAAAGAAATTATAGATCATAGGAATGGATTATTTTTAAAATTTAAACAGATTTTGGGAGGTAGTAGAGGATAGAAGGGCCTGACATACTATGGTGTCATGAAGAGTTAGACATAACTGAATGACAATAACAATTATTGAAACATTGGGGAGAAAACAAAGATGTTTATAGACTCTAGATTAAGAAACCCAACATGAATGGATCTGAGATCTCAATAATGGGGGTACTCCCTCCAGAGATGCAAGTCGCAAGCAATCATGACTATCCTACATATTTCTAATTCATGTCCTCCTATAAATCAAATACAGGAAGTCCACCCAAATTGTTAGGGCCCTTTCCTGCTCCCTTAAAATTGTTTGGATTTTAATGGAGAATGTAGGTTATTGTAGCGCCAATGCAATATTTACAGCGCCCACAATCACAATAAAGACCATAGCTGCAAGTATCGCATGACATTCGATTGCAAAATATACCAGATTCTCCAGATACAGGATGAAACTGAAACATTTACTTAGGCACCAGAAAACCCAGTCCCAAAACCAGTAAGCCGATTCCTTCATAGTACCAAAGATATTCAGAAGCCATAATAATGCTGACAGCCGCAGCATCCTTCAGCCTTCCCACAAACCAACACCAACAACCAACAATAGAGTAAATATCAAGAAGAAAATGTACCAAATGATTAGAAGAAAATATAAGAAAAGAATATATTCCCTGCCTTCAAGGAGCTTACATTCTAATAAGAAGAGATAATACCTAAAGGTGAACTAGGATGATGGGGAGGAGAAAAGTCAAATTTTCTGGTCAGAAGAATAAGTGGAAGCCCAAATGGAAACTACAGGTTATAAAGATGACTAGGAACTACTGTGAAAGCCTCAATCTGGACAGAGTTGTTCTAGGTTCTAGGAAAATGGTTTGTTATCAAAATTCAGTGTGATTATAGTAGGCTGGATTTTCTTCATATCCTTCAAAGAAAAGAACATATCATTCCAGATTAAATACAGAAGTGGATAAGAGAATCCAGCTGTCTTAAAACCAACACAAGATCAAAATTTACTCACAATCTCCTTGTGAGTAATATTTACTCTCCATCTCCTTAATGAGCATCCTCTCTCCCCCCACAAATCTGGCTAGCTCTGAACCAGCTTCCCGTGGGCTCTGTTTCTCCTTAGGAAACTCCTCCCACCACAGGCTCCATGTGACTATATTCAGCCTATCAGGGGGCAGAGATTATCTTCACGACAGGGAAGCTTCCTGTGGGCTCTGCTTCCCTTCAGCAAACTCCTCCCACCACAGGCTCCATGTGATTACATTCAGTCTATTAGGGGGCAGAGTTTACTTTCAAAGCAGGGGAGGTCTTCAAATTCCCCTAGGTCTAGTAAGGGGCAGGAAAGATCTTCAAATTCCCGTTACAGTTATCCATTTCTTACCCAGCACTCGTTATTTTCTTCCTGATCATCCCTATCTCAGGTGTATTATTTACACAGCTTCTCCTTTGTAATTAATCCTTTCTGAGATGTCTCAGTCCAGTCCTATTCATCATAATTCTCTGCTATCTTTTAACCAATACATTAGCCATTAATCAGGAATAAGTATTGATGTTGATGTGATTAATAGTTAATAATAATAATAATAGAATTTATCAACTAGAACTAAAAATCTTTTCAAAGCACTTCACAAATATTATTTCATTTTATCCTCACAACAGCCCAGGAAGGTAGATGCTATTATCTCCATTTTACAAATGTGGAAACTGAGGCACAGAAGGTTAAGGGACATACAGTTAATATATGTTTGTAGTTAGTAGATGGAGCAAATGTTAATTATTATGTTGCAGCTCTGTTAAAATCTGTTATAGTTGGAATTCTCTCAACTGATACCACCAACAATATTCATTGAGTAATAGAAAACAGAGCTGGAAGAAATCTTAGAAATCATTAAGTTCAGGCCCTTCACTTTACTAATGAAGAAGGTGGGGCCTAGAGACATAAAATGATATGTTCGAGGTCATACCAAATTAATGGAAGTCAAGACCAGAACCAAGATCTTCCTCTGACTTTTAGTTCTTCTATAATCCTACATGGGGATCCTTATTCAGTTTTTGTGGTAGTAAGACAGAAGTTCTTTGCTGCTATTGTTATTCAGTAGTTTAGTAATGTATGACTCTTGGTGACCCCATTGACCATAGTTTCCCTGGAGTTTTCTTGGCAAACATACTGTAATGGTTTGCCATTTTCTTCTCTGGTGGATTAAAGCTGCACCGTTATTTGGCCTAGCTAGATTCCAAAGTAATGTGACCAATATCATCAAAAGTTTTGAATACATCTTCGTCAAGCTGCATGGTAAAAACCAAGAGATTTGAGTGTGGGGAGGAACAGAGGGTGGAGGTACTGGCACTAAGTATGGGGACTCCAAAAAAAAAGAAGTTTGAAAGTTCTCCCCACTCCCTCCACCTCCTAAAGAGAGCTGAACTTGGAATTACGTGGTTTGAATCTTGGGTCTACCATTTAGTAACTGCATGACCTTGGTTAGGTGACTTAGCCTTTCTTGGCCTCAGTTTTCTCATCAGTAAAATTACAGATTTGAAGAAAAGATCTCTTGAGATTCCTTCTAGCACTCAAGTTGAGGGCCATCTCCAGACATCCTGATCTATATCTGGCCACTGGATCCAGATGACTCTGGAAGAGAAAGTAAGGCTTGTGACTTTGCACAGCACTCCCTCACTTAAAGCCAATTCACTTGCCTGTCATGGCATCACTTTCCTGATGTCATGATCCTCTTTGGGAACAAAGGACAAATAATAACAATGCAAAAAGAGATTAAGTGACTTGCACAGGATCACACAGCTAGTAAGTATCTGAGGCCAGATTTGAACTCAAATCTTCCTGCTGCTGGGTCCAGCACTCCATCCATTGAGTCACCTAGCTGCCTCCTGAAGAAGTTCTTAGACTCCAGTTCATGAGACTGCTTTCAGATACTCTCTAGAATTTGATATTTCATTATTTAGACTATTTAAAGGGCATCATTTTTCATGGATGGATATGCCAGTTTACTCTCTCATAAGACCCAAGCATCCTTCCTACAATTTTCCAGTCTTTTAGTTTGTTTATTTTGCAATCCCCAGCATTTTGCCCAGTGCTTGGCATCCAGTAAGCCTTTATTCATTCACCACACAACAAATGAACTGGTTGTGAAAAAAAAGAAAATTCCAAATACATATTTGATTATCAACTTCAAGTTTTATTTTCTCCTCAAACTAGTTTTCAAGTATTACTCTGGGCCCAACAGGTTTCTACTTTTAGTTTATTGAAGCAGTTCTCAAAGTACGATTCAAGGACCCCTGGGGGCCCCTGAGATGTTTGACTGTGGTCAAAACTATTTTCATAATAATGCTAAAATGTTGTTTGCCTGTTAAAATACTCCTTTTTCTAGTTATATATCTGTGTGAGGCTGGATTTTCTTCCTATCCTTCAAAGAAAAGAATATATCACTCCAGATTAAATACAGAAGCAGATATGAGGATCCAGCTGTCTTCTATTAAGACAGACATTAAAAAGATTTGCAAAAATATGTAAAATTATATCATTCTTTTTTGTTTGGAAAAATATAGTTATTTTTCATAAAAATGTTATTTACATAAACATATGATGGATTTATCATTGCTATTTTGAAATGAATTAATAAATGCACATTTTAACAATTTATCAGTTATAATTTCTAATATGATAAATATACAGAGCTATGACTCACATAAACAAAACCTCTTTAGGATACTTAGTAGTTTTGAGAAAGTAAAGAGACCTTGAAACCAGAAGGTTTGAGAACTTCTGGTTTATTGTATAAGGATTTAAGAAAACAAAAGATGACAGTTTTTTAAACTGTCTAGAAACAACATAGCCCTGGCTTTTTCTTCTTTTAGGCTAATAGAAGTGTGATGGGTTCCTCATTTGACATACTTCAAAGGTAGCCCAGAGATTTTTGAGGATCAAATATGAAAACTTAAAGCACTTTGCAACCTTCTAATTACTATGTAAATGTGAAGTAGTATTTTTAAAAAATTGGACAATGCTGGAAAATGTTAATTTTTCTTTATTAAATTAAGATATTTAGGCTAGGCTTCCTTGGTAACTGTCTTTTATGCCACCAATCAAGTTACATCCATGAATATCAATTAGTCGTCACCCTGTTGTTGTCTTGGGCCTGGACAACTTATTTCTTGAAAGGGCTTCATTTACGGCAAGTTTCTCAGTAGCAACCTAGGAACCTGGTTTCATGAACTCAGCCAAATTTCCACTTCTTCACTCAGTGTTATTTTGAGATTAACTTCAAATGTGCAATGCTGTCAGATATTTTGAAAATCTCAGGCTGGAAAATCCATTACCAAGGTAACATTGCTCTCTGGGAATTCTAATGAGTTGGCTTAGCATGTTTTTCTTCACTTTCTCCTACCCCCTTTTAATTTCCTGAACACTGAGGCTATTCTTGATCAAGCTAAGGTCTTTGTAATTCTCAGGCTAGCAATATAAGGTACTTGAATCAAAATATAAGAACTATGAATAGGGCTGTGGAAAACTTTCTCAAATTTTCGCTCTCAAGATCTATTTCCAAAGTTGTGAACATCAGGGCTAAAATGCTGTCCTGGAAAGGATAAAATGAGATAATTATACTGACTTGATTTGAAAAGAGTCACAACCTAGGCAATTTCCCCACAACTGAGGAATTTATATATTTTCCTTCTGATAGACCATGAAATAATTTCAAAACACCAAGGGATAAAGGAGTAATAGGAAGAGCAAGATATCAAAGACCCTAGTGAATCACGAGTATGAAGAAACAATGTGACGTTGTTAAATAAGTCTAGTCTGGATAGCCTAAATGTGGATATTCTTTGTCATAAATTTTCTTACAAATTATAGCTTAATTCCAGGGTGTAATTGTGGAGTGATGAAATTTATCTTCTATGGGCCCTATCTCACCTTTTCTTTAAATCATGCATTTCTCACAATGTCCACAAGATACCTAACATAGTATTATTATTATTATTTTTTACAAATATCAATAGAATATCTAATATGTGCAGGACATTGTGCTCATGAGAGACATGTGGCAGAGTAGATAGGGGGCCAAGCCTTGGAGTCAGAAACATCAGGGATCAAGTCCTGTTTCTCACATGTACTGACTGTGTAATCACAAGCAAGTCATTTAACCTCCATGTATGTTACAGAGAAGTGGCTGGTCAGCATTGGTAGGGAGTGCTTCCATACCAGCAATTCTCAGGTATTCATGAAATCCTAGGTTCAAACTGTACTATCATTCCTCTTTCACCTTCCTGTCCAGAAGAGATAAATTTGATAAAACAAATCCATGAATGAAATGGAATAGTGATCCATACTAATACATCGACTCTTGTGTCAGAGACACTTTCATGATAGGAAGAGACTTCTGTCTACTTTGTTTTCCCCTGAATTTCTTGGCTCATGACCCCCATCCAGGAAACCTGGGACAATGTGTGCATGGGATATCCTCCCCACTAAAATACTGAAACCTATTTCCCATTTGCAAGTAAAAAAAGTTTAAAATGAAATGGAAAATCTTGAATGGACAACCATTAGTACTAAAGAAGTACGTAATTCCCCTAGTTTGAGGACTCATTATTTAGTAATAAGCTGCTGGAAAACTAGACACTATTACGGAAGAAATTAGATTCAGACCAACACCTCACTCCTTATATGAAGATAAGCTCCAAATAGATACATGACCTAAATAAAAAAAGCTCATACAATAAGTAAAGTGAAGAAAAATGGGGGAAAATTACCTTTTAGATCATAACTAAATAAAAGATAAAGAAAATTTAAAATAAAATGGACAATTATTATTAAAAAGGTTTTTTTTTTTGCAAAAATAAATGTAAGATAAAATTCTAAGATAAAAAGAAACAATTGGGAAATTCTTTGTAGCAAATTTCTCTAATAATAATCTCATTTCTCAGATATTTAAGAAACTTATTCAAATTTGTAAGAATAAGAGCCATTCCCTGATTGATAATCTAAGAATAGCTCCAAATCACTACTAATTAGAGAAGTACAAATTAAAACTTTCCTGAGATCTCACATTATCTATTAGAGTGGCAAAGATCTTGTGTCGGGGATCTTGGGAAAACAAGCATATCAATGCACTGTTGTTGAAATGGTAAATGGAAAGCAAATTTGGAATTATATACAAAAAGTTACCCTCTTACTCCATTATCTCACTGCTAAGGTTTTACCCCCCTAAAAATCAAAGAAATGGGAAATATCATATAAAAATATTTATAGTAGCAATTTTTTGGTGCCAAAAAAAAAAAAACCAAATAAACCAAAAATGGGAAACTAAAGAGATGCCTCTCAGTTGAGAAATGACTAAAAGAATTGTGATATATGAATGAGGTGGAATATTATTATGCTATATGAAATGAAGAAATAGATGAGTTTATGGACATGGAAAGAAATGAACTGATTCAGAATGAAGTAGAACCAGAAAAAAAGTATTCACACAATTCAGCATCTGTATTATGAAAAAGAAAAAAATTAAAGATTTTGTAAACTAATGAAGAATGAAGTGTGCAGTCCTAGGAGAATAATTTATACAATAACAATAACATTGTAAAGACAAACACTTTAAAAGCTGCAAGAATCTATTTTATGATGTCCACCATTGCCGAGGATAGATGATGGTAGATACTAACAGAGAGGTAATGGATTTAGGGTGCAGAATGAGACATACATATTTTCTACGTAGACTTTGAGGAATTTTTTTTTACTTGACTATGCATATTTATTTCAAGGGATTTGTTTTTCTCATCTCTCTTTTTGTCAATGGTGTGGAGGAGAAAAAATAGTTTTCTGTCCATTAAAAAAAAAACTTAAAAAAACAGATTGGAAGGCTACTGTAGATGTGGGATATTGCATACATTTTAAGATAAGGTAAAAATTGTTACTTTTTCTAAATTATTTTATTACAAGAGGCCTCCCATGGAGTATGTGTAGGACATTTAGAAATATTTGTAATGTAAAACAAAACATCAATAAAATAAAAAAAAGGAATTCTAAGTGTTAAACCTAAGGGGTTGTGGTTTCTAATGCTATTGCTGGAGTCTGCATCCAATGTACCCTTTCTACTAAAAATCAACCAGTTGCATCATTTAGCACTTACAGGGGCAGAGCTAAGATGGTGGAGTAGAAGAAGGAACATCATTGAGCTCCCACACCAACTGTAAGGGTTATGGGATTTAAAGATCTCCCATGCCCCATGGACGTGCTGACATAGCAGAGCAAGAGAAAGTGAAAAGCCGAGCTAACGGTCCTGCGGTTGGCAGTTGGTGGCGGTTGCCTTTTTTTTTTTTTTTTGAGTTAGGACCTGCTGAGCACTGCCAGCGGCCAGAGCTGCTGGGAGCAGGACTTTCTGCTAAGGACTCCTGCTGAGGACTGCCAGGGGCCGGAGCTGCTGGGAGCCCACTTCCAGGGCGCTGGGTGGTTGCGGTGAGTGGGGAGAGGAGGACCTTTGCCTGAGGT
>NW_027187378.1:17991225-18010564 GCF_028583685.1 Petaurus breviceps papuanus
AATTTTCTAGTTTATTTCCCCAAATGGCAAACCTGATGTATTTTGTGGTGGATAATTATATCAGCATATTTGTAATCTCTATAGGCATTGTGAATATGGCATTGCTGATACACCAACCACCTCCAATACCTGTAAAATATGACTCTAAGGGGGTGCAGAACCAAGATGGCAGCATAAAAGCAGGAAAATTCCCTGTGCTTCCCCCAAAACCACCTCAAAAACCTATAAAAATGACTCTAAACAAACTTTAGAGCTACAGAACCCACAAAGTGACAGAGAGAAACAAACCTCTGGCTGAAGGCAGCCCAGCAGGCCAACAGGAAGGATCCATCACAGCATGCTGGGAGCACAGCCCAGCCCCACGTGAGCCTGTGGTTTTTGCCTCAGGGCAACCCTGACCCTGGAGCAGACTTCTAGAGAGTGGAACACCAACAGCTATGGTGGTTTCCAGATTTATCAATCCAGAAGTGCCTAAGACAAAATGAGACATCAGTGGCCTTTGGGAACAGGGTTCCTGGAGTGTGGTCTGGCCTCTGTCCCCCAGAGGGAGAAGCAGCTGAGGTGTGATGGCCACCGCCACGTGTCTGCTTCAGAGCTCATGGCCTACAGATCATAGGGGGATTAAGTGACCAGTCTGAGGGATAATTGCTCAATCTACTTGGATCTGGATTGCTATCTAGGGTAGAGGACCTGGGGTGCATTACCAGGTGCCAGAGAGGGTGGAAGTTTCAGAGAGGGCACCCACCTAATAGCTCCGGTAGCTGTGTAAACCCCAGTGATTTGGGACAAAGCTCTCCTCTCTGAAAGCAGATTTCTACAGTGGCAAAAACTTCAACACAAGATCTGGCAGCTTCTACATTGAGGCATCAAAGGGCTTGGAATATGATATTTGAGAGGTCAAAGAAGCTGGGATTAAAACCAAGAATCACCTACCCAGCAATATAATATATAATGTTTCAGGGGAAAATATAGTCATTCAATGAAATAGAGGGCTTTCAAGCTTTCTTGATGAAATACCCAAGTTGAATAGAAAATTTGACATTCAGATATAAGAAGCAAGAGAAGCATGAGACGTAAACAGGGAAAAGAAATCATAAGGAACTTATCAAAGTTGAACTATTTATATGCCTACATGGAAAAATAATAATTGTAACTTATGAAACTTTTCTCAGTATGAGAATAGTTGAAGGGAATTGGAAATGTACATATATATGTATGCATGCATACATATATATGTCTATATAGGAGGGTGTATGAATACACATGTGAGTGTGTGTATATAAGTGTACAGGTATACATAGACAGAGGGGACAGGATAAATTGAATAGGAAAGGATGATGCTTAAATGGTAAAATTGAGAGGTGTGTATCAGTAATGCAATATCCACAATGCCTACGGCAACTATAAATTTGCTGATGTGGTTATTAATCACAAAATATACCAGGCTTTCTACATGGGGGATAAAGCTAGAACATTTATTAAAATACCAGAAAACTGAGTCCCAAAACCAGATAGTCAAAGCCATCACAGTAGTTACAAAATTGACACATGTAGTTAATGCAGTAAGCACCCACATTCTCAAGCCTTTAAAACAGAACAGGCTACCTCAGACAAAGGTCCTCCTCTCCCCACGTACAATAACTGCTCAGCGTCCAGGAAGTGTGCTCCCAGCAGCTCCTGCCCCCACAGTTCCAGTCCCTGGAAGTCCTCAGCAGAAATTCTGGCTGGCTCAAAAAAAGGGGGTTTGCGCCTCCACCTCCACCTCGGCTGCTACTGCTGCTGCTGCCTCTGCTGGCCCCTGCTATTGCCACCACTGCTGCCACTCACTACAGAAACTCTAGCTTGCCTTCCACTTCCTCTTGCCCCATGCCTTGCTGCTACGTCAGCAAGTCCAACGGGGCATGGAAGATCTTTAAATCCCATAGCCCTTACATTTGGCCCCAAGATCTGTCATGTCCCTTACTTGGCAAAAATACATTAGGAATAACTAGTGTCAACAGAATTTCACAACAATATAACAAGGATAGAACATAAACACAGAAAACAATATTTTAGGGTGGGGCTTGAACACAAGCTCCCCCATCATTCCTCCCCCCAAACAAATGGGGCCCCAAAATCTTGGGGTAAGGGACGAAGGTCTCTTGTTCTATGGCTACTTGCTGCTCAGATAGGACGTAGAGGTATCCCTGTCCCAAGGGGTCTCATTTGGGAGGTCAGTTCTTAATATGATTGATGCCAGGTCCAAGGGTGACACATCAAATTTGCAGACAAGGGGTGACATCCCGCTTAAGCTATCAGGCATCTACAGGTGGAGGGTACCAAGCCTGCAGAAACAAATCTAGCAAACAAGGTAAACAGACAAAAAGCCAAGAAGAAGCAAAGAGACAATAACCAGACTATTGTAGCCTCACTCATGGTAGAACATATGAGTTAAGGGTACAATTTTGTAATCATCTTCTCCTGAATAAACAATTGTTAGAGTGTTATCCCTCCCATGTGCTATAATCTCTGCACCCTTTGGAACATCATCTAGCTTCCATTTTACCCATACTTTAGCTCCTGATTTTATTCTATTAGTAGAACCGAATCCTTCAGTTCCTCTGACAGTTATTTTGGAAGGATGGTCAGTTTTTACAAGTGGTATTGTTTTACAAGGAACGATAATCACTTGATTATCAATTCATTTTTATGAATCTGTATGGGCCCTTCACCTAAATTATGGAATGTTACAACAATTTCTCCTTGAGGATTAGAATCTATTACTCCAGCCAATACATGTATTCCTTGAGCTGCTAATCCTGATTTGAGTAAAATCTGTCCAAAGTGATTTTTAGGGATTCTTACGCATATCCCAGTGGAGATTTTTCTTATTTTGTTTCTGTCTAACCAAAAGTCCTCTAAACAATGGAAATCATACCCCACCAAACCAGGTGTTCCTGGGTATGGTGCTGGGACATCTGGCCTCAAAATCTAATACTCAATATTTGGGATCTTATGTGTTTGTTGTTTTCTAATTTGCAGATTTGGGGTCATCATTCTGGCTAGGGGTGTACTTACTCCCAATGGTGTATTATTCAAATTATGTAAAGCCATGTACAAATTATCCTTCCAATGTTGATATGAATTATTGGAACTTAATTTCCTTAACTGTTCTTTAGTAATCCATTCATTCCTTGAAAACCCAGATGTTGATGCTTTCTTCTCTGGTAACTGTGATTTGGTATGGATGTAATGGTTGGACAGTTTGGAAGCCTGTCAGCTTGATCTTGTAACTTCTGCCTGTATACTCTGAAGTTTGGGGTGCTGACCTTTTTCCCTGAACTAGGTAAATGATATATGTTTGATTGATTAAAATAAGCTTGTTAACCTATTTTGAGTTGCTTTCCTTTAGAAAAGCAGACCTAAGAACCTGTGTTGGCAGCCACCCTGGGGATGCTGGGGTGCTTGCTGCTACAAATGGTGATGAGGATGGGATCTGCAGAGTAAAAGGAAAGTATGGGGGCTGGGATAATTGTTTGTTTCCCAGTTGTGGTAGCTGTGACACTGTGGAGCCATGGACCAGGAGAGAACAGCCTGCATGCTAACTTCACTGAACTGAGAGCAGGAATGGTGAGCTACCTGCATTGGGACCTGAGCAGAAGCCAGAAGTGGCTGCCTCCTGTGGAGGAGAAGGAACCCAGGAGTTTGGAATTCAGCCACAGCTCAAGATAAGGCCTGTGCGACAAAGCAGGGGCACTTAACGTGTTTCCTTTCTGCATCCCACAGTTTGGGACCCAGGGGGAGGATGGACTTGTGTCTGTGGTGGGTGGGGTGAAGGGCAATGGACACCCAAAGACCCACCCTATTGGTTTTGTTGCCTGGCTGCCCCTCAGAACTTGGGATCAGGGGCTGGAGCAGTGTGAGGGGAAGGACACCCCCCTCTGCCCAAGAGAACTTTATTTGGACTCTTGTTTTGAATTGAGTTGATAATGCGATGTACTTTGTGTTTGTTTAAGGCCCTGTGGCCACTTTAGTAACTTTAGTTCTGTATCTTGAAAATGTGACCTAATAGATGTTTATTGCTAATTCAAATGTAAATTGTCTATGCTGTGGGCATGAAAGATCTTGGGGCTGAATGTTATGGGAATGTAAATTTTTAAGATCTTCCCTGCCCCTAGTTTAAATGCACCAGGAGCCTGCAGTGGGAGGCTTGTTTTTCAGAAAAGCCCACACCTTGGTGCTTTGTGATTGGGCAGAGTGGGTCAGTAGGGTTGTGACATTCTATGAGCCAGGAGAAGGCTATATAAGCCCTGATGTGAGACTTTGTTTTGGGGCTCACTTTGAGAAGTGTTGTGTGATTTGACCAGATGAGACTCTGGGCAGCCATTAAGAGACCCCCGGCTTTGAAAAACCAGATGTTGACACTTCCCTCTCTGTCAGCTTGACCTTGTAACTTCTGTCTATATACTCTGAAGTTCGGGTTGCTGACCTTTTCCCCTGAACTAGGTAAACAATATATGTTTGATTGATTAAAGTAAGCTTGTTAATCCATTTTGAGTTGCTTTCCTTTAGAAAAGCAGACCTAAGAACCTGTGTTGGCAGCCACCCTGGGGATGCTGGGGTGCTTGCTGCTACAAGGTGAGAGAGGAGTATAATGAGAGGAGATGGGGCGAGACAGAATGGGGTAAATTATCTCATATAGAAGAGGCAAGGGAAAACTGTTGCAATGGAGGGGAAGAACAGAGAGGCAAAAGGGAATGGGTCAACCTTCCTCTCATTGAATTTGTCTTAGGGAGGGAATGACATATACACTAAATTTGGTATCTCACCCTACAGGAGAGTAGCAGGAAGGGGATGAGAAGGGGAATGATTGAGGGGGAGGTAAGTGAGAAACACACACTTTTGAAAAGGGACAGGGTCAAAGCAGAGAATAGAACAAATGGGAGGCAGGATAGGATAGAGGGAAATATAGTCAGTCTTTCACAATATATCCATTATGGAACTGTTTTGCATAGCTACACATGTACAACCTATATTGAACTGACTATCTTCCCAGTAAGGGTGGGTGATGAGGGAGGAAGGGGAAAAAAAAAAAGTAAAAAAAGGGGGCGGCTAGGTGGCGCAGTGAATAGAACATCAGCCCTGGGGTCAGGAGGACCTGAGTTCAAATCTGGCCTCAGACAATTAACACAAAAAACTAGCCATGTGACCCTGGGCAAGTCACTTAACCCCAATTGCTTTAAAAAAGAAGCAAAAAAAATATGACTTTAAACAAATTTTAGAGCTACAGAACCCACAGAGTGACAGAGAGTAACAAATCTCCCTCTGAAGGCAGCCTTGTAGGCCAACAGAAAGGGTCTATTGCACTAAGCTGGGACCCAAGTTCAGTCCCACATGAGCCATGTGGGCCCAGATGCTTGATGAATGGACCAGTCACCCAGACTAGCTGGAGCAGACTTCAAGAGAGTGAATCACCTATGGTGGTTTCCAGACTTCTCAACCCATAAAAGCCAAAGCCAAAGTAAAAGGTCAGTGGGGTACTTTGTTGGAACTGGGTGACAGAAGAGCATTGTACAGCCCCTGCCCCTGAGGTGAGAGGTGGTGAGGGCCTGACTGCTACAGATTCTACTGCATGGCTGCCTCCAGAGCTCCTAGCCTTCAGATCTCAGGGGCACCAAGCAACCATTCAGAGGGTAGTTGCTCTTGCTTTGACCTGCCCGGATCTGGGTCACTGTCTTGGGTGGTGGTCCTATGGTGAGAAACACTAGTGCACCAGAGCTTGTGGTGGTTGTAGAGAGGGAACCCTCCTCAGATGTCTGAAAACATTTGCGAAAACCCCAGTGATTTGGGACACAGCTCTCTCCACTCTGGAAGCAGAGTGCTACTGTGGCAAAGGGCTCAAAAGTCAAGTAATTGACTGGCCAGATGAGCAAGCAGAGCAAGCACAATCAGACCATAGAATCCTTTTTGGGGGACAAAAAGTATCAAAACATGGAACCAGAAGAAGTCAGCAAAGTCAAAACTACTTCATTAAAAGCTTCCAAGAAAAATATGAATTGGTTACATGCCATGGAGGAGCTCAAGAAGGATTTTGCAAATCAAGTAAGAGAATTGGAGTAAAAATTGGGAAGAAAAATGAGAATGATGCAAGAAAATCGAAAAAGTGAGTCAATAGCCTGCTAAAGGAGACCCCAAAAAATACTGAAGAAAATTACACCTTAAAAACAGACTAACTCAAATAGCAAAAGAGGCCCAAAAACTCCATGAGGAGAAGAATGCCTTAAAAAGCCAAATTGCCCCAATGGAAAAGGAATTTCAAAAATTCACTGAAGAGAGTAACTCCTTCAAAATTAGATTGGAGCAAATGGAAGCTAATGACTTTATGAGAAATCAAGATACTATAAAACAGATCCAAAGAAATGAAAAAATATAAGGCAATGTGAAATACCTCAATGGAAAAACCACTGACCTGGAAAATAGATCCAGGAGAAATGATTTTAAAATTATTGGACTACCTGAAAGCCATATCAAAAAAAGAGCCTAGAAATCATCCTTCAAGAAATTCTCAAGGAAAATTGTCCTGATATTCTAGAACTAGAGGGCAAAATAGAAATTGAAAGAATTAACTGATTGCCTTTTGAAAAATATTCCCAAAAGAAAACTCCTAGGAATGTCATAGCCAAATTCCAGAGCTCCCAGGTCAAGTAGAAAATATTACAAGCTGTCAGGAAGAAACAATTTGAGTATTGTGGTAACACAATCAGGTTAACACAAGACCTCACAGCTTCTTCATTAAGGGATTGAAGGGCTTGGAATATGATATTCTGGAGGTCAAAGGAGCTAGGATTAAAACCAAGAATCACCTACCCAGCAAAACTGAGTATAATACTTCAGGGGAAAATATGGTCATTCAATGAAATATAGGACTTTCAAGTATTCTTGATGAAAAACCCAGAGCTGAACAGAAAATTTGACTTTCCAATACAAGAAGCAAGAGAAACATGAGAAGGTGAACAGGAAAAATAAATCATAAGGAACATATTAAAGTTGAACTGTTTATATTCCAAATGGAAAAATGATAATTGTAACTCATAAGACTTTTCTCAGTATGAGGATAGTTGGAGGAAATATATATGTAAATATATGTATACATACATATATATGTATATATAGGAGGGTGTATGTGTATATAAATACATATGTAAGTGTGTGTATACATGTGTACATAGACAGAGGACACAGAATCAGTTGAATATGAAGGGATGATATCTTAAAAATAAAATTAAGAGGTGAGAGAGGAATATAATAAGAGAAGGAGAAAGGGAGAGATACAATAGAGTAAATTATCTCATATAAAAGAAAGAAGAGAAAACTGTTACAATGGAGGGGAAGAACAGGAAGATTAAAAAGAACAGGTCAACCTTATCTTTTCACTGAATTTGGCTTAAAGAGGGAATAACATACATACTCAGTTGGGTATCTTACCCTACAGGAAAGTAGGAGGGAAGGGGATAAGATGAGGGATGATAGAAGGGAGGGCAGATTGGGGGAGAGGGTAGTTAGAAGCACACACTTTTGAAAAGGGACAGGGTCAAAGTAGAAAACCGAATAAGTGGCGGGGGGGATAGGATGGAGGGAAATAAAGTTAGTCTTTCACAATATATCTACTATGGAAATGTTTTGCATAACCACACATGTTCAACCTATATTGAATTGCTTATCTTCCCAGTGGGGGTGGGTGAGGAGAGAAGAATCGAAAGAATCTGGAAATCAAAGTTTTAAAAACAAATGTTACACATTTTTAAAAAATTGTTTTTTTACATGCAACTGGGAAATAAGATATACAGGCACTGGGGTATAGAAATCCATCTTGCCCTACTACAAAGTTAGAGGGGGTGTGGGGAAGGGGTATTCAGTAGGCTCGCTATTTTGGGGTAGGGGTAGGGGAAAGACGGGGAGAAAATTTGTAGCTAAAAATCTTGTGGAAATGAATGTTGAAAACTAAAAATAAACAAAAGATTGAAATAAAATAAAATTAGCTTTTTCAAAGAGATTTTTACTGAGAAGGTATTGCAAGGATAGAAGTTACAAAAACAACTCTCTCCCCCAATCTCAGTGGTGTACTCTCTCTTCATACAACCATAAGGTCTTTGGGGAATGTATACTCAACCATAATGTACAGAAGTGATTAGGCACCTGTGTAGAAAACAAAAGTCAAAGGGTGACTTCTAGACCTGGTAGTCCTTTTCTCTCTTCAAGCAGTCCAAAACAACTTCACTTTAGGGTATTGCTTTGGCTTTGAATGAACAACTCCATTGTTCACTTGGGCAAGCTCCTTTCTGGGGCAATATGCTGATGGGTCAATCAGTTGTTGGGTTGAGTCAAGCAGATCACTCAGTTGCTGTTCTGTCAATAGTCTCAGGTGCTGTAGCTGACAAGTCTGATCACAGAGACTTCTACGATGTTTCTCGCAACCTCACTCATTCTCTGTACATTCTGTTCTTGGAATGCTTAAGAGCAGGACAAAGTAAACACAAGAGAAACAGAGGTAGCCATACTTTCACAGACACAGAATGACTGTAAGGGGAAATAGAGCAGCTGATGCCCACCCTGTGACTCATTATAGTTCTTTTCTGGCTTGTTGTTAGGAAAGGAAAAAAAAAGAGAGACCAAGAGAAGGGCATATTAATCCTTTAGTATATAAACTCAGTCCTGACTCTGCCCCTAGCTGAGTGCTCCATCCAGACTTTTGAAGGCTTTTCATCCCTACACAGTATGAATTGGAGTCATCATACCTGATTCAGATATGTCAGTCAAAATCACCATGGCATCTAAAGTTCTACATTTTGGACAGCAGTAGACATGCTGTTTTGAGGCATGTTTTGAGGACTAGGCCCTCATTGGCCAATCCACCCATTTGTACTTTATTGCCCGTAGTTGCAGAAATGTGAAGGGGATGGGGTAGGGATAGGATAAATACTCCCAGTACTTGCAATATGTATCTTCCTAGTTAAAAAGAAAATTTTAGTTCCTTTAACTTACACTAAATTCTAGACATAATGTTAATATTAAATGCATTTACATTCACTACACAGAAAATTCACATCAATTAAATTTTAAATCCTTTTACCATCTTCCCTCTGAGGAGGATCAGGTTGTGATGTACAGGTTGTGATGTGGCAGGATATCTCAAAGAATTCAAAGATTCAGGCTGACCCCAAGACAGAGAGATTTATTGTGGTTCTGAGGTTTTGAGCTCTAGTGAGTGGCTAAGTTCCTTAGAGGAACTTGCAATTTCAGTAAAGTAAGATAGACAATTTATAGAATATATGATGCTGATTACACAATAAAAATTTACATTGAATATAGGAATATGATTAATATTAAAAAGACAGGAGCAGTATGAGATTTGGTAATAGGGAAGAGGGTCACTTCGATGGTTCAGTGGTCAAACATCCTGGTCATGCTACTTTCTGATTGGCTAGTTTTTGGGGTCCTGTCTAGTCAAGATGTAGTTAGGTATTCTGGTCCTGTCTTGGGCTAAATGAATGATGTGATTGTGGCTGGGTACAAGAACACACCTGCTCAAATATGTGGATTGGATCTGGGGGCAGTGGCTAGCTAGGATCTGTGGCCTATAATAAAGTTAGAATATTGGGACCGGGGGCAGCTTTCTTAGGATTCCATCTCCATAGCATGCATTATATTGCCTCCTTGCAGTCAGATAAAGTACCATGTGAATGGCATTCTCACTCATTTATCTAGAGTATATCATACCTTAGCTAGGGGTGGGGAACCTGTAGCCTCAAGGCCTCATGATGGCCCTCTAGGTCCTCAGGTATGGCCTTTGACTGAGTCCAAGTTTTACTTAACAAATTCTTTTATTTCGGGAATTTGTTCTGTGAAGTCAAAGGGCTGCACTTGAGGGCCTAGAAGGCCACATGTAGTCTTGAGGTCACAGGTTCCCCACCCCTGGTAGTCACTGGATGGATAGTTGGGACATTTCCATCCTAACTCCCTGATCTTTTCTTCCCTTCTCTTTTGCTCATCTTTCTTCCTTGTATTTTATTCACTGCAATGCTTTGCCCTTTCTTCTGGGCATCATTGGCCTCTTTTCAGTGTGTTCAAGAGAGAGGGGTTAGTTGAGAAGCTGCCTATGTTTACTATTTCCCCAGTCTCCTCATCCTCCCAGAGAACTACAGCTTTATGAGTCTTTGCTTCATCTTGATTGTGCTTCCAAACCAGTTTATGCATTGGTGTTTAATTCAACAAGCAAGTTCCTACTATGTGTCAGGCACTGTACTAGGGGCTGGAAATGCAAAGACAAAGGAATACCAAGGAAGCATCTCTTCCTTCAAGGAACATGTATTCTACCAGGGGAAAATGACATGCACATCAAAAAATAATATAAAAGATATGCAATAAAATTTGGGTGGGGGTTGAAGAGGGAAACTAGCAAAGGGAAACTAGAAAAGGCAAACTAGCAAACTAGGAAAAGTTTCCTGTAGCACATGGCCATTGACCTAAGCCTTGAAAGAAGCTAGTTTCTAAGAGTTTAAAAGAGAGACCCTTTAGGCATGGTAAAACAAGTCTGTACAAATACACACAGATGGGAAATGGAATTAGCCTGGAAAGAGAGGTTAGAGCAGGATTGTGGAAAGCTTTAGATGTCAAATACTTGTAGGGAAGTATCTTGAGCATGGGAGTGAAAGGATCAGAATTGTGCTGTAAGAACATGGATTTGTCAGCTGTGAAGACAGAAGCTGATATCTGGGAGCAGGAGGAAGATGGAGAAGGGGGAAGGGTCCATTAGGAGACCATTGTTTTGTGTACAATGTGATAAAAGCCCTGAAATGGGGTTAATTATTATGTGAGTGAAGAGGTGTTCAGGGTTTTTTTTTGTTTGTTTGTTTGCAATGGCCACTTCGGCAGGCTCTGGTGGTGGCAGAGGCTGCTCCCAGCTCTGTCCTCCTAGATAAATTATTACTCCACTGGGGATCTAAGGGACAGGCACTGAAACTGCTCCAGGAAGTTTCTATATAAACAAATGTCCTCATTGCCTTCCCAAAAGCCACAAGATCTTGGCAGTGAGATCTGAAGAGCCCATTAGGATCCTGTGGCAGCTGCAAGTAATTAAGACAAGGAAAAAGACTATCTTCTCTCTCTCTTCCACCTCCTATTTCATTGAAACCAAACTGAAGAAGGTGATAGAAGCTTTGTTTTCCATTTTGTGAACTCACTGATGACAGCTAAGCAGTTTTAGAATTGTATCGAATTTTGATTATGGTTGGGTATGTCTCCCTAGGGGTAGAATTTCCTTCCCATGATTCTGAAAAAAGGCTGTGGATCTGGTTCAAACAAGCATTACTTACAGAAAGAATATTGATACAACTTCTCATAGACTTTCTTCCCCAAAAAATATAACCTGGAAAATGGGTGGGCTTTTTTCCCCCCCACTTAAACCACCTTAGGATATAGAAATGCTTGTTATCACTCATTATGAGTAGGATAGTAGTCAACCAGGAGACTTGGGGATTTGGAAGAGATTTTTTTTTGGTAGAAGAATTCTCCTTCACTACTAAACATACTTCAGATGGAATGCATTAAAGCTACCCCAAAGTCTCTCCCATATCAATACAGATGTAACTTACTAAGGTATTGTGAAACACCAACTTAGTATAAAGAAGAAAAAGCTGCTGGCTTTTCTCTCTGGTGTCAGGTGTCTGACAGCTGACTGCCTGTAATTACACTCCCTTTCTAGGATTATTTGGGGGTTGGGAGAGTTGAGAAGGGAGGTGGAAGATATAGCAAAGCAATAAACTAAGTGGTGGGAGAATACATCCCCTCCTCTCCCCCATTGCCCTATGGCCCTGTGCATGCAGGGATCGAAAATAGCATATTGAAGTTTTAAGCTATTAGATCTTTAGTAGAACTTAATAATATAATAAGGGTTTTAAATTATGAAATATTAAAACTGTACTGAAATGAGACATGCTGTATTCATATCTACTTTATAGCCAATTTTGAACTATCCTTCCCATCTCTTAGACAACTCTGTTCTGTCTTGTATTATGGTGTATAGCAAGATATTGGCATCCTACGAAACCCATGACAGAGACAATGGCTACATGATTTTTATTTCTGTGCCTTTAATAAGCCCCTCTGTAAAACTGAGAATCAGCGGGTTGGTTCCATGTTAGAAGAGACTAGTAAGATCATTCTGTCCCAAAGCCTCATTTTACATATTGAGAAAAGAGTGATTTTAGTTGCTGGTGGGAAGGAGGGTAATGATCACTGGTTCCATCTGACTATTTTAAGCCCTGCTCCGAAGCTCATTTGCATGGCAACTAGGGGAATTATTGGAGATTGCGGTAGCAAGTGAAAAGAATTTCCTCTGCCTAGATCTACTCAATTGCTTCACCACCTTCTTAAGTGGAATCCCCAGGATAATTTGAAAAGGCCACAGACTAGTGACCCAGGGATATGAGAGGAATTAAAAGGAATTTTAAGCCATAATTAAATGTGAATTTAAACTAAGGAACCATGAGTTTCTTAGGAAAAAAAAGGGAAAAAAGAGTTTTAAGGGCAAACATTAAAAAAAATCCTAAAAACTTCTCTAGTTACCTGTCTAGATGTGGTTGGTTGGGAGCGACCTCACAAAGATGCTGAAGGGAGTTCTAAGGATACAAACCAAAGAGTTAGTAAATTCTCCTTGTCATGGGGAACAGCCACATAGTAGCTGCAATCCAAAAGGTAATAGCAGAGAGTAGCCAAGATGTTAGTAGAAACAGCAGTAACAGAGAGGCCTAGCAGAGAGTGGCATGACAGAGACACCAGAGTAGCAGAGGATCCCAGCTCTGAAGAGAAGGTAATTCTCCTTGATAACATAATAGAACATTAGCGGCTCCAAAGCTTGGGAAATATAAAATGCTCTGCCATACATTTGATTTGGGAGTTGGGAGAGAATGGGTAGGACAAAAGAAGAGACCAAACTTTCTTATCTATAATCCCTGCCATTACAAAACAAATGCTCTCTAAACCAGTGATTTTTTGATAATATAGAAGTCATAACTAAACCTTATGTGTCTGAAGTTAAATTAATTAGGCTGAAATTTTGGGGTAGAGTAATCCGGCCCTTGGTCTCACAGGAAATTACAGGAAGATATCTACTTATTGCTCTTAATTCTGTCTGGGGATAAGATTTTCTTCCAGGCCCTTGGAATCTCTAGTTTGGATCTCACTTCTGATCCCTCTAATATAAATGTTGTATCTGGACCATACATCAACAAAGAAAACAATGACCAAAAGGCAGAGGCTTCTGGCTCTTTCTTATGTATAGGTAAATCCCATATGGAATATATGGCATTCTTAATAGTTTTTCCCACTTCTTGATTTTGCTTTGGACTTCTTAGCATTTAGATAGGATATTATCTATTGTCCCATTCCTAAACTTGTGCTTTGGGATCTTTGAGCATCACAAATAGCTAAGGCTGCAAAGATGAAATGGGAAGTTGGGGGGGGGGTGAGAATGGCAGAAAGATGGATCTGGCCTATCCTATGGACTTGGGCCAGAGCATGTGAGACATTCTTCTTTGCATATTCCCAAAGCCAAAGGGCCTATCTCTCCACATAGACAGTAATTACCTATACAGTTGTAGCTCCATGGGAGTTTGGACAACATAACTCAAGACTCATCTATGCAAAGGTTGTGACATTGTCCACACTAAATATACATCAATTCTCCTGAATCAGTCTACAAACTTTAAAACATACTTCATAGGTCAGGTAACCAGATGACAATTTCCTCAGGGCTTTCTCAGGTGATTTTCATCTATAAGGTGAATTAGCAGGAAATACAGGGGGCTAAAAAATAATCTATTATTTAATGTGGTTTTGTAGCCACACCCATTTTCTCTGTGTATGTCCCTCTAAGCCCATTCTTTGATTACTCCTTCTCATGTGTTCCCACTCCCTAATACTGGTATGTAGCCTGTGGGAGAATACAACCCTGTGAATAAATAAAAGAATGAATTATTTATTCATATTTATAAATAAATTCATATTAAGTGCTTGCTATGTGCAAAGCACTGTACTAAAATAAAAATAGAAAAGCAAGATAGTCCTTGTAAATAAGGTGAATTTTAGTGTGTAAAAAGTGATTTTTTGTTATTATTTCCTAGAATTAATTTTCCTGGATCCATAACCATAACAATCTCTTGTTCCCAGGTATTAGATATGAGTTCCCACTGTTATGGTTCAAAACATCTCCACCACACTTGTGCAGCATTGTATAATGATAAATAATATAAACATCCAGTGCAACTGTGCAGTAAGATACAGGGATGGGGTGATGTAAACTTGTGAGGCTATTGCTGGCAATATGCCTTCGTTGTCTGTTGTTCCTATAAAACAGGTGGTTATTGGTCAGTGAATGGGGAACCTTAGGGTTGAATGCACGAATGCTGTGTGTGCCTTAACTGACCCCCATTGAGACTTGAAGAGATTTAGGGGATGCACACGTTGTGCCCGTGTGCCTTTCTCAACTGACTCAGGGGTAGTTGCCCTCCCTTCTTTCCGGCCCCTGTGAGAAGTGTGATTGGGGAAATGCTGTAGGGTTTGTCCTCCCATTATCAACAACCCTCTTATGAGGAAACTAGACTAGAATAAGTAAGATTATTAACCCCTTCTTGGTATCCTTCCTGTCAGACCAAATCAAGAGTGAACTGGTGCTAGCAGCCTTCCTGCATGCTGTGTTTATTTGTCTCATAATCTTTTTTCTGAGGGAGCTCCCATTTCAAAGGGAAGACTACCCAAGGAAGGTTTTAGCTTCAATTCATATGGAAATGTAGCATGGTCTTTCAGGAACTGCAGCAAAGCAGATGCTAATGTCTCTTCTTTTGTGTCATTTCCACAAATAAAATCACCTAGGTTTCTGATGTGGAATCATTTGACAATGCTAAGGACTTGGGTGACAAGAACTTTCTTTTCTGGGTCTTCACTAGATGTAGTTGTGGCAGATGAGCCAGGCTACATCTCTGCAGAGGTTGCCTCCCAGGATGATGATGCAGACACTGGGGTGGAAGCATTGATCCTCCAGAGGCTTTTTGGTTCAGTCCGAGGCTACATCCACCAGGTTCTGAGAGGAGATGACAGTCAGCTTGTTGTTGGTGGTTTGACTGGCACATGCAGCCTCTTGTCTTGCCCCGAGGGAACCCTACTTCTTGGAGTGGGTGGGAATGGGTGGGAAGGGTGAGGGTGGGAGAGCATTGAGGAGGGCATCTCCCTTGTCATTTATTTGCTGCACAATTAGGTTAAATATCTTTTAAATGAGTCTTTTGGTTGACTCACTACAAGTAAACATATTCATTCAGATTTATGAATTTTCAGGGGTTGCTGATCCATAATGTACCTTGAACTTGAACTAGCTATCTGAGGATCCCTGTGTGAAGGGGGTCCTGAGCACTACATACTATTAGAGATACTGAGGATCAGAGAGGCTAACACCTGCCCAAGATCACACAAATACTAAGTGATAGACACAAGATTCAAATTTAGGTCCTCTGAAGAAATGCAGCACTCTGAATAGATTTAGTTTCTCTTTGTTCCCTTCCTACTTCCCTTATTAGCCTCTATTCTTCCCTCCTTCCTTGGCACCTTTCTTCCAGATATGGTTCTAAATGGTGGATTATGCATTATTTTTTCCTAAATAAAAGGAGCACTGGCTCAAGAGTTGAAGGAACTGGGCTTATACCTTGGTCCCTCATTGAATCCATTGTATGACTTTAGGTAAGTCATTAACTTCCTTGGGCTTCATTCAGTTTGCTCCTCTACTGAGTGATCTCCACAATCCCTTTTAGCTCTAAATCCTAGGATCTTAAATTTTGTTCCCAAAGTTGGATACCTCTTTTTGTGCTATGCCTTTTATCAGCAATGCAATATTCACAATGCCTACGGCAATTATAAATATGCTGATGTGGTTATTAATTACAAAATATATCAGGCTTTCTATATGGGGGACAAAGCTAGAACATTTATTAAAATACCAAATGACTGAGTCCCAAAACCAGAAAGTCAAAGCCATCAGAGTAGTTATGAAATTGGCACAGGTAGATAAAGTAGAAAGCACCCACATTCTCAAGCCTTTAAAACACAACAGGCTACCTCAGGCAAAGGTCTTCTTCTCCCTGCTCACAGCAACTACTCAGTGTCCAGGAAGTGTGCTCCTAGCAGCTCCGGCCCTTGGAAGTCCTCAGCAGGAGTCCTTAGCAGAAATTCTGGCTGGCTCAAAAAGGGGTTTGCGCCTCCACCTCCACCTTGGCACTACCGCTACCACTGCCGCTGCCTTTGCTGCTGCTGCTGTTGCCGCCACTGCTAGTCACCGCAGGTACTTTAGCTTGGCTTCTGCTTCCTCTTGCCCCACCCCTTCCTGCTAAGTCCAATGGGGCATGGAAGATCTTTAAATCCCATAACCCTTACATTTGGCCCCAAGATCTTTCATGTCCCTTACTTGGCAAAAATACATTAGAAATAACTGGTGTGAACAGAATTTCACAACAATATAACAAGGATAGCACACAAGGACACCCCCCTCCACCCAAGAGAACTTTATTTGGACTCTTGCTTTGAGTTGAGGTGATAATGCAATGTACTTTGTGTTTGTTTAAGGTCCAGTGGCCACTTAGGTAACTTTAGTTCTGTATCTTGAAAATGTGACCCAAGAGATGTTTAGTGCTAATTCAAAAGTAAATTGACTATGCTGCGGGCATGAAAGATCTTGGGGCCGAATGTAATGGAAATGCAAATTTAAAGATCTTCCCTGCCCCTAGGCCCTTTGATAGGCTTAAGAGACTCTTAGAACCTTCTTAGATTTGAAAATATACTCTGCCTCCTAATAGGCTGAATGTGGTCACATGGAGCCTGTGGCAGGAGGCTTGGTTTTCAGGAATGCCCACACCTTGATGCTGTGTGATTGGGCAATGGGTCAAGAGAGTGGTTACATTCTCTGACCCAGGAGAAGGCTATATAATCCCTGATGTGAGGCTTTGCTTTGGGGCTCACTTTGAGAAGTGTTCTGTGATTTGATCAGATGAGACTCTGGGAAGCCGTTGTTGAGAGCCCCTTGGCTTTGAAAAACCCAGATGTTGATTTGGTATGGATGTAATGGTTGGACAGTTTGGAAACCTGTCTACTTGATCTGTTTCTCTGTCTTCATAATTCTGTCTGTATACTCTGAAGTTCGGGGTGCTGACCTTTTTCCCCTGAACTAGGTAAACGATATATGTTTGATTGATTAAAGTAAGCTTGTTAACCCATTTTGAGTTGCTTTCCTTTATCAAAGCAGATCTAAGAACCTGTGTTGGCAGCCACCCTGGGGATGCTGGGGTGCTTGCTGATACACCTTTCTGGACAGATCATCCCCTTAGACACTAGCTGATGTAGGCTCAAGAAATGTAAAGGGATTGTAATATGAAGCAGACCATCCTTAGCAGGACAAATCTTCTGCTAGAAACAATAATCCACTGCAAGAATAGATAATTGTTCATTTATTATTTTTTATTTCCCACAATATTTCATTTTTATTAGTAAAAATAATTGAGAACTGACTTCTACTTATTTATGCCAAGTCTCCTCCAAGGAGTTCAGAGTTTTGACTTATTGGAATGAAGGGAATGAAGTGTTGTCCAAGGTAGCACTTAGTTTGTGTTGGTCATTGACTATTTTCATCTTCTCTCCCCAGCTAAGCTATTTATGAGATGACATCTTAACTTTCTTCTGTATCACACCCATGCAAGGCTGACTCAATAAATAATAGATGGCTGGTAATTATAGCTCACAAAGTGTGTTCCCCATAGCCACCCTGTAAGGAAGTTAATGCAAGTATTTTTCTTCCTATTTTACAAAACAGGGAACCAAGTAATAGATAAGCTAAATAGCTTGCCCAAGATCACATAGCTAATTTATGTAAGAAACAGGATTTAAACCCAAGTTTCTTAACTCTGGCCAGCTAGCTAGGTGGCAAAGTGAATAGAATACTTGACCTGGAGTAAAGTGAATAGAATACTCGACCTGGAATCAGAAAGACTTATTTTCCTGTGTCCAAATCCAAGCTCAGACACTGCCAACTGTGTGATCCTGGGCAAGTCACTTAACTCTATTTGCCTCAGTTTCCTCACCTGTAAAATGAGCTGCAGAAGGAAGCAAACCACTCTAATATCTGCCAAGAAAACCTCAAATGGGGTTACAAAGAGTTGGACATGACTGAACAACAACATCTTGACTCTAGGTCTGAGGAATTAATCACACTAAGTAGTCTTCTTTAGTTACTTGTAGCAGGCATATTTTCTGGAAACTGAAATGATTTCAGGTGGAAGCTTGTTTTAGGGAAACAATCTATGGTAGAATATGACCACATTGAGCTTTCATCAATGGAGACCTTGAGAAACCTCTTAGATTTTCTCTTCCCCCCCCCAAACATTTCCTCATAGAACTTGGGCTATTGCATGTCTTTTAAATTAGGAAAACGACAATAATAACTGACATTTATGTAATACTCTGAGGCTTGCAAAACACTTTTATATACATTATCCCATTTGATCTTCACAATAACTCCAGTAATTAAGTATTTTAAGTATTATTATCTGTCCTGGGAGGGGCTCATTACCAGGTACAAGGAGCTAGACAGGAAACCAATGGCTAAACAATTGCTTTACTAAAGCAAAGATACAAGTGAGGACAGTTTCATTTCACAAAGAAAGGCTTAATGATCCCTAGGTAAAAGGAGCTGGTCAAGAAGCTCTGCTACATCTGAGAAGCCCACACCAAAGTCCAAGGTTAGGTCATCCTGGCCCCAAGGATTCCATACCTTCAGGTCAATCTACTGTTGGGAAGTTAACTCCAGCTCTGCTAGGTCTGTGTCATAGCGTCCTGACCTATAATTACCAGCACTATCTTACATATGAGGAAATTAACTCTCAGAGAGGAAGCTATTTGCTCATGGTCACAAAGCAAATAAGTATCATGGACAGGATTTAAATCTGCCTTCCCTAGTTCCAGGTCCATGTTTTCTTCTATACCATATTTCCATTTTCAATAAGACCATTATTATGAAAGTTATGTATATAACATTATATACATATAAAGTTTACAGTAAAGGATCTCTTTAAAATATTATCTATAATAGATAACATTCAAATTAAATATCTCTTTCAAAATGGTCATATTGTATAGCAGAAAGATAACTGAACCTGGAGTCAGGAAGGACCTGGCTTCAAATCCTATTTGTGTTAATTATTAGCTTTATGACCATGGACAAATGACTCTCTCTCTTTCTCTCTCTCTCTCTCTCTCTCTCTCTCTCTCT
>NW_027187378.1:18010664-18034497 GCF_028583685.1 Petaurus breviceps papuanus
TCTCTCTCTCTCTCTCTCTCTCTCTCTCTCATTCTCCCTGAGTCTTAGCTTCCTTATCTGTAAAATGGGTTAATAATACTTCTAATACCTACCTTATAGGGTTGTATGAAGGTTAAATGAGTGATTTGCGAACCTTTAAGTATTATTTAATTGCATATATGAGAAGTGAGAGGTAGCCTTGGTGTATTGGGTAGAGAACCAGAAAGGGAATCAAAGAGAATTATGTTTGACTCCTACTATGATTTTAGGTGACTCAGCCATCATATGCTCCTCTCCATGGTTTGCCAAAAGAATGACCAATTCTGACTTTTTCCCGCCGCTCCAACACCTGCAGAGTGCACTGATTTGGGTTGCTCCTTGTGGCTTGTTCACTCAGAATTAGTAGGGGAGTGGCATATAACGGAGGCCTCGGCCAGGTGTGGAGAGGTTGCCTCTATCTTCTTTGCCCATCAGTCAGCTAGCATCTACTAAGAGTCTTCTATTGCTAGGCACTATGGATTGGGGAAACAAAGAAAGACAAAAAAAAGCCAGGCCCTGCTCTCAAGGAGCTCACGGGCTAAGGGGAGAGACACAGTCCAGGAAAGACTGGCCAAAATGCAAGCCAACGAGTTATTATCAGTCCGCCGTTGTGCGTGAAACTTCTTTGCACAGTCGCTGTCAACGTCAAAGCCAAGACCTCCAATTTGTGTGTACAATAATGAGTGTTACTGTCAGCAAATCTTTTTATAGGCAAATATTATAGGTATCTGGTGATCATAAATGTTTTTGACATTATTGCTCCCGAACTTTATAGGGTTGTCTTCATGTAAAGAACAGAGTTTAAATGGATCTACATAAAACATCACGGACACATGAATGAAGGGTTTGGCCAAATCTGTAGTAGGCTCTTCATATTTCTTGTCCTAAAATGTCCAAATGGTATTGGGAGAGTCCAGTCAGGTTACTTTTTTCACCATCTGCTTTTGCTTCTTTTCTAACCATTTACCCATGGATGTGAAAACTGAGGAACTTAGTAATGATACATAGTTTGATATAAATTTTCCACAACAACCATCAAATCCTAGAAAAGTCTCCAGGTCATGAAGAATAAATCATAGATGATTATTATATTGATCACAGTTTTTTTTATACATTTCATAATTGTTTGTTTTTACAATTCTAATGTAATTATACAAGTTGTTCTCTTGGTTCTGTTCATTTCATTCTTCCTAAGTTTAAGAAATTCTTGAAAATTTCTCATTTTTATAATATTAATGTTGTACTATAAAATGTTCTTCAAGTTCTGCTTACTGTACTCTGCATCAGTTTTTAAAAGTCTTTCTATGTTTTGAAACTCATCTATTTCCTCATTCTTACAGCACAGTAATATTCTATCATATTATTATACCATAATTAGTTCAGCCATTCCTCAACCAATGGGCATTCCTTTAGTTTTCAGTTTTCCTCTAGCACAGAAACAAAACAAATAAAACAAAAACTTTTCCCAGTTTTTGATCCCTTTTGGATTTAGGCCTAGCAAGGGTATAGATGAGTCAAAGGGCATGTACTGTTTAGAAAATTTTTGTGTCTAATTTCAATTTTTTTTTTTCCAATTTGGAATCATAGACGGCCATTGTATTTATTGATCATAGTTCCTAAAGCTTTCAAAGTAGCCTTTTTGAAAACATCTATTTCCTCATTTCTTACACCACAATAGTATTTTATTACATTCTTGTAAATAAATGAATAACACATTTACGATGTGCTAAACTCTGTGCTAACTTCTCCCTATCGTCAAACAGATCACGGTCTATGGGAAAGACAACATGTATTCAGTTGCAAGCTGGATGGAAAAGTCACATGATTCTTACAGTACAGCAGCAAAGCAGACCTTAATGCATCATCTTTAATGACATTTCTACTGAAAAAATCATATCCATTTCTGGTGGTCAACCATTTAACAGTGCTATAGGCCTCAGTCATTCTCTCCAAAAATCCAAAAGTGCCCAGAGGATTACTTGGTGGAATCTTACTGGGCAGGTGACTGACTATTTTCTTGTTTAGGAGATGATTATTTCTTAATTTTTATAGGATAATAGATTTCCAATCTGAAGGGAGCTTGGAGATCTTCTAGTTCATTCCCTATGAGGTAATCTCGAAGAACCTCTCATTTTTCAGGCTTAGTTTTCCTCAGTTCATTAAGCTGTTTCTATCTTAGCCATAGGTCTTCCTTCTGCCTGGTATCTGCTACTACCTTCTCTGAAACCCATGATATTAGGAATCTTTTTGAACTAAAATGTTTCAAAGTAGAAACTTCAATGTACCAACTGATCAGCACCTCTCTGCCTGAGACCTCAGGGATGGGAAATCATGTAGATGCATTTGAGTCAAACTTTACCCCCTCCTGAGAAAATATCCATTTGTCTAAATCTGGAGCTGCCTGAGTTGTTCTGAGACGCATGAAGTGAAGATGGACCCAGGAGCCCCAGTGAGAACTTGACTTAAGATGGCACCAGGTCCCAGAAATAGCTATTTACATGACCATAGTGGATTCCACCTTCCTACAATGGCCAGAAGACCACACAAGGTTCTCTGGCAACATCTCTGATTGCATCCCTTACTGCCCTTAGAGATGGTCGTTAAGTATAGAGAGTTGGCACACAGCTCTGGGAAACTTCTCTTTCTCTCTCTGTCTTCCACTCTGTGCTTCCTTGGGTCCTTACACTTAGGTTATGTGATCTTCCCTTAATTAAACACATCAAATAACTGAGTTGTTCCACTACTTGCTCTTCCTGCCTTTCCCCACCCTCATGCAGAATCTGACCAGGTATGTGTTCCCCCAAGTTCTCTTCCTTTTCCACCCCAAACAAAGTAAAATAAAACAAAACAAAGCCTAAAGGCTAAAGCCCCATTATTATTCATTCATCTCTCCCCCATTCTCCAGCCTCTTAGTCTTTGGAGCATAGGTTTGGGGAAAAACTGGAGACCTAGGGTAGGTAAATTTGGCCTTGAAAGGGCAGAAGGATGCAGAAAGGTTTACTAAGGTTTCCTGTTCAGTATCTGAGAGTATGGCAGAGATCTCTGACATTAGAGGCAAAAGAAAGTATCCTTCTTAATAAGAGACATGGGAATATTTGAGAGTCATCTTTAACCCTCTACAATTCATCATACCAGAGGGCAATAACTATTCTCTCACTAATCATCCCTAGCTGCTTGTAGACCAAGGAATTGAGAACCCCCAAAGAATCTTCAGTGTTCTGAAATGGGAGTTGGTTTATATTCATTTCTACAGGAGGACACAGTTAGCAGCCCTCTTGTTTGGGGGTTCAAGAGGTTATATGCATGAAATCTAATATATACAATAATAATTTGAATTAACATTTGTTGTTGTTACTCAGTTATGTATGACTTTTCATGACCCTGTTTGGGGTTTTCTTGGCAAAGATACTAAAGTGGTTTGCCATTTCCTTCTCAAGCTCATTTTACAGATAAGGAAACTGAACCAAACAGGATTAAGTGACTTGCTCAGGTCCATACAGCTAGTATCTGAGGTCATATTTGAACTAAGGCCCCAGCCCTTTACCCACTATGCCACATAGCTACCCCTATACACCTATAATTATAACCAGATGGCACAGTGGGCAGATAATACTTATAAAGTACTTAGCACAGTTCTTGGCCCATATGAAACACTATAGAAATGATAGCTATCATTTTGGATGATGTTTAAATTTTACAAAGAACTTTCCTCCTAATAACTCTGTGAAGTAGATAATTTAAATATTATTATTATTATTATTATTATTACCATTTTATAGATGAGAAAAATAAAAAAATGAATAAATAAGAGTCCAAAGTAGAATAAATAAATAAGAAATCTGAACCTAGTAATTTATTACAATACATAGAATCCTCATTAGGACATCCATGTTTTTTCTATAGCTTGATGAGATACATGGGTGGTTCCATCTTGTCCTTCTTGTTTTTGGCAATTGCTTTTTCTTTTATTTCTTTTTTTTCCCAAAGCTCACAAACTTTGATAGATGATGGCAATTTCAAGAAAAGCAAGGAAGTTTGGAGGAGGCACAGATTTAGGGTGGAATACAATAGTGGTAATGTCATAAGGTTTTGAGATGTAGAATTGGGGAGAAAAGGGAATTCAAACTGGATGGCCTGTATTTTTTCCAGTAAAATAGGAAGTGCTAAAAAGGAATGGAAAGGGAGTGGCCATATATGACTTAAGGAGGAAAGAGAAAGTTTGGAGGTGCTGCTGTGGGGAATATGGTAGTCAATTATAGAAGAATAAAAAAAAATATTGTGCTTCAGGGAGGACAGAGTTGAAAATTAGATAACATAAATCTGTAGTGGACCCAGATATGTAAGTAGGAGTGGAAAAGACAGATGATGGGAGTAACCTGGATTTGGGACCTAGAAAGACATGAAGGGCAAGAGATTTAAGAGCAGTTGATTGCAGAGTGTTGAACTAGTTAAATAAGAAGTCAAGAATGCAAAGGATCAAAGTGACACCAGTGAAAGGGTAATGGACCGGGAGAACAAGGAAGGGTAAAGTGACTTGAAGTCACAAAAAGAATGACAAATAGTTTTAGATTTGAGGCAAAGGGATAGATGAAAGGATAGGAAGGCAAGCAAATGGAGGAATTTCACAATTCTAGGCCATAGACGCCACTTGCCTAGGTCCACATGAAATATATCATCAATTGAAGAGTAGAATAAGAATTCTTTTTGTGGTATCAAGACAGAGACTCTGGTGGACACCAGCATTAGGTTACACATACTGATGCTGCCAGAGATGGGGTGGAGGAATTAGGAAGCAGAAAAAGAGGCACTGGAGAGGGATTAAACCTAGCCCATATCTGGTAGTTTCTATTTTAATGAATTATTATTGCTAACTATATAACTTGCTAACATGCTAAACTCATTTGTTTCTATACATACCAGGCAAATGTAAGTGCCTTCTAAATTTGGTGCCTTGGAGCATAGCCCAAGTACCTCTGCCCTGGTTATGGCTCTGCTTATTTCAGTATGAAGGTCTGGGAACAATTTTACTGCTTGATTTTTCCATTATTTAAATTGTATTCTTGTCCCAGTGAACTCCTTTGCCACTTGACTTAAGGCCTGCTGTATTGGTAGAGAATTCATTGGACAGGAACAGAAGCCTAATATTAGCTCCACATTGAACCAAAGTACTAATAAGGTTACAGAACTGAGTGGGATATGTATTAAAAGTAATTGTTGATAATTTTTGTTTCTTCTCTTGAAAATTGCCTGTTCTTTTTCTTTGACCACTTAGCTATTGGAGAATGGCTCTTGGACTTGTGAATTTGCATTAATACCTTATGAGTTTTAGATGTTAGACTTCTTTTGGGAATATTTAATTCAAGAAAAATCAGTCTTGGGGTGGCCAGGTGGCACAGTGAGTAAGAGTGCTGGCCCTGGCGTTGGGAGACTTAGGATCGGTTCCAGCCTCAGATACTTGGCACCCACACAAAATAATTGGCCGTGTAACCTTGAGCAAGTTACTTAACCCCAATTGCTTAAAAAAAAAATCAGTCTGTTTCTTTCCTTTTTGTTTGGGTACATTTTTTGTGATGCAAATATTTTTATTACTATAATCAAGATATAACTGGTAAATGATGTTTTAAGATAACTTTTTCAACCAATAAAAATCTGCCTTCTCTTCTTTCCTTCTCCCATCCCACCCCATTGAGAAAGAAAAACAAAACCTCTGTTAGAAACATGTAAAGTCAAGCAAAAAAAAATTCCCCATTGACAGTCTTTAAAAAATTCAAATTTATATTTTAAATCTATCATCTCTCCATTGGAAGGTGGACACTATGGTTCATGTCTTCTGGAACCACGGTTAGTCATTGGGTTGATGAGAACTTTTCAGTCTTTCAAAATTGTCTTTACAATATTTTTGTTGTTGTATGAATTGTTTTCCTGGTCTTGTTCACTTCATTCTGAATTAATTCACACAAGTCTTCCCAGGTTTTATTAGTAATTAGTCATTTAGAGCATTTTTTCAAATAACTATTGATACATTGTATTTTTTCCCTTTGAAACTGCTTAATCTTATCCTTTGAGCATTTATCAACTATTACTAATATCAAATATTATTTACTAATAATCAAAAATTAAAGAGTGGCTCTTATTCTTACAAATTTTAACGTATTCCATAGATAGACAGATACATAGATAGATCTTAGAAATAGATAGATAAATACATAGATAGATCTCTTTATCAGAGAAAATTTCTGCAAAGATTTTTTCTCCTTTACCTGATTTTCTTCTAATTTTTGCTGCAATGGTTTTGTTGGTCATTCACAGTTATAATTGTTAATTGTGTATGTACATCCATCCTATTCTTATAATTTTCTTTATTTCCCACTTTGTCTTTAAAGAAGAGGATAGTAAGAGGGAATGTTCACAGTACCCTTTCCCTGGTTTTTGTACAACATACTTCTGCTCCCCTGCCACTCTTCTCCTTCCTTCACCCAGAGGCCAATCACAGGTGCTTATCCTTTCTTCCTTTTCTTTTAAACCCCATTTCAGGATCCATTTTCTTTAGAGTTTGTTTTGCTTATCCTTCTCTTAATCTACCTTCTTATTCACCTTTTACTTCCCTCTTCTCTTTTTTCTCCCCTTTCCCTCCTGTTTCACTTTTGAGTAAATGTATTTCTGAACCCAACTGTGTGTGTATGCACTCACATCCATATTCCCTCCTTTAAATAGTTCAGATGAGAGGGAGGTTCAAATATTGTTCATTTCCTTCACTGCTTTCTTAGTCTTCTACTCCATTATGTATGGTAATTTTTTTCCATTAATCTTCTCCTTTCCCCCTCTTTTCCCCACCACAAAATATTCCTTTTCATCTCCCTTCTCATTCATCTTTCAGTGTCATTAACAACCACTCACAGGCCCTCTGTCCTATTAGACTCCCTTTGTGACTCCTGATGGTGGTAGAGTTCTGAAAGGATATATGTATCTCCCCATATTAGAATATAAAAAGTTTATCCTTGTCTAGTCCTTTATGATTTTTTGCTCATATTTACCTTTATTATTTTTTTTTATTCCTTTGATACTGAAATCAAAGTTATGACTATCCATGTGTGACTGAGGTGGAATGAAAGGGTAAAGGTCATGGGAGTTGAGGGGTTTGATATACTGGGAAGCAGGGATATTTGAAATTACATCAATATATATTGCAGTATTTAGATATGAGACTAGAGGTTGGAGAGGAGACAAAGAAAATAGACTGGGTATTACATTCCCTGAGAAAGAATTGCATAATGCCTTGGAGATGGTCAATGTGAAATACTTGCTATTTGTCCTTCATTCCTGAAGAGGGCCATGAACCCAATTCACTTGGATGTCATGGCATCACTTCTCTGATGTGTTAGTTAAGACATCACCAGTGATGTCATTGGTCCTCTTTGAAAATGAAGGATGAACAACAAAGGAAGAGAAGAACTTTCTACATACCCAATATTGGTTTCACTTAGACAATGAATGAAAAGCTTTCCTGATTATAATCAATTTAGCAAACTTCATCTAATCCATGAGTGAAAGGTTAACAAATGTTTTTTTCATCACAATGCCCTTGTGGCAGATAAGAAGAGTCCTTTGAGAACAAAGGCCAAACAGCAATGTCTGTGAGCAGAGAAGTAGCTGGCTACCAGTTATCAAGATTCCAGTTGGGCAACATGGCTTTCTTTCTTTCATGTGAAATCAAAAAGCAAGATGGGAAGATACAGATGGATGAAGCAAAACTCAAAGGAAGAGGATTTGCTGAGTGATGGAGGTGGCAGGGGAATCTAAAAGTGTTAGCAATGAACAAAGAGTGTGCCTACTTTTCCATTTGTCCCAATGTGTTTAGGACGTAAAGGAAGGAATGAGAGAAGAGTCATCCAAAACTAGAAAGAGTGCCCAGTATCTATTATGGGAAGCCAGATTTCTGTGAGCAAAAGAAGTTGGAAAGAGTGAGAGAGGGAGACCATTTGGTAAAATAAAGGCAAGCTTCTTAATAGAATGAACATTCCATTGGACGTAATGGAAAAGGAAAGGAAAAGCAGTATAGGGATTTGGGAAGGGTAGTGTTTAGGTGAACTGGGGAGGACTGGAACAGCTGGGAACTGAATCATAAGGATTAGAAGAGGAGGAGTAAGTAGTTTGCCACTCTTAAGAGATTAAGGAGTGGTTTAGACTTCAGACTGACTCTTAAGTGAGTTTAAGGTTCCTTTTAGTTTTAATGATCTATGCATACCAGGCTTGCTGGGTACTCAGAGGTAGAGGGTGGGGGATAAGGGGAACCCACAAAGTTTCAGCTGCAGAGGCAATCCGAAGAGGGGGTGGGGTTTTACAGTTATCACTTTCTTTTTCTGTTAAATGGAGAGGGAAGAGAAATATGTCAAAGTTAGGTGTTGGAGAGGGTTGGAGAAAGAGAGGAGAGTCTTACAGGTCATAGAAGGAAGAACCTTCCTCCTGACTGTGTAACATCCCAAGATGAAGCAGGTATTGTTGGTTTCTCTTTTAAACTCTTTGCTAAAGACAACTAATCCTTTCCATGCCCCCATCCTATCCCACTGAGACTATAACTCCAATTCTGTCAGAAATGCTACTGTGTGGCTCAGGTTGGCAGGTTAGAGGGGGAATCTCCTACCATAGTGATTGGAGTCAAGTTCCCAGAGAAGGCAGTACCATTTCTCAGGAGACAACATGGTCCAATGCACAGAGCACAAAGTGAGGGATTAGAGGCTCTGAATTCTAATAAGAATAACAATAGCTGATATTTGGAAGCAGTTCAAGGTTTGTAAAGCACTTCATGCGCATTATATCATTTATTCTTACAACAACCTCATATAATCCAGGATAATTTACATGTACCCCATAATATTATACATATTCTAATTATAGATGAAGAAGCAGAGACTCAGATAGATGTTAGATAATTTGACCATATTCCAACAGCTTTTTAAATATCAGTAGCAGGATTCAAACTTGGGTCTCTGTTGACTCTACAATTATCCCATCCTCACTGAAACTTTCCCCATCAAGTTTTCAGAATATTGGTGGACATAAGAAACTAAATGGGAATTTTGGGGGGCATTTTGTGGAAGCCAAAGACAATGTGCAAAGGCCAGCAGACGACAGAAAAAGTTTAGAAACTCAGAAATGTATAAAATATATGTACAGTATTGTGTAATATCATCATATCTTATCTTTTAATACCATAATAATTCAGACTTCTTCTCTGGTACAAAAGGAGGGCCAAAAAAAGTTACAAGGATTTTCCAGATTGGGGTGTACCGTGTCCCTAATCCCCATGATGTGGAAAGCATAAGTATACTGATAGCTGTCTTTCCAAGATGTCATGCTGCTATAAACAACTAGCAGGTGTTACTTCTGGGGCAGGAAGTGTTACCCCAATTCCGTTAAAGGGGAAAGGGTAGCAGTGAAGACCCAGGGATAGCTCCAGATTGTTGCTCCTGTCTAGCAATGACTTTGGAGATGAGATAAGAGGAATAAGGGAAAGTTCAGTTGAGGTGTGGAAGCACTAGCCAGCCATCTGGGAGTTTTCAATTTTCACTAATCATTCTTACTAACTAAATACTAAGTTCAATTATTTCTAGGCTAATGAATGACTCCAAGTTCTGTAAATGACCTTCAAATGTTGGTGTTCTGGGGTAAAAGTATGCTGGCCCTACCCTAGTTATGTCTCTGACATACTGCTTTTTAAGGGCTAGCTGGATTTCATACTAGCACTGTAATCTTAGGTATGTAGCCCAAGTTTAATGAATCTGCCTTTTCTTGTTCAAAGGCATGTTGTGAGGATCAAATGAAATCCTTACCTTGAGAATGACAGACTTTCTACTGATGGGTGAGGAAAGTCCATTGAGATTTCCACTGTATTCTAGGCTTTCACAAAAGAATTTGTCCAACTGCGGCCCTATTCGTGTTTGTTTTTTTCTTCTTCTTCAAATTCCAGGCCCCAGTATTGTTGCTATTTAATTTCATTTCCGATTTTAGATATTTCTTCACTCTTTCAGTGAGCAGTTGGCATCCGTTAAGTTTTCCTTAAATAAAATAACATTTCCAGTGATCCCAAGGAAACCTAATTAAAGACAAATAGTGGTTCAGAGCCCAGAGACAAACAGAATGGGTAGAGGCAATGCATGACAGATTTATGCTTTCCGGGGGAGGAGTCTGTATTTGTTGATTATGTTTGCAGATTGATTAAGAAGCCTTGGCAGATGCCTAGGGCTGAATATTTGTTCCTTCTATAAGCAAGACAGAAAGGCCTGGACAATCCTAAGAGCTGGTAGCAGGTGTCAAGACTGGCTAGGCCCTGGTAGCTTTATTTAAAAAAAAAGATGTAACAGGAACACAGCAGCACAGCAAACATGCAGTTAGCCTCTAGAGTTTTCAAGGAGAGGTAAGGGACTGGCTCCATTGGAGAACCCTAACAATTCCACCATAAGAGGTCTAATTTCAATAAACAATAGGAACTGTTGCTGTTTTTCTGCTTGAAGTAATTATTATTGTATTCAATGTAAGTTTCTCCTCTTCCCCTTCTCCTTGATCCCTCACTGTGAAAGGAAGCAGAAGATGCTGGCTCATTAAAGAGGATGAAGAGTTCCTAAAAAGAAAAGAAGAAACCGAACAGCAAGAAAGAAATTAGGGCAGACAAACAGAAACAATGATGGTGTGGAACTGTGAAGTTTTAACTGGGAGGAGATCTTGGGTGAGGAGGTACCAGGAAGGAACATATGTGCTCACAGGATCACAAGTCAGGCTTAGACATGCAAGGGAACAGTAACTCCCCTTCCTCTACCCCACCCTGTTCCTTCCCCCTTCCTACATCCTATGGGAACAGAAAGGAATGGTGGCTCTGGCATACTAATCAAGAGCCCAGATCTATGGGGCTCTGTCCTTATATCTGACTATTGTGGTGGGCAGAATCACAGGGACTGAGTAGGAGAGGGAACTGATCTCAGGTGGTTGGTCTGGACTCTGACCCTCCTTATCTAGACCATAAGGGCATTGTGATGAAAAACATTTGTTAACTGTATATCCATGGTGGATTACATGAAGTTTTCTGAATTGATTATCATCAGGAAAGCTTTTCATTCCTTTCCTAAATGAAACCAACATTGGGTACATAGTTCTTCTCTTTCTTAGTTGTTCATTTTTCATTTTTAAAGAAAACCAATGACATCACTGGTGATGTCTTGACTAATGTATGAGTGAGGCAGAATTGCACAAAGTCATCAGCCTCACCCCCTCTTCCAGAGTCATTGAAATCCAGTGGCAAGACAAAAGTCCCAGGATGCATCTAGGCATCTTCCATGTCTGACCAAGCTCTAAGTGCTCCACAGTGCCTGCTTCAGACACTTTCATGGCTGTTGGAACAAATTGTTCTCATCCACCCATTCTGCCAGGGGAAGTATTCACATGCTTGGAGTAGATAGCCTCCCAACTCATCAATGGATTTGAGGCCTGTCAGTTACCCTAAACCTGGTTTAGCCCGTCTGCCAAGATGGTTTTACAAGGGTGTGGCCACTGTGCAAGGTACAGCTTATTGGAGCTACAGGTGTGAGTTGGGTGAACGTGGACAAAAGGTGAATGAGCATCTCTGAAAAGGCTTGGCAACCCTTACACCAGAGGTGCTGGTCCTCCCTGAACACCCCAGCTCAAGCACTATCTTCTGTTTGAAATCTTTCTTGTTCCCCTGACCCAACTGCTAGTGCCATAGCTAACCACTCTGTTTGTACTTGTAATAAATAACCTTATGTTTTGCTATATAGTTTTACATGTACTTACTTTGCCCTTTAGAATTTAAGATCAATGAGAGTAGAGATTGCCTCATTTTTTTCTATTTATATACCTAGCATTGAGCATGATATACAATACTAATATTTGATTGATGAAAGAAAATTGACTAATTTATTCATATCCTTTGATTCAGCAATGAACATATTTTGAGTACTGAACCAGTACTGAATATTATCTTCTGTCTTTGACTTTCTTGGATTGTGTTCCAAAGAAGTCAAAGACAAAAACCCAAAGTCCATTATATCAAAATATTTATAGCTACATTTTGAAGGTAAAGTAGATTTAAGGTAAATGTTCACTGAGTGGAAAGTGGCTAGAAAAAACTGTGATACATGAATGTAATGTCATAGTATTGTGCCTAAGATACGATAAATACAAGGAATTCAGAGCAACATGGGAAGATTGATATGAACTGATAAAGTGTAAAATAAGCAGCAGCAAAAGAAAAATATACATAGTGAAATGCAAATTAAGCAAATCACTAAAAAGTTGAACTTTGAATGACAGAAACTTCATGAAAAGGTCGGAGACTACTTTGATAGAATATCATATAATTGCCAAACAAGATTTCTTCATTGGATAGTTTTGCTTAATTGTTTTTCTTCATCTCAAAGTTGAGTTCTATCTGGCAGGGTATGAGAAATGACTTTGATGGTAAAACAGGCATCAATAAAATGTATTTGATTTAAAAACAAGAAACCCAATATGAATAAGGGGAAGGAAAAGGAAGTATTTATTTATTTAAATTTTTTTTTTTAAGCAATTGGGGTTAAGTAACTTGCTCAAGGTTACACGGCCAGTTATTTCTGGGTGTGGTACTAAGCATCAGAACCTGGATTCGATCCCAGGTCATCCCGACTCTGGGGCTGGTGCTCTTACTCACTGTGCCACCTGGCTGCCCCTAGAAGTAAGTATTTATGTAATGCCTGCTACTACTAGACATTGTGCTAAGCTCTTTTTATGAATGTTATCTCTTTTGATCCTCAACACAACTCTGCTAGGTAGGTGTTATTATTATGCCCATTTTACCATTGAGAAAACCAAGGTAAACAGAGACTAAGTGACTTGCCCAGGGTCATGTAAGCAGTGTCAGGCCAGATTTGAACTCCTATCTTCCTGGCTCCAGGTCCTGTGCTCTAGCCACTGTACCAAGATTCCAAATAGGTAGAAGGAAATAAAAATGAGGCCTGAGGTGAGTAAAAAGAAAAAAAAAACTAATCGGGAGTAGAGAAGAAATTCTGGATGCCCAGTTATACAATCAGTTTAAAATCTCTTCCTATAATGGGTAGATCTAAACATGTGAAGGAAAACCAGCTTTGTCCCACAACCTAGAATAGTACAGGTACTGACAAGTGCAAGGAAACTTGATATTGGGAAGCATTATGGAGAGTGATGACTACTTATTGAAGGGTGTGATAGTACCATGGTGACCTGACTTTGTGCATCATGTTATTTAAGGCATGAAATCACCTGCTGAGACTTGTTCAACTTTTGAAGAGTCATCCACTTCTGATGGAAAAGAATTAGAAATTGAGGAGATGTCTATCAAATGGGGAATGACTGAATAAGTTGAGATATATGATTGTGGTGGAGTAAATTGAGGTATAAGAGATGATGAGCAGAATGACTTCAGAAAAAAACCTGGGAAGACTTGTAAGAACTGATGCATAGTGAACAGAACCAGAACAGCATACACAGTGACAGCAATATTATAACAAGGATCAATTGTGAAAGACTTAGTACTTCTGATCAATACAATGATCCAAAACAATTCCAAAGGACTCATAAAGAAAAATGCTATCTCCAGACAGAGAACTGATTATCTCTTGAGAATACATTTAAATATAATTTATTTATTTTCTTTTTTTGGCAACATGGTTAATATGGAAATGTTTTGCCTGACTTCACATGTATAATTGATGTGGTATTGCTTGCCTTTCCAATGTGGTGGAAATGATGAAGAGAATTTGGAACTCAAGAATTAAAAAAAAATGTTGAAAAGGAATAATTTTTTTAAAAAGTCATCTACTGTGGGGCGGAGCCAAGATGGTAGTGTAGAAGCAGGAAAACTCCCTGAGCTCCCCCCATAACCACCTCAAATACCTATAAAATTTGACTCTAAACAAACTTTAGAGCTACAGAACCCACAAAGTGACAGAGAGAAACAAATCTCTCCTGAAGACAGCCTGGCAGGAAGAGTCCATCTCAATGCACTGCAAGCAGAGCCCAGGCCCCTGTGAGCCCATGGTTTTAGCCCCAGGGTAGCCCCAACCAGCCACAGCTGGAGGGACTTCGAGAGAGTGGATCACCAGTAGCTGTGGCAGTTTCCAGATTTATCAACCCACAAATGCCAAAGGCAAAGTAAAAGGTCGGTGTGGACTTTGGGAAAAGGGGGTCAGGGATTGTGGTCCGGCTTCTGCCCCTAGAGGGAGAAGAAGCACGATTGCTTCAGAGCTCTTGGCCTGCAGATCACAGGGGGGCCAAGCAACCATTCTGCGGGGTAATTGCTCTTGCTTTAACCTGCATGGATCTGGATCGCTGTCTGGGGTGGAGGTCCTGGGGTACGTGACTAGTGTGCCAGAGCCAATGGAGGTTTCTGAGCCCAACTAATAGCTCTGGCAGTTGCGAAAACCCCAGTGATTTGGGACAAAGCTCTCCTCTTTGGAAGCGGAGTTCTATTGTGGCAAAAAGCTAAAAAGTCAAGTAATTGAATGGAAACATGAGCAAGCAAAGGAAGCAAAGCAAGCACAGCAATCCAACTTTGGATTCCTTTTTTGGGGACAAAAAGGATCAAAGCATGGAAGAGCAGAAAGACAATGAAGTCAGAATTCCTGCACCAAAAGCTTCTATGAAAAATATGAACTGGTTATAGGCAAAGGATTTTGAAAACCACATAAGAGAAGTGGAGGAAAAATTGGGAAGAGAAATGAGAATGATGCAAGAAAATCATGAAAAGAAAGTCAACAACCTGACAGAAGACAATAATACCTTAAAAAATAGACTAACTCAAATAGCAAAAGAGGCCCAAAAAGGCAATGAGGAGAAAGAATGCCTTAAAAAGCCAAATGTGCCCGATGGAAAAAGAATCTCAAAAGCTCACTGAAGAGAATAATTCCTTCAGAATTAGATTGGAGCAAATAGAAGCTAATGACTTTATGAGAAATCAAGATACTATAAAACTGATCCAAACAAATGAAAATATAGAAGGCAATCTGAAATATCTTATTGGAAAAACCACTGACCTAGAAAACAGATCAAGGAGAGATAATTTAAAAATTATTGGACTACTTGAAAGCCATGATCATAAAAAGAACCTAGTGGGGCGGCTAGGTGGCGCAGTGAGTAAAATGCCGGCCCCAGAGTAAGGAGGACCTGAGTTTGGTTCCGGCCTCAGACACTAACACCCACACAAAAAAACTAGCCATATAACCTTGGGCAAGGTACTTAACCCCAATCGCCCTCCAAAAGGAAAAAAAACAACGTAGAAATCATCCTTCAAGAAATTCTCAAGGAAAATTGCCCTGATGTTTTAGAACCAGAGGGCAAAATAGAGGTTTAATGTATCTACTGATCACCTCTTGAAAAACATCCCAAAAAGAAAACTCCTAGGAATATTATAGCTAGGTTTCAGAATTCCCAGATCAAGAAGAAAATATTACAAGCAGCCAAGAAGAAACAATTTGAATATTGTGGATACACAATCAGGATGACACAGGATCTGGCAACTTCTACACTGAGGGATCAAAGGGCTTGGAATGTGATATTCTGGAGGTCAAAGGAGCTGGGATTAAAACCAAGAATCACCTACCCAGCAAAACTGAGTATCATGTTTCAGGGGAAAATATTCAATGAAATAGAGGACTTTCAAGCACTCATGATGAAAAAACCAGAGTTGAATAGAAAATCTGACATTTAGATACAAGAAGTTGGAGAAGTGAGGTGGCCAGGTAGCACAGCGAGCAAGAGCACCGACTCCAGTGTCAGGATGACCTGGAGATTGAATCTCAGGCTCAGACACTTAGCACCCACACAGAAACACCTGGCCATGTAACCTTGAACAAGTTACTTAACCCCAATTGCTTAGGGGCAGCCAGGTGGCTCAGCGAGTAAGAGCACTGGCTCCAGTGTTGGGATGACCTGGATCAAATCCAGGCTCAGATACTCAGCACTACACCCAGAAGTAACTGGCTGTGTAACCTTGAGAAAGTTACTTAACCCCGATTGCTTTAAAAAAAAAAAAAAGCAGGAGAAGCATGAGTAGGTAAACAGGGAAAAGAAATCATAAGGAACTTATCAAAGTTGAACTATTTATATGCCTACATGGAAAAACGATAATTGTAACTGATGAAATTTTTCTAAGTATGAGGATAGTTGAAGGGAATATATATATATATATGTGTGTGTGTGTTACATACATGTCTATATATGAGGGTATATGGGCATATGAATACATATGTGAGTGTGTGTACATATGCATACAGGTATACATAGACAGGGCACAAGATCAGTTGAATAGGAAGGGATGATACTTAAAAGGTGAAATTGAGAGGTGCAAGGAATACAATGAGAGGAGACTGAGAGAGAAAGAATGGGGTAAATTATCTCATATAGAAGAGGCAAGGGAAAACTGTTATAATGGAGGGGAAGAAAAGGAAAGGAAAAGGGAATGGGTCAACCTTCCTCTATATAGGGTATCTCTCCCTACAGGAGAGTAGGGGGGGAAGGCTATGAGAGGAGGGATGATGGAGGAGAGGGCAAGTTGAGGGGGGAGGGTAGTTAGAAGCACACACTTTTGAAAAGGGACAGGGTCAAAGTAGAGAATAGAACAAGTGGGAGGCAGGATAGGATGGAGGGAAATACAGTCAGTCTTTCACAATATATCCACTATGGAAATGTTTTGTGTAGCTACACACGTACAAACTATATTGAATTGCTTATCTTCCGAGTAAGGGTGGGTTTCAAGGGAGGAAGGGAAAGAATCTGGAATTCAAAGTTTCAAAATCAAATGTTTAAAAAAAATATATCATCATTATTATTATTTTTACATGCAACTGAAAAATAAGATATACAGGCACGGGGGGATGGAGATCCATTTTGCCCTACCAGAAAGTCAGAGGGGGAATGAGGGAGGATATGGAAAGAGCAGACTGGGGGAGCGGGTATACAGTGGGATCACTGCTTTGGGGTGGTGGGTAGGGGAAAGACAGGGAGAAAATTTGTAACTCAAAATGTTGTGGAAATGAATGATATAAACTAAAAATAAACAGAAAATTTAAATTAAAAAAAGTCATCTACTTCTGTTGATTTGTGTGGGGATAATGGTGGAGAGCATTTACTGACCATGAAGATCTAACAGGCAACATAAGCACTGATTCTTTTCCTAGCTAAAGCCTGAGCCTTTGAGAGAGGAAGGCAGTTAGGTCATGTATTTCTTAGCTGACTTTTCATTAATTAATGCTCTATCTGGACTGCTATGACTAAGGTCCTTGAAGGCAGGGATTGATTTTTGCCCTTATTTGTATCCTCAATACACTTAGCAGTTTTTAGCACATAGTAGGCTCCTAATGTTTGTTGACTTGACCTACCTCATGATCCTAGGCACTACTGAGGTGTGAGTTTATACCTGTGGAAGTGAAGATGTGATGGATCAAACCATTATTATTATTATTTACTATCATCATTGTTATTATTCATTACTAGTCAAAAGTACATATATATATGTGTGTGTGTTTACATACATGTCTATATATGTGGGCATATGAATACATATGTGTGTGTATATATGCATACAGGTATACATAGACAGAGGGCACAGGATCAGTTGAATAGGAAGGGATGATACTTAAAAGGTGAAATTGAGAGGTGCGAGGAATACAATGAGAGGAAGTTAAGAGAGAAAGAATGGGGTAAATTATCTCATATAGAAGAGGTAAGGGAAAACTGTTACAATGGAGGGGAAGAACAGGAAGGGAAAAGGGAATGGGTCAACCTTCCCTTTTCTCCTAACTTCTGCAAAAAGTTTTGCACACCTCACACTTCTCAACCAAAACAGTCAATTCTATCAAACTAATTCTTAAAGATATTTATTAGTATCCAAGCTAAACAGAATGCCAATTTTGAGATAATGGCTGCTCCCAATACTATCATATCACCTTGAGGCTAATTAGGAGAACTGGCCCATTATGGGTTTTGATTCAGACAACAAGTATCTATAAAGTTGCTGGGTATCTTGAATATTTGTCACGGCCAAGTTTCCTCAAAGACAGAATGGGAGTAGAAAAAGACAATCCATGAAGTTGGCAACTGGGTAATTAACACACAGAAAGGCTTACCAGTGAGCCCAGGAAAGTGTATACTGGACAATCAGCACTCTCAATTTTTCAAAAACAGAAGATAGGGACCCTTACTTATAAGGATAGGAAGTCAGAAGTGGAGCCTTTTTCTCTATATATGAAGAAACAATCTAGCATTGAATGAAAATGGCAAAGCCTCATCATGTAACCCTCATGTAGATTTGGGTATATGTATCAGGGCAGAATGTAAAGGACCTGAAACTCTACATTTCCAGAGGTATAACTTTCAATTGTAAGCAGCCGAGGTTGTCTTAGCAGCTTTCACACTCCCCACAATCATCAACCTTCTGAGATCTGGCCAGCTAATTTAACTCTTATCCTTCAACAAATGTCAATGGAATAAGTGTATGTATGTATACACACATGCATATATGTAAGTGTATATATGTATACATATAATGTATTAAAGTACTATATTAAAAGGTAAAAGCAAAACTTTTATCATGAGTATATATACAAACATATGTAATATATGAAGTTTTGCTTTCATCTTTTAATAGTATGTCAGGGAGAGGGGAAGTTTTTAATATTTACCATGTAACCATTGATTTAGAGAGCATTAGCTGCTAAATGTTGGGAAATATGGGAATGAGACTGATTACTTCTCCAGCCCTTGGAATTAGGCCAATTTAGCACAGTATCAAAAGTCAGGATTTGAAAAGATGTCCTCTGTCCCTTGATGAGTACCTTTAGGTACTCTAAGGAAAGACTCTAGGGAACCATCAGGGGGTTACCCTGTTCCAGTTTTATCATTTTAAAGGATGAAAGAATATGTGGCACATTAGTCAAAGCTAGGGTATTATACACTGGACATAGTGTATAGAGAAAGGGAGATATTTCCGCTGCCTCTTTCAGACCACATCCAGGTGGCATTCTGTTCAATTTAGGAAGCATATCTTATAAGGAATGTTGACAACATGGAACATACACATTCACAAGAGGATAATTAGGATGAATTGACCATATCATATGGCTGGAGGATAGATATTTAGTGTGGAGAAGAGGGGGGAGGTTGGGTAGGGGAAAAAACACAATGATGCTTCAAATATTAGAAAATGACGGTCATCTCAAAGGCAGATTAGTTTTGTACAGGGTAAAAACTAAGATCAATACAGAGGGATCCAATGGAAGTTATGATATCTAGAGGACAGCACACATTAGGACAAGACAGAAGGCAGTCCACTCAGTAATTACTAGTGTTTATATCCTTCTTCAAGATACTGTAGAGTGGACTCCTACACTAGGTAAGCAGCTGGGTTAGGGGACTTCTGAATCTCCCTTAGACCAGGACTCTGAGATCCTGCAAACTTGAATCAAGCCAAGAACCAGTGACAGGCAGATGGATTAACAAAAAGAAAACAACCCCATTACTCCCATCCCCAAATCTAAATATCCTTGTGATTCCTAGTGCTCATTTGGGCTAATGTGTAAAGTTAAGTTTCCACTCTCTTGTGCTTTACCCACTGGAAACTACTCTGGACACACTATAAAGGTATTCTAGTTCTAACTGCTGCTTTTTTAAAAGTAATGGGCACTCTGAATAAATGTAGTTGCTTTTATCAAAACAATTTAAAAATTTCAAAACCTCTCATCTCTGAAAATCTGCAGTATTTGGAAAACACACAGAGAAAGTCTAAGTAAGAACCCAATTAGTAACTCAAAAAGGTACTTTCACAAGCCTTTATTTCCTCCTCCTGCCAGCTTAGGGAGGAGATTACATCATAACCTTGCACAGCACTAACAGTTAAGCAATAATGAATCAAATGAGTTGTATTATTGCTCTTTTTTCAAAAAAGAGAAAACAGCTGCAGCTTGGACTGGTCGCAGATGTGTTTAGGACACACCTAGGCATCTCTGCATACATTCTTCAAGAGGGTGGTTTTGCCCATCCAAGGAACAGAGTACACCTCAAATTCGCAGATGGAGTGCTGGGGGGGAGTGGGGTAGAAGAAAGAAAGAGAAAGACCAGCAATGAGTATGAAGAAAAAAAACATTTATGGAAATAATTTCCAACCTCCTATCTACTCCAATCAATCACACATACTTTAGAATTTTCCTTTTCTTTAATCAAAAGAAATAAAACAGGTATACATATACATAGGAATGGGGTGTGCAGACACTCTAGTGAGGCTGATGGTTAAGAGGATGGGGATGGCTACGTGCTGAAGTTTTCACCTTTTGCTAACCACAGCCTACCCCTCCATGCCTTTCTAAAACATCATGTCTTGATTACATGTAAAATAAGATGTTACTACATAGAAGGTTATCATGCTTGGTGCAGGAATCTTTGTTTCTAGCCTACTTTCCCCCAAGTCCCTGGGCTGAAGTATTTTGGATACCCTTTTGGGGACGAAGTAATGGGAAGAGAAAATTGTTCTGGCAAGAGTTGCATTAGCTCAGGGGAGGTACTGGGTTCAGAGCTGGGAAGACCTGGGTTCAAATTATTCTTCCAAACTTATGAGACTGACTGTATAAGCATGTGGAAGTTATCAGAAAGTCATATCTCAGAACCTTAGCTTCCTCATCTGTAAAATGGGGATAATTATACCTCACAGAATAGACTTAAAAGAGTTTAATGTGTGTAAAATGCTTTGCAGACTTTAAAGTATTATCTCAATGCCAGATTTTATTAACCAAGGACTCTCCCTCTGAAAAAGAAAAATGAGTGGGGAAGAGGGAAGACATAAAGACAAGAGAGTAAATCTCTCTCCAGAGCCCTGAAGAAGGCAACTAAAGACCCCAAAGAAAAGGAAAAGCAAAGGAGGGGATCACCCCACCTTCTAATTCTGGACATTTTCCCCAGCCTGGAGATATTGCCCCTCTCATCTCCAATTTCTGGCTGCCTTCAAGTCTCAGGTGAAATGTAATCTTCTGCAGGAAGCCTTTCCTGATCCTCCTTACTCTTTGTGTTTTCTGTTCACTTATTACCTCCAACTGATTCTTTATCTTGTATGATACGTTTTCCCCCATCAGACTCTGGGCTCCTTTAGAAAAGTGACTTTATAAAAAATAACTTATTTTTATCTCTTGGGCTTAGCCCGGTGCCTGGCAGGGCACTTAGACGTGGCCAGCTTCAGGGGACGCTTCACTAACTTAACCAAATTCTATTTCTGTAAGGAAAATGGTGTCGTTTGGGACCTCAGGTGGTGAATGATGGGTCAGGCTGTCAGGTAATGAGAACCATCCTAAAAGTGCCCAGTCCCTGTTTGTCCTTTGGAGGAAGGAGGTAAAGGTTGACATAGTTAAGAATTAAGTAACACTATGTGAAAATCACCAGCAATACAAGAGGTTGGCCTCATTATTAGCCAAGAATAAACCTGAGACTGAAATCCTGCACTTGGTCAAGAGAGCTTGTATGAACAAGTTCAAAATTTGTTCTGTCTGCTCTGTCCTGAGAGAAGTCTCTTTCTTACTTGGGGAGTATATGCAGTGACTGAGGCAAAGATTAAGTACACTCTATAATGGTATTGTCAGCTTCCTTCTGTTTCCCCAGACAAAGGCCCAGTCATCCCACCTCTGCTTGTTTCATCATTTTAATTACATTGCCATGCCCCAGGCATGAATACTAAAACTCTCCCCATTTACTTAGGTCTTGTTTTATTTCTTCAAAGACTGATTTGTAGCAGTGTGTAAGTACTATGTGTGTCTGGGTTAACTCTCAGCTAATTTATGTAGTTATTTTAAATGGAACTTCTCTATTTTTCCTCTTTGATTTTTGTCAGTCATACAGAGAAACAGGCTGATGTCTTTTGTGGATTTCTTTTGTATTCAGCTATTTTACTGAGGCTGATTTTTCCACTGATTCTCTAGGATCTTCTAAGTAAACCATCTTAGCATCTGTATAAGGATAATTTTGCTTCCTCTTTCCTGATGTTCACTGCCTTGGTTTCTCTTGCCTTTTTGTCATAGCTAACATTTCTAGGATCTCTAGCTTCCAGCAAACAACTCAGGCACCAGCTTTCACTACATTTCTGTGTAGTCTTGGGCATGTTACTTAAACTTTCTAAGCCTCAGTTTCCTCAAGGGTAAAGTAAAAGGGTTGGATGAGATTACCTATGAGGTCTGTTTCAGCTCTAAATCTCTAATTTCATGAAAATCCCTTCGGCAATACAGATCAGCAACTTGCCTATACCTTAATCTGAGAGTTACCTAAGGAAATGAGAGGGTGACCTGCTCATGGTCACACAACCAGTAGTTATCAAAGGCAGGTCTTGAACTTGGGTCTGCCTGACCCCAAGCGCTCATCCTTTACGGATATTTCTCCCTGGCTTTTCTGAAATACCATGTAAACACACTCTTAGCATCTGATAGCAAAATATAAAACCTCTTTGGATCCAAAGACCGCCCCCACCCCAAAAAAAATTCACCCTCAAAATGAAAGATTTCAGCTTCTTTTAGTCACATACCTTTTTCAGAGCTGGGTCCTCGTGATAGGGGCAGCTTGAAAGGTCAGCCACAGACTTGGTGCACGTAGTTCGACCAATCTCAGCATCAATATAGTATTTGACACCAGCTACAACCTGTTAACAAGGAAATTAATTCAGTAGATTAAATAAAGTCCTCTGCCATTTTTGTGTATTTTAACTTCACACCAACAATCATTTCTGTGATGAATTCAAACTTTTATTAAATACCTCCTTTGTATGTATAAGGCACTGGGAGAGGTGGAGAGGTGCTGGGGGTACAAGGAAGAATAAGAACAGTCCCTGCCTCAAGGAGCTTACTTTATATCCCTGGAATAAGATTCAATTTTCAAGAACATTTAGTCTTACAGCACGTTTCACTTCTTAATGATACTGAAGAAATTAAGCAGGCTTTTATTTAGTGTGAAATTTGATTGATATGAGGAGCAGCTCATGGTTTGAAAATTCCTTCCACTACTGCAGAATGACAACTGACCTTTTCTTAGACTTAAAAACTTGCCTGGGGGCATAGGGAAATTTAGTGGTTAAATGATTTGTTCATAGTCACAGAGCATGTGTCAAAGGCAGGACTTGAGCTAAGGTTTTTCTGGTTCTAAGGCACTAAACCATGGTGCCTTTCTAAAAGAGGTAAACCAAGATATATTTAAGCATACAGAATGCAACACACACATATGTATGTATATATGTGTATATGAATGTATACATATACCAGACACACATATATGCAAGCACACACAGATAAAGAGACAGAGACCTCACATTATTTAGGGAACTCATGAGCAGAAAGCTGGCCACCAGGTGATAAATATTTTTGCCACAACAACTCAAAAAACAGTCTACTAAGGCAAAGGAAGGTTGCTATCTTCCACCAAGTGAAAGAAATCATGTATCTATTCAAGTATTATTAGAGGGCAATGTATTCTAGACCATGGCATGCTTCAAATAAGTGGAGCTTACCTTTTCAATGCCTAAACTACTTTAATCATTGTTTAAGGAAATCTAAGTTATAGACATATTACATAGCTAAAATACACTACTCAGAATTTGGCCTTTTTTGATGACTTTTGATTATAAGGTTATCATGGTGTAATGGGAATGCAAATTTGGAAGATCTTCCCTGCCCCTAGGCTAAAGTGCACCAGAAGCCTGGGGAGGGAGGCTTGTTTTTCAGTAGATACTTTTTGATTGGCCAGTGGGTCAATAAGGTTGTTACATTCTCTGAGC